>NC_071570.1:27262293-27578633 GCF_026979565.1 Vidua chalybeata | reverse complement strand
TACAACAGAAAGCTCTTTGTCTTCCATATAATAAAAAAAAAATCCACTTACTAAGAATGCTCCTCAGTAAAACATAGTCTGCAAGAAGCTGTTCTAGATGTTTTAAGTATTTTGTATATTCAAATATTTCTTAGAACACTGGTCTTTCTTAGAACATCTGCCTTTTTGGTGGTCTGTGGTTAGCTCAATACTATAATTTTCTCATTGGCAGACCTTGGTACACATTAACTATTCAATTTCTACTAAAGAAAATGCATTTGAATTATGACTTCACATTTTATTTCAATTAAGTTTACTTCTTAGAACAGAATAAAGTAATATTAAGAAACATTACAACTACTACCTTCATACTATCTGGCACAGAAGTTAGTTCTGCTAGACTTCGAAGATGAACATCAATTTCTTTCCTTGTGGATCAGGATAAAGTAGGATATTTATAACTGCACAAACTGCTCCTGACAGCAATTATTTTTATTTTATTCAAGTTCAGAGCAACATTTTAGTCGTTCTACTGGATAGCAAGGTTAACAGAACAGGCAAGATACTAATGACTCTGAAAAACAGAATCCTGAAACTCTTTGTTGCTGTCTTAATTATGACTTGAGCTTTAAATCAACACAGTGGGAAAAACCTCTTAAAAGCAAGATGCACAGATCATTGCATGGAAGACTGATGAAACTGAAAACATTTCCTCAGATAAATCATATTTTCCTGTAAGAGTTGTCAGAATCAAAACACTTTCTTCTTTAAAATAAAAGGCAATTATTACACCTACATATCTTAGCACTGCCTCAAGAGGTTGGCAAAACAACTCCTTTCCAAATTTGTGTGTTTATGCCTCATAAAGCAAAAGAAACTATACAAACCCCAGTTCCTGCCTTCCTTTGGTAAGTACAAGAAAGGGGCATTTTCTCTTTTTCTACTCAATACTGGAACACATGGAGACCCCTATGTTACTAGAAACAGTCAAATTCTGGTGGAGCCCGAACTTTCCAAAATTATTTTCTTTTAATAACTGCAGTTATGGTAAGAGGACAAGTTTTAAAGGAGTACCATTAGTGCAGAAAAGAGTGAAGCATCACACCAACTACTGATACTAAAACCAGCAACACAGGGGTCTGCTTCACTACTGTAACAGAGTCTCAGCTGTACAAAACAAGTATTAGCAAGATGTAGAGGAAGACAGCAGACCTGACTGACAATTCTCACTTCACTGTGCTTGCCTTTCACTCTGCCTGCTTGCTGGAAGATACAGAGAATCATTTATCCTTTGAGCCAACACCTTCATTAAGGGATGAAGGCAAGCTTAAACTCTTATATGAACACACATATGTTTGTAGGTTCAGGGTAACAGTTATAAAGTACCTTCCACCTACTTGCCTCAGCAAATTAAACCATAATACAAACTATTAAAAAATAATGACCACCTGGAGGCTGAAATCATCTAGGGCTTTCTCAGAAGTCTGCAACATGCAATTTCTGTATGATAACCTCACAGCTATAATAATAGAATACTCTATGTGATCAAAGAAAACCTTCTCTTAGTTTGTGTGTGGAAGCAGCTGAAGTTGAAAAAAAAGGTATTCATGCCAGAATAAGAGTCAACAATGGGAAAATGCATTATTACTTTACTTCTTTTTTTGGTATAAACTTCCCTGAACAGAAGAATTCTCCTTTAGATATATTCCTTGTCTTAATTAACTATACTTTATCATCTATAAATGTCTGAAAGTGAGTTGTAGATAAAGATCACAAGTTGTACTAAAGATATGTGGCATGTACATTATTGAGATGATTTTGCTATTCCATTTGAGACTGTATGAAAACAAATTTTTGTACTAAGTTTAATTTCAGTAATGTTTCATTGATTATATTTTCAGGAAATCTAAGTCCACATTAGGACACATGACTGTCACCCTGGATTGGAACTGCCTAAAGGCAAATGGGATGCCTATAGAATGGAGAGTTTTGAAGCCATAAGGCAACTCACAAGTGAGGACTGGGCTAGTGAAGTTTGATCACACATAACCTTGGAGCACCAAGTAGCTTCAGATGTTGTTTAGGCTTTTGTTCCTAGTCTGTTCTGCTTGCTTGGGAGAGAGGTGCTACATGCCTTACAAAAAAAGAGGAAGATCTTCCATAGGGCAAAAATAGATTCTAAAACAGATAACATAAGCATTAAACAGTCTTGCATCAGCACATAAACATGTGCTATCTAAAATGTGAAGAAAAATCTCCTGATGCTACACACTAAAAAAGACATAATAATATGGAGTGGACTAACAGTGAATTTGTATGACAGCAACCAGTCAAACCTCGAGAAAACATCACCCACAAGGAAAGGCTGAGTGAAATATGCTAAGTAAGGCAAAAGAAGATGACTAATAGGGATAAATGCATTTTCCATAGCAACAGTAGATAGAACACAAAAGATCAAACATGGGAGGGGAGAATTAAATTAATATACCAAGAAACATCTTCTAATTCTAAGAGACAGCAACGCATTCTAATTCTAATACGCAGCAACAGGCTTGGAGGGAGTTTGTGAAGTGTCTATCATTGGAGGTTCTCAGGGACAGGCAGAACAAGCATCTACACAGACACAGACAGACACAGACAGACACACAGACAGACACATGCACACACACACACACGCACATATATATATATATATATATATATATATATATTCACAATCTATCATATCTTCAGACAGGGGATGAGATGAAACTCTCCTGAACAGAAAAAGAAAAAAAGTTGGCACTTCAGGGTATTATTCTTCCACCAGAATCTCTTCTGTTTGTAACTTCAAATAAGAAATATTCTTTGAAAATCAAAGTGGTGTTTATTTAGCACATGCTAGCAGCCTGTGGGGAAAGTAGCTTGAAAACATGCATTTGAGCCTGTTTTTTGACTGTTAGCACAAGTCAAGAGACATTGTACTTGACACTGGACACAGTAATAGCACAAAAAGATCTAAACATCACTGCTCAGTGCTAATGAGCTAGGAAAACTCTCATTTTCATGTGCAAGCCCATAAAGTGCCAATGGCCAAAATGCCAAGATAGAATAGTAAAGCTCCAATGGCAACTGTGAAAAGTCATTGTTAATTGATTGTTATAGTTCACAAAAACATGTGAGCACTCAGACTGTTAAAAAAAAAATCTCTCCCCTGGGGAAAAAATGTGCAAAGATAAAACACATCAAAGTATTAGAAAACTCTGACTTCTGATATAAAAAGAGAAAAGAGGGATGAGTTAATGAAATAGGGATACAAAAAGAGTTGTCTTCTTATGAAAGGAACAGCATATGGATCTTAAACAGGTAAAGAAGCTTCCTCAGAGATATAAAAACCAAGAATGATGATATCAAATTAATGCTAACTGTGGAAAAACAGAAAACTAAACTAGTAAGTTTGTTTCCAGGGGTACTAGAAAGCAAAAGGACCTACTTTATAAAATGCTGAGAATGCAGTACTAGATTTATCCAAATGTGATTATGTTCACAGAACCCCTAGACCTTACAAGATATAGGAAGTTCTGGAAGAGGAAAAAAAAAAAAAGGCAAGCAGAAGCAGGTCTACTATGGGAATAAGTACCTCCTCAGAGAATAAACAGTCAATGAGAAATTAGCCAAAGCACATAGATGCAATCCCAGGAACGAAAAGAGCCAATTCAACAGCCAACCCTAAGGGATGGGGTTCTCTACCCAATCTTTTTTATCTTTCTTTTTTAACCGTGAAATAGATTTTGTCTTTCTTTTCCTTTACTATGCCCTATTCCTGCCTTCCTGCATAATACATATAAGTCAGCACTACAGCTAAAGAACAAGAAGTGCAAGAAGACTTGGTTGAAACCTCAGTCTACCTAAAAGATCAGCAGTCATGTCAGTATAAAAGCACAGCTCCTATATATTTTGAAATAATATAATATTGCTTCTTCCTTTACTTGTTGCCATAAAAAGGAAAATTAAGAAGAGTATTAATATTCCAATTCTAATTGCCCAACTTCACCTCATATTTGAAGCATATGCATTTTCAGAATTCAGTCCTGCAAATGGCCAGAATTGATAACCATCCTAAAATTCTGAGTATTTCACCTTAGATTTCATATACATCTCAATTATCTGTCAATTTTATGAGAGTGACCAGTCATACTCTCTGTAGTTGCTTATCTGAAGATTAACGATCTAGCAATGAATACAGAAAGCTGTAGATTATGATGAAATGGAATTGATTTGATTCAATGCTGTCTGCTCATTTGAGGTGTTTCAGTTACATGGCTCAGTCACAGCAATAACATTAGCAGAGTAATATGTAAAATTATGGAGATTTCCTAACTACATCTTAAACTATGAAAAAAAGTTCAGAAAACATCTGAAATCCACATTTTCTTAGGAAGGCTGAAAATATATTAAAGGCACCAAAGCTTCTAAATCTTGCAATTTCATCAGAGTCAGAGTATTTATTAGGCTTGTATCAATGACAGTGGCCAAGGCAGAAGAAACAAGAATGGCATCTGCACATTTCTTCAATCCAGCATTTCTCCAGTAAAAACACAGCCCCCCAGTGAGGGCAAAATTAATCCTACGAACATGGTGTAGAGCAATCTTTGCCTACAAAGGATAGTTTTAACATGGACTGATTCTTCAGCTAATTGACACTATTTCATAAATAGGGTAAAATTATATTAAGCCTTTTCTATAGATTAAAGCTATATTAAACTATATAAAATTATGTCTATTAAAGCAAATGTTTATTATACATCTTGAACTCAAAAGTCTATTAACATTAGTTGTGAGATTTATTCCTTAACATATAAGTTGATTTTTAAACCAGTAAAATTATTTCTAAGTTAATAAATGGTCAAAGTTCATTTTACAACTGGAGAAACTTAAACCAGACAATTGCAATAAATTAGAACCAAATTGCCCTAGGATAATCCTCCTTTTCTTCTGTGGAAGCTTTTATGATGTAATTCAATACGTTTAAAAAAGAAGTTAACATAAAATTTTTTTTTCAGTATTTGGCTTCTGGATTTAAAATAATTCTTCATTACAGATGCTCCAAAAACCAAAGTAGCAGGTATATATTAATAAGTTTAAATAGGCATGTTATTTTTCTTAGAAAGAAAATACTTACACATCCACAAATAGTACATAATCTTTACTGTCTTCTGGAATTCTACAGGAATGTCTACTGAAAAATCCTGGTAAAAACAAGGACCTACAGGAAAATTCTCAGGGAGAGGTGGCCAGTTATTTTTTCTACCTGCAAAATAGAAAATAAAGGAAAGAAAAAGGTATTTATAATGTAGTTTCAGTCTCTGTATACTTGAAAGAGATACTTGTTTGAACTGTTTCATGCATGAGTTTCTCAAGTGAGAGAACATGGGCTACCAAAACCCAAGAGTTTTAAGAGCAATCCTCAACATAAACTTCAGAAACTAAATACATTTAAGTGTAGCCAGGTCAAGGAAAGTACAATCGTTTATCTACATAAAAGACATCTGACAGAGTAAGCATCTGACATTTCCTAAAAAGTAAGAGAATTTTTCACAAAACAGATATGGACAAAAAAACAATTTCTGAAAATTCCTTGGCTTTTAAATTACTATTTCCCTGAAGTCCCATCACACTCACATAGTCTGTTGAACACAGATAGGGGACTAAAAAGCATTCTTCATTTTCATAATCTTGATATTTTTAGTGTCAAAGTATCTCTAGTTTCCAATATGGTTTCCTGTCAAAACTTACCTAAAAGGCAGTAGTCTCAAGAAAGACAGTTACTGAAATGGTCTGTAAGTACATTTTTCTAACAAGAATATGCCCTACAGCATCACTGTATTTTGATACAGGTGTGTGACAGAGTGAGGACACTGCAAAGGACACAGGATCAGACACTCAGATTTCCTGAATGCTTATCTGATCAGAGGCTAGAATTTACACTCTGCTGAACATAAGTCATACCAAGCACAGACTCAGTGATTCAGTTGAGACAATCATTGCAACAAACCTTTGCCATAGCATTTCAAACTCTGAATGCAAGAGATATATTAATCACCATGTGACCAAATGAAGTAATTGAAATAGGAAGCAACACACTTTTGTTAGGTCAAATGCAATGCTGCTTGGAACCTGAGCAGAGAAGGCCAAAGGCATCAAGCTGAGGTGACGTACCAGCTCAAAGATCTTCCACTGTAGTAAATTAAGACAACATATGACAACAATGTCCTAGATGCGCAGCCAGCATCTTAAGGCAAATGAACGCAAATAGCTAGAGAATTCCAAAAGACCCTGTTCTCCAATCAAGACCATTGTATGGTGTTTTCAAAGGAGTCCAAATTAGTGTGCAAGTCCCTGGGATCCAGAAATGCAATTCACAGAATAGCTGAAAATTGTGCCAGAGAAGGTTCACAATGGACATCAGGAAGCATTTCCTTACCAAGAAAATGGTCAAACACTAGAATGGGTTTCCTAGAGGAGTGGTCAACATCCTCAGCCTGTCAGTGTTTCAGAGCATATGAACAATGCCCATAATAACATGCTTTAACTTATTTGTACTGAAGTGGACAGGCAGTTGGACTATATGGCCATTGTCAGTCAGGAGGGCAGCAGCAGCAACCAAAGTTTTGGGGGTGATTTTCAGGGGTGAGATCAAGCTGTCCAGAGGTTTCTTGAACTCAGGGATGCCTGAACAGCAGCCCAAAGGCCTGTCAGGACCCAGAAGTTCTCACTAACCAGTCAGGAGTGGAGTGAGCATTACGAGGAGCAGTGTGGGAGATTTAATCAGCTTTAGGGAGCATGAGTGACCAGAACATGGTGCATCAAAAAGATGTAGTGTGGCCATTTGTGCAGCAGGGCAAGCAGGGAAGGTGCTGCAATCCACAAGTAGGTCCATGCCTCAGGTAAGTGCTAAGTGCTCTAGGTCTCTGCCATAATGGTGGGCACTTGTCTCAGAATCAAAACAAATGTGGCTACTGAGACAGCCCCAGAGAAGTCCGACTGATACATCCACTGAGGGAACTGGTAAGGAAAGACACATGAGTACAGGTGGTAGCTTGCAATGGATGCACTGATACTTCTACTGGAAAAAAGGCTTGTACCTGCACGAAATGTGCACAGTTTGATGAACTACTGCAGAAGGTGGACAAATTGCAACAGGCTGTGCAGTGTTAAAGGGACTGAAACAGAGATAGAGAAATGGCTTCAAAACCATACACCTACAATGGACATCACTGAGTGTAAGACACCTTAGATCCTGGGGACCCACAAGTACAGAACTCAAGTCCAACCTCTATCCTCCAACATCCACACCAAAACAGATATGATGCTTTAAAGGCTTTAGATGTCCATTATCAAGTCCAACAAGAAACATCTGGACCAGCAGCACATAGTCACTACTGTAAGAAGAAACACTGAGTAACTGTGGTGAGTGACTCTCTTAGGGTTCCTAAGACACCATCTACCAGCCCAATTGAGAGTTACAAGAGACAATGCTACCTACCAGGGACTAAGATCCATAATGCTGCCAAGAGGGTAGCCCAATTTGTCAAGAGCATGGACCACGGCCCACTATTCCTTTCTCACATGGGTACAAATGATACCACAAGCCAAAAAATAGGCAGGATCGAGTAAGACTATAAAGCATTGGCAAGACAAGTGACAAACACTGGTGCCCAAATCATCTTCTCATATATCTTCCTGGTCACAGTAACAGGGACAGCCAGAAGCAGCCACAATGTGCAGGTCAACATCTGGCTTCCTGGCCACCATCAAGGTTTTGGCTTTTATAACAATGGGTTTTGCTTAAATGATTGTGGCCTGTTAGGGAGGAATGAGACCCACCTGTTTAAAAAAGGGCAAGAGAATCTTTGGCAGGGTGCTGGCCAATTTGGTGAGATGGACTTTAGAATACAGGACTCAGGGGGGGTAGGGTCCAAAGTAGCTATGATCATTCTATTGCTTCCTTCTAGGGACGAGGTCATGTCAACCAGTGCATCAACAGATGTCCCTTGACTGCTTCTCAAGATGAGAATCACAGGGCTAACGATATCAAGGGTGTTCATGGCTACAATGAATCCTGTTACACTCTATCTACAGAACCTGGATGCTTGATTACCTCTCTGAAGTTGCCTGTATACACACAGCAGCATGGGGAATAAGCAAGAACGGGAAATCTATGTGTAGCTGCAAGGCAATCACCTCATTGCAATTACAGAGATATGGCAGAATAGCTCACATGACTGGAATGATGTCATGCATGGCTGTGAATTTTTTAGAAAGGACAGGTCAGAGAGGCAAGGTGATAGAGTTGTTCTTCATGTAAGAAAGCAACTGAATTGTATCAAGCTCTATTCAAGGGCACACAAATGAGTTGACAGTTTATGGGTAAGAATTAGGCTAATATGGTTCATATGTTGTCTTAATTTACTACAGTGGAAGATCTTTGAGCTGGTACGTCACCTCAGCTTGATGCCTTTGGCCTTCTCTGCTCAGGTTCCAAGCAGCATTGCATTTGACCTAACAAAAGTGTGCTGCTTCCTATTTCAATTACTTCATTTGGTCACATGGTGATTAATATATCTCTTGCATTCAGAGTTTGAAATGCTATGGCAAAGGTTTGTTGCAGTGATTGTCTCAACTGAAGCTCTATTCAGGGGCAGACAAATGAGTTGACAGTTTATGGGTAAGAATTAGGCTAATATGGGTGATACTGTTGTGAGTGCTTTCTTGTAGGCCACCTGATGAGCAGGAAGAAGTTGATGAGGCTTTCTATGGACAGCTGGCAATAGCCTTACCTCCATAGGCCCTGATTTTCCTGGGGACTTCAATAATCCTGGTATTTGCAGGACAACATGGCCCAGCACACATGGTCCAGGAAATTCCTAAAGATCACTGAAGACAATTTTTTGATGCATGCAGTATAACAGCCAATGAAGATACGTTGCTGGACTATTATCTTGGGGTGATTTTAGAATGATACTCTACACCCTCATCATATGCCTTATTCCCAGAAATAGCTGCTGTAGCTTTAAGATAAATCGGGGGAGGGGTGAGGAACCTTGGGCTCCTGCATGGGTTTTATTCAAAGCCTCTCTCCAGAGTGTGCAGCTGTGGTGCGGGCCACCTGAAGGCTCTGCTGCCTTTGAGCTGGACCTTGGTGGGCTGGAGAGGTGGACAGAGAGAATCCAAATGAGGTTCTACAAGGGCAAGTGCAGGGTCCTGCACCTGGGGAGGAATAACCCCAAGTACCAGCACAGGCTGGGGCTGCCCCACTAAAGAGCAGCTCTGTGGAGAAGGACCTGGGAGTCTTGGTGGATCACAAGGTGACAATGAGCCAGCAGTGTGGCCTTGTGGCCAGGAGGCCCAGTGGGATCCTGGGCTCCACTGGGAAGAGTGTGGCCAGCAGGTCAAGGGAGCTGATCCTCCCCCTCTACTGGGCCCTGGTGAGGGCACATCTGGAGTGCTGTGTCCAGTTCTGGGCTCCTCAGTGCCAGAGAGACAAGGAGCTCCTGGAGAGTGTCCAGCAAAGGGTCACAGAGATGATGAGGGGTTTGGAACATCTCTCTTACGAGGAGAGACTGAGAGAGCTGGGCCTGTTTAGTCTAGAGAAGACTGAGAGGAGATTGCATCAATGCATATAAATATTTGAAAGGTGGGTGCCAAGAGGATGGTGTCAGACTTTTCAGAGATGCCCAGATACTGGACAAGAAGCAATGGCAATAAACTAAAACACAGGAAGTTTCACTTAACGTGAGGAAGAACTTCTTTACATTGAGAGCACTTGACTGAGCTTTGTTGAGTGTCCCTCTCTGGAGACCCTTCAAAACCCACCTGGATACATTCCTGTTCTTGTATCACCTGCTCCAGGTGACCCTGCCATGGATGAGATGACCTCCAGAGTCCCCTTCCAACACAATTCCAATCACTATTCTGTGATTCATTGTATGTTCCTTCTAACTGAAAATATTTTATTCTATTCTACAAAATCCCCTGACAACTCAAATTACTAAGGAATTATGCAATTTGGAATTGTAACACCGCATATTAAAAAAAAAGACCAGCATGTGTGAAAATAAAACATAACTGTAGATAAAAGTGAAATGACCAGATAAGTCAACTTTATACACAGTGGTTTGCTTTGTTGGGTTTTGGGGTTCTTTTGAACTTTAATCTGAAGTTCTTCCTTTTGAAAAGGAATATTCCCACAGATGTACTTGTAGCAAAGCATCTTCAGTTAAGAGGATGTAAATCTTCTCACACGTGTGAAATTGCTGTAAAAAACGGTTGATTTTGCACAGCACGGAGTTTGTGGCAAATAAAAAAATCCAATAAAAGATTAATAACAGAAGAGATCTTTCTGCTTATTTGTGTAGAATACTATGTTTGTAACACAGCAAAAGAAATAAAATGTTTCAAACCAGAAAAGTTCTCATACAGCTGTAAATGCAGACAAATGAGAAATCAAAGAGATGTTACTTTAAGGAGTTAGTTTTACTTCATCTCAAAATGCTCCATTTTTATTCAGTAGTGTAATTCAGATACTAATCTCAAATAAAAATAGAGGAGAATAATAGATAGAAGAGAATAACATGCTACAGAGGCCACATTTAAAGTTTTTTCACTGAAAATCTGAAAGGACAGCACAGTTTATTCACTGTATTCATCTTCTCAAGGGAGATAAAATTCCTTTTCCTGAAGACATTACAAAAATCCCTCTTCCATCTGCTTCACAATGTTACTGTAAAATTAGAAGTTTCTAAGGAAAGTGACATATCTGAAATTTAAAGTATATTTTTCATGCGTACCCCCTTGCTGATTGAGACTCTGCATTTCCCTTTCTCTGCGATCTAGTTCGGCTGCTTTTCTTTCCAGTTCTTCTTGACGCTTTAGCAGTTCTGCCTGGGCCAAGGCATGCTCCTGAACAAAACAAACATCACCAGATATTGACAAAAAGTATAAACATGGCATAAATATTCCAAGTCTTTTCACTATAATTAAGCACCTCCATTTATGAAGATTGACCCAATATAGCACAAATTCACATATTAACTATTACTTAAAGGCAGTATTAATTTTAATTTGGAAAGCAATACTTACTTACAAAATACATTATTCCAGAAGCATATTTAAATAATTATTATTAAAAGGAAAATCATGCCTAAAAGTTGCAGACAAACCTTTGCTATTTGCGTGTAGGAAGATGGTTCTTCTGTTGGTTTCATTATTGCTGGCTGGGTACTGGGTACATTAGGCATTTTCACATTTCCAGGTGGAGGCTAAGAAAACAAAAGACGATTATAGAGAAATATTTTCCTATTCTGAAAAATTTCTGTTCATTATATCTGTAAGAACCAATTTAGATGCTTTAAAGGAAGTGCTACTGATATAAATTGAAAACTTGATATGCTGCTTGCAATATTTACAATCTTTAGAAAAAAGACATCAAATGAGTTCTGTGGTGCAGGTCATCTTGCACTACTTTCAATTAACACTCAAAGATGTTAGGAATTCAGTAAATGTAAATGGAATTTTAATTTTGTTCAGACATGAATAGTAATACAGCCAGTAACTGTTTCAGAGGATTGCAGCATTTAGGAGTCATCATTCATACTCTGAAAGACAATATAATTTATTAATAATGTCTTCCAGAGCCTTCTACTTAACAAAGGCTTATATCACTCAGCTAACTAGAGAAGTAATAACATATGAAACATTCAAATTAAAGATCCATTACTTGACTATTTCACCAATTTTTGCTAGGTATCATTCCAGAATTTCTGCTAGGTTGATACATGTGTTAAGAATATAATGCTAGCAAAAGTTGCATTTCAGCAAAAGTTGCATTTCAGTCATTGTATTCAGAAGATACACACTGTTGCTGAAATACAGTAGTATTTCTTTCATTAAGTACAGAAAAGGTGCATGGTTTTGATACTACTTTGTTTTCATACTTAGCTTCATAATGTGTGCACAGGGAAACAAAATTGTAGTGATCAAAACAATCTTAAATGCTAGAAGTTCAGTATGGCTTTAATGTGTTTTCCCAGAGTACTAGTCAAAGATCACAGCAATGCACAATAGGCATAGGTATTAAAAATTATCTATGATAGATGAAGAACCTAGTGAAGAAAGCATCATGATCATAGAGCAATTCAAGCTAAAGGGGACCTATAAGGATCATGGAGCCCAACTCCCAGCTTAAGTAGGTTAAGCAGGACTTTCCCCTCATGGACCAGTTCTGGCTCTGACTAATGACTGTATTGTCTCTCCAGTGTTTTGCCCTTGCTCACAGAATAACCTCCATAATTCTACCAGGCACTGAAGTGAAACTTACTGGCCTGTAATTACCAAAGTCTTCCCTCTTAGTCTTACTGAGAACTGGGACAACATTTGCCAGATTCCAGTCAACTGGTACCTTTTCAGACTTCTATGATGACTGAAAAATAATATGGAGAGGACCCATGATAATGATCAACCAGCTCTTTTAGTACACTGGTATGAATTCCATCAGGCTCCATTGACTTATGTGCATTCAGTTGGAGCAGTAAATCTTGAACAACTTCAGAGTTTACAAAGCCTTCAAGTCACAGGACTACAAGGGCCCCTGGGCCCATCAGTGTTACAGATAGAGGTAAAAAAGGCAAAAAACATCTCTGCTCTGTCCAGACCCCTAATTGTGAGGTGACTGATTGTGGATACCAGCCTGGTCAGGGAGAGAGAAATGGCAATCATTTCTCACAGTGGCTTGCGAGAATTTTTAGGGAGTTGTAGGAATGTGGTAATTTGTTAGTCTAAACAATCTGCAGGTAGTGTTTTTCCACCTTGCTTTTCTGTTCCTCTCAAGGACAGTGTGTGAGAAAGATGTTTTTATTAACTAACCAATCAAATAGAATGTATTGTATTGGTCTATTTAAGCCAAAGTTTCCTTTCCATAAAGGCTTCCTTTTCTTCCTTTTTATGCTGTGTCTTCCTCTGTTCTTGTGTCATTCTTGGCGCAAGGGTGACAACTGACCTCATCAAGTAATGGACCGATATTATCTCTGAACATCCTTTTGCTGCCGACCTTTTTAAAAGGCCATTTTGTCATCCAGAGTGCTGTCCAGCTTGGATGCTCATCAAGCTTTAAAACACACAAACCTCCTGCCTGCAGCGGCAAACAGCAACTCTGCAAACCCTCCTGTGTTATCTGTCCTTGTTTTCAATGTCCAAACACCTCCCATTTCAATGTCCAAACACCTCCCATTTTTATTTAAGTTCTAGAAAAATATCCCTGCTCAGCCAAGTTGGCCTTCTGACTCACTTCCTTGAATTACAATACTTTTAAATTGCTTGCTCTTGAGCTCTTAAAAGATGGCTCTTTAAAAAATTTTCATCATGCTTTTTAAACTCAGTTTGCTCTAAGTCTTCCTGCCAAACTAAAGTACTTATTTTTATAACCCTAATCAAAGCTGAGAAGCAAAAAGAATATCACAGCTACTTACAATGAAACAAACAGAAGTATTCAAATGCCTTGGAAAATCATTTAGCTCTCAAAATAATGTTCAGCAAAAAGCCCTGCAAAACATAGCTGCACAATCTGGAATTTTCCTAGAAGTGAAGAGTACTGAAGTTGCATCAGTATACTCTCAAGCTCTAGCATTGTGCACACAACCTGGGTTGCATCCAAAGAAGCTTAACCAGAAGTGGCCCATGTCAGGGGAAGCAAATCTGCTCCTCCTCTTTCCTATTGTGATACCCCAACTGGATTACTACATCTAGCTCTGGGACCCCCACACTCAGAAGACCATGGGTACAGTGAGTTCAGAGGAAGGATACCAAGATGGCCAGAGGAATGGGGCACCTCTCCTGTGAGGACAGGTTGAGAGTTGGGTTTTTTCAGCCTGGAGAAGAAAAGGCTCTGGGAAGACTTTATAGAACCTTCCAGTATCTGAAAGAGAGCTTGAGCTGGGTGTGTCTTGAGATAAACCTAGAACAAACAAGGTCCCTGGGCTTCTAAACATTCACAACCTATGAATTCATTCTCCATGGGCTTTTATACCTTCAGAACCTATGAACACATTCTCCACATGTTCTTTATGCACCCTGCATATGCCTTTTGGTCCCATATGATTTTTGATGAGGGCCTACTACTTCTTTATGGAATTCTTTATGTGTAGCTGTTTTTATCTGCACAGATTGCCGCTTCACTTGGCAGTTGCAGCTTCTTAATCATTCAGCTTGCATTTTTCTTAGAGGCTCCCTTCACAAAATTAATTAACAATTAAAGAACTAGCTCACCTTCCCAAAGTGAAAGTTGGTAGTTTGCTGCCTAAGGTTTCAGCAATAGTCAGTTTAAAAACAATGAGAATACAGTTTAAAAAATTAATTTAAGAAAACTTGTTTTCAACAGCTGACTGGAGATAGGTGTTCAAAAGAAGTTCTCTCTTGAATTGATTCCCTTAAACAGGTGAAGTTTATTTACTTGGGACAGGTTAAAACTTCCAGAAGAAGCCAGGAGTGGATGATCAGTTTGATTTCTTACAGACTTCGGTGTTTTTCTGCTGTGTTTAGATACAAGATGGAAGGATAGGGAGCTATCCAGGAATTTGCTGGACAAAAAGAAAGTCCATTGAAATACATCTCTTGAAACAACAACAGAAAAATCCAACTCCACTAATGATTTTATCCCAATTTTTTAATACAGCAATTTGAAATTGGGTGCTATATGCATTACTATGTATAGATATTGTCTTACGTTGGAAGATGTAGCTGGGGGTGTGTATTCTATCACCATCTGTTAGAGGTGGGGCAGTTATCTTCTGAAGAAGATATCTCCAGGGAGATATCTTTTGTTAATGGGCCACTGGGTGCCACTGCATGACTGATAAAATTACATCATCCCATTGGGAGATGCTCCACCCTGGGGGAGGAGCCAAGCATTCCTACCTGGATATAATCTGATATTGGAACACCACAGATGGGCTTTTCCCATTGGATTCCCAGAGGAGCAGATGTCTTCTCCACTGGATTCTCAGAGGAAGACCGGGCCCATCTCCACCACCATGGGACTTTCAGAGGAAATCTACACCTTTCTACAGGATCACTGCTTCAAGAGAACCACAACTGTCACTCCAGGAGGACTGCAGCCAACATTCAATCAGACTGATATCAACAGCCTGACCCACAGAGTGTCAGTTCATATTTTGACTCTGTCAGTGTTGTTTTGTATTACTGCATTTTTTATTTTATTTTTATTTTCTTCCCTAATAAAGAACTGTTATTCCTACTCCCATATCTTTGCCTGAGAGCCCCATAATTTCAAAATTATTATAATTCAGAGGGAGGGGCTTTACATTTCCCATTTCAGGGAAGGCTTCTGCCTTCCTTAGCAAACACCTGTCTTTTCAAACCAAGACAGTTATATATGGCTGTATAGGCATATCTATATACAAAGAGTGCTCAAAAAAGTTCAGAACATAGAAGCAGGAAGAAATTAAAAGTTTTAGCATAATTTCATTAAATGATGATGCAGAAATACTAATTGTATCATCTAATCTTCATTGCTGATCTTCAGAAACATGACAAAAGAGACAATATAATCTCCATGGTGACTATTTGAGCTGGAGACAAAACCACTGAAGATCAGTCAAGGATATTTAATATGACTTTTACACCATTCCCTAAATTTTTTGTTGTATTTTTGTTTAACAATGAAAAATAAGATAGATTTTGAAATCTGATAAACATAAAGGGAAAAAACCCTAACAAAACAGATTTCTCATGTTAGATACTAAGGTGGTGACATCTGCAACCTAAAATCTCCCTTGCCTACTTGCTCTTCTCTATATGTCTTACATGTTACCTTCCTACCACTGAAGGTGAAGGACAAAAAAAAGTCAAGGCACAAAAATACCAGAAGACAGTAAACAAAATTAAGAATACTGAGAAAAAGCAGAATTTACTTTTTTTTTTTTCCTGTCCCATTCTGTATCCAAAAAAAAAAGACTGGTAGAAAGTACCTCACTTGACAAAGGGAGCACAACTGAGATCATGTACCAAATATTAGAATTCAGTTTGAAATCACTTTCTCACAGAATAATCATCCATTGAAATCCATCTGGATTTGAAATGGAGAAATATTTTTGCACTCTAGCATACTTCATTAACCTCCATTTGGTGAGAATGGGGAAAGAATCACAAACACCGGGCTGGAAGAAGACCTCAAGGAACATCTAGTCTAACTTTTTTTAGTAAAAGTACAGTCTAAACAATACGGCCTAGCACTCTGTCCAGCTCCAGCTGAATGCTGAAGAATCCGACTCTTCCCTGGGGAGATCAGTCGAGGCAAGTTGTTGATCAGCTTGTTCTCATCGTGAAATACTTTGCTCTTGTGTCCAATGAATGTCCCCAGCAGTAATTTTTACCCATCACCTGTCATCTTTCGCATGTGACCTCTTGTAAAAGTGGAGTCTCCATCTTCCCTGTATGCGCCTGGCTCTCAGTGGCCACAGGATGGAGGTTCGCTGGCTCGCTGTCCCGCTTGTGGCCACAGGGCAGACACGCGAGTGGCCGCCCCCGAGTCTCTGCCGAGACTGTTGCGGGTGGCGGTGATTGCTGCGGCGTGGGTAGCACTGCAGAGGCACAGAGCACGAGAAAACCGAGGCAAAGGAATAAAGGAAGGACACTTGTCTGAATCTCCAAATATTCAATGTCAAAGTCAGGGCAGAGCAAGTGACAAACCTGAACCTCAAGGGGCTACTTTTGAAGGGTAGGGGGAACACGGGGAGGACACAACTTTTGACCAATAGGAGGGCATTAGGGGAGGGGTGCAGGGTAAGGGCTCCCCAGTAGAAGCCAACACAGGGAGGGAGCAAACCTGACAACCCAATTCTGCTTTGAGGAAGGGATGAAAGACAGGGAACACTTCAGAACCAAAGGAGTGTGCTATCTTTGACAGACAGGGGTAAGACAAGGGAACAAGGGGGGTATACAGGTGGATTGACATGTGGATTAACATACATTTTGGCAGGGAAAACTGTGGTAAACAACTCAGGACTGACCCATTAGGGAAGCCAAATGGGGTACATAGAATGAACCACTACAAACTTATAACAAGGAATATTAAAACATACTACAGAAGAACAAACTGTAAAATAACAGACTACCACATCTGTAGCCAACTTTTAGAGGCTGGAATATTGAGTTATGGTCTTCCCTAAGACTTCATTTCTCAAAACTGAACAGACACAGTTTCCTTAGTCGTTTCTCGTATGTCAGGCTTCCCAGGCCTTTGATTGTCTTTGTGGCCCTTCTCTGGATCCTCTCAGCCTGTCCATATCTTTTTTGTACAGACAGGATCAAAACTGAATGCTTTGTTAATTCTAGAGTCTGCAAGATACCATCTTGCTACAACCACTATAAATCCAGAAATTGACTCCCACCAAAACTACTTGGATGCTTTTGCTGTGAGCAGTACTCAAAACAGAGTGATTCTATCCCTATCTGATGGACATCAGACAGGGATATTGACAGACACTTGGGTATTTCCCCAAGTCTAAAATTCACAGACCCTGCTTCTACCTCTCTTTATCCAGTCTATAAAGGCATTCACTTCCAGGATCTCTTCAATTACTCCTCTTGCACATATTTTTTTGTACACATATAGTATGCTCATCTCTTGCATACAAAGCAGTTAGGGAAAGAGACCTGAGCACTTGGAGTTGTGAGTATATCCTCAGGTACTTAGGTACACTCCTTCAAATGCATATAATTACAGAAGAAATACTCGTATGTTCAGGATCCACAAGACAGAGAGGAAGGGGAATAACAGGTAAAGGTTGATTGTTACTGAAAGCTTTATTTTTTAAGTCTTGCTCTTATCAAGAAAACCTGTCTAAGTTCTTTGCAGAGAAGTGTTCATTCAGTGGATAATTTTTATTAATCCATAAATATGTCACAGATTATAAACTGAATCATAGTGCATTATAGATCTGACCATTGACTTAGATTTCCTTCATCATCCCAGCTTTTTGAGTAACATCTCTAACAAACAATTAGAATTTTTTATCCAAGCACATCTGACTGTTCAAAGCCAGATAATCTTAGCCATATGCTTCCATTCTCTTTTTCCCACAAAGCTGCATGTTAAAATAAGTACAGAAATAATAAAAGTCAGAGTAGCTCGAGATCATATTTTTGCAAAACGAGATCTACTTTCTTCATGACCTATGGTCAATACAAAGCAATTTTAAAAGTCTTCAAGATGAAACAAAATCTAACATAATTCCTGATATTGTGACCTAGGAGAAAATTTTGGAGACTTACTTAACATTGTTGCTAGCTGTAAATATTCTGCCTTAAACAGCTGATCCAACGCATATCCAAAACCAAGCTTCTTCCACATAGAATTTTAAAACTGTGCGAAACCTTACTGTTTTATTGCTATGAGAATCTGCTCTCCCTGCTCGCATTATTTCCCACAGTGTTGCTCAAGTTATAAACACTGACAGTTGCAATGGTCTGAAAACAACATCTGGTCATGACAACCACATCCAGCTCTTAAGTAGGTTTTGGGGGAGACAGACAACAGTACCCAAGGGCTGATCTGAGCAATGCACCTACCTAACCATAGTGCTAATAAAGACTTGACTCAAACCAAGTTTGGAAGAAACTAACTTCTGTAATTGGTATGCAAATATAACCATAAATCAATCATCTTACTTCATAAATAATGCACAGCCCAGGGCCCCTTGAGCTCTCCCACACAGCAATGGGCTGCACAGCAGGACCCCCCCTTGCATAGGGACACATCTCAGCATTACTCCTCAAGGCGGAGAAAGTCTTGCCACAACAGATTTTCAGTAATTGACACTAAACTTTGAAATCTTAGCTAAGTGATAGAAAGGACTGATTGTGCACATTTAGTCCTTTAGATGTATATCATTGACAAAATCTGGGACTAAGTCTGGATCCACACATACCAAACCTCCCCCGCCTCAGGAAGGAGTCCAGAATTCAATGGGACCCTTTCTGAACCTCGTGACTAAACAGGAAGGCCTTCTTGACAGCTTTTTCTGACCATGTCCTCTGGGCAGCAATCAAATGTACCTCACCATCGGATCTTGTTAAAGCACTTTACCACCACATTTGCATTTGCTATACAACTTTGTTAAAATGCTGGTTTATATCAATTAACATAAGCTCCTTCTCTCTCACAAGTGAATTTCTGTTGTTCCATCCATGGCTTTGCAAATAGTCAAATATGAACACTCCCTAACAACACTACCAGATTTTTCATAAAAGATAAGACTGCATTTTAAAATACAGTATTTAAATGTTTATAAATTATATTGACAGACAATAACCAACCACACATTTTGATAATCTTGCACGAGATCTTCGTTATCAAAAGCAGCCACTGAAAAATGCAGTTACAGTATGAATTTACTACCCTATTTCTTGTATTCCTCCCCACAATGGAAAAGAAAAGCACAAGGTATACTGAAACTATATAAATTAGAGGCATAAAACAACTGTTTCTCTAACATAATTTTTTCCTTTCACTACTGTGCCACTATACAAAGCCTGTGGACCGTTAATTCAAACACAATGTTTTCCTATTCTGAACAGCATTTTCATTAAGTGAAATGGAAATCAAAAGCAAAAACCTGGTAAGAGTGCCACACTCATAAACTCCAAAGCTAGTGAAATGCAGAAAACCCCAAGGACAGACTATCAGAAGGTTGAAAAAACAGGAAAAATAATTTAGTAAAAACTATCATAAGTTAGTAGAAACAGGAAAAAAGCTCAGTTCTGTTTTGGTCCCCTTTCAGAGGGCCAGTCTTCCTTAACAAGTCAAAGCTCTCTGAAATCAACCTTGCCAATGCATCCTCCAAATACTTAATGGAGCTATCCTTACACATCTTCCACTACTTCTAGCTAGCCCATTATACATTTGAGAACATCAGTCCCAATTCTGAAAACAAAACCTCACAAATGAAAGATTAACAGCATGATTAAGAAATAAATGTGCTTACTGTTCTTGAATCAGAGAATGGATTGTACTCATCAAGCCCTGGAGGAACGTTTCTTGTCACTTGTGTAACAGAAGGATCCTAGAAGAGGAAAACAGTTGTGTAAATCTATGCACATGCATATAATCAGAAAAGCAACACTCATATCATTATATCATATAAAAGTCAGATTTTCTTTCAAAGTAAAAAAGGTTTGCTTTCACTGAAGAAGTTTGTAAACATCTACCTCTTTATCTCCAAACTAACATCATTTCATTCTGAGCTTCTTATAAACCTAGATTAACACAGAATAACAGAAACCCCATCTGTCATATATTTAATTTATAAGGAAAAAAAGCTCTCATGAAAGAAGGGAAAAAACTTCTATCCTGCTATGTTGACCAGGTGTGGACTCCATGCCTATACACTTGAAAAGCACAAGAGAAGAAAAGAGCTTTTGTAACCCTTGGACCTCCCTACCCAGAAGTATATTCAACCCCATCAAGAACATAGAAAGCATTTAATAAAAATGAAGCTGAAAAAATGGGGTCCCATAATGCCAAAAGCACTTTGGATTCAGCTTCTACTTGAACTAGTAAAATTAAGGAAAGAAGTTTAATTTTTTTTCTACCTCAATTTTGCTGTATAATTATACAGTAAAAAAGACTGCTCAAAATTTAGCTTGAGAAAATGATTTCAGGAATTAAACATTGCTCTGTGCTACTGACAGGGAGGCTTTGTTCTGCAGAAGAGCAGAAGTGCCTACCACAATGGAACACACCAACTCAGGCACATGGAGGACAGGCAGGTGATTGAGGACATCAGTGACAAGTGTCCCTCAAGGATCTGTATTGGGACTAGTGTTATTTAATATCTTCATTAATGACACAGACAAATTGAGTGCACTCTGAGCTAATCTGCAAATCACCCCAAGCTGAGTGGTGCAGCTGTCACAGCTGAAGGATGGCATGCCATCCAAAAGGACCTGGACAAGCTCTAGGAGAGGGCCCATGGGAATCTCATGAGGTTTAACAAGGTCATGTGCAAAGTGCTACACCTGGGTCAGAGCAACCCTGGTAGCAGCACAGGCTGGGGATGGGCAGATCACAGCAGCCCTGCCCAGAAGGACTTGGGGGTGCTGGGGGATGAGAGGCTGGACCTGACCCAGCCATGGCACTCACAGCCCAGAAAGCCACACGTGTCCTGGGCTGCATCCAGAGCAGTGTGGGCAGCAGGGCCAGGGAGGGGATTCTGCCCCTCTGCTCTGCTGAGACCCCACCTGCAGTGCTGCATCAGCTCTGGGGTCCCAGCACAGGAAGGACATGGACCTGCTGGAGGGAGTCCAGAGGAGGCCAGAGAGATGATCAGAGGGATGGAACACCTCTCCTATGAAGATGGGCTGAGAGAATTGGGAATTTTCAGCCTGGAAAATAGATGGTTTAAGGGTAACCTAATTGTGGCCTTCCAGTACCTGAAGGGAACCTACAAGAAAGATGGAGAGAGACTTTTCACAACAGCATGTAGTGACAGGAATAAGCACATGGATTCAAACTGAAAGAGAGTAGTTTTAGATTAGATATTGTGAAGGAATTCTTTACTGTGAGGGTGGTGAGACACTGTTACAGATTGCCCAAGGAAGTTGTGGATACCCCATCCCCAGAAGTGATCAAGGCCAGGCTGGATGGAGCTCTGGGCAACCTGGTCTAGTGGAAGGTGACCCTGCCTATGGCTGGAGGGATGGCACTATATAATCTTTAAGGTCCCTTCCAACCCAAGCTGTTCTATGATTCTATTACTGTTGGGGAAGATGAAATAGCAAGGCCCTATAAATATGATGGCCTGGCAAAAGAATCAGAGAATACAGATATCGAGATGAAAACAAGGTTTGAAATACCAAACCTTAATCACTGAGCATCCCGAAAACAATAATACAGCCAAGCTGAAAGCAATCCCCCCTTTCTGATAGATCCTAAGGTCAAATGGAATGTCCTGTCTCACCCCCCAATGTGTGGTTCATCCCATACCTGTAACCCTCCCCTGAAGTATCCGATGTCTGTAACCCCATTGGCCCAAGTCCTGTCCCAGCCCACCTTGAAGCCCCCTGATAAGGTGTGGCCGAGGGACCAGACGCTCTCTCTTGGACCCTCCTGCTGGGATGCCCACCTGGCACACTCTCTCTCTCTCTCTCTCTCTCTCCCACCTGCTCTCCCCGGGCCTGCCACGAGTTGCGGCTGGGCCCTTCATCCTTTACAATAAACCCTATGCTCTAAAGACCGGGCCTCAGAGATCCTTCGCCACCACCCATCCAAACCGTCCTGGAGCCCAGCAGTCCCCGCAGAGCTCTGGGCAACCTGGTCTAGTGGAAGGTGACCCTGCCTATGGCTGGAGGGATGGCACTATATAATCTTTAAGGTCCCTTCCAACCCAAGCTGTTCTATGATTCTATTACATAAATACTTTTTTTTTTAAACAAAAGTGACTTAAGTGATTTACTTTTAAAAAAAGTGACTTAATCTACACTTAAATAAATACAGCAATTATAAGCCAAATAAAATAAAAATCAAATTTAAATGCAGTCTTGCTTTCTTAGAATAATCATCTATTATGGCCTTAGCTCAGTCTTGCTAAGGAAGGAAATTTATCTGCAGATGCAGGAAG
Organism: Vidua chalybeata; assembly: GCF_026979565.1. Classification (NCBI taxonomy): domain Eukaryota; kingdom Metazoa; phylum Chordata; class Aves; order Passeriformes; family Viduidae; genus Vidua; species Vidua chalybeata. The sequence continues at coordinate 27,555,981 of NC_071570.1, read as the reverse complement.
AAGACTTTCTTAATGGCTGCAGTCAACTTATTTACAGCTAGGAGGAAAAAAAAAAAAAAAAAAAAAAAACACACACACAAAAACCAGGGCAGAACACCAATCAGTTCTAAAATTCTAAGGAACAGAGCAAATGAGAACAAGTCTGTTTATTCCAGTAGCTATACTCACAAAATTGCTCATATAAGGCAATTTTAAAAGTTTGCTACAAAAAAACTTAAGAAAAATCATTGCCTCAAAAATAAAAAAAAATTACATGTTGTCTATTTCTTATGTACATAAGCATACTTAAAACACCCTCTCGTCACAAACCACTTTTCATTAAAGCATACATTTAGCTCCAGAACAGTATTCCAACAGTCACTGAACAAGAATCACCCTTTCTAAAGATGCATACAAAATAATATTAAATGCAATTCAATATCAGCTTTCTTAAAGTTGACTCATCTTTAATTAGTTGTTTTAAAATAGCCATGCTGGTGAGGCTCCCTCACAAGCCTGCCACAGTTACCAAGCTAGAATCAAATACATTGTTACAACTAAAATATCTTCAGGTCTTCCACAAAATGGTAAACTAATCAATTGTTACTATGTTATTTGCTAAAACGGCCAACACAAAACACTGGGCAGATGAACAACAAAAAAGAGGGAAAACACTGCGTGGTGAGTATATTTCTTGGCCAAATTCAACCAGAAATTACTTGAAATGTTGAATAGAAAAGTAGATTAAAAATATGAGAATAATTAAATATAACATTTGAAGTACACATTGGTTTACCAGCCTCATCAGTACAAGATCAAAAAAGATGAAGTTAAAACAAATTTAATACAAATAAGACAATTTCAAAATTCAATAAACAGAACAGTAGAAAGCTGAAAAGCTTGTATACAGCTGAAAACTTTTTATCTTATTATGGTATGTCTACTGTAGCCAGCAGCAAAGCCCTGAAACTAGTTGCTCACTCACTGCTCTCTGCAGTGGGATACTGGAGAGAAACAAAAAGGAAAAAGCAAATAAAACTTGTGGTTGTTAAGAAAACAGACAGTTTAAAGGTGGGAGGGGAGAAGAGAAGGTAGAGGCAAAAAAAACCACAACAAAACCCCACAAGTCACATAAAGGCAATTGCTCACCACCTCCCACCAACAGACACATGTCCATTCAGCTTCTGAGCAATGGCTGCTTGGAACAGCTCCTCCACCTACTACCACCACGGCCAGCGTTGCTGCCAAGCACGATGTAATGCAGCATGCAAGATCCCTCTGGTCACCTGGGGTCAGCGGTCCTGCCTGTGCCTCCTCCCAGCCTCTTGCCCAAGTCTATTCCCTGAAGGGAAGCAAGAGTGTGAAACAAAGGTGGTCTTGATCCTGTGCAAGCACTGCACAGCAACGTGCAAGCACATCAGTGCCTTCCCAGCACTGTTTTGGTCACAAATCTGAAACAGCACAAGAGGAACTGCTATGAAAAAAATTAACTCCATCCCAGTCAGGCCTAGTACACTTATTCCAGTCTTTACATGTTAATGTCAATTAGCAGAGCATAAAACACTTTGTTTATGCTTTCAGTGTGATACCCCTTTCAGAAATGCTCTCATATAATTAATTCCTTCTTCCACAGAAAAATGTTCAAGTACAGACTGTAGTAGCTTGTGGCAGCAGTGCCGATCATGATCCAGGGAGGCCAGCAGCAGCAGGGAAAACAGACAAGACAAGTCTCTGTTGTTTAGCAGGGGAGTCCATTTTATACTTCCCCCCTGCCCCCCGGCCCCTGCCCTGTGCCGGGGGCAGTAGGGGGCAGAGGCCCAAGAGCCTGAGAAAAGCCCAGAGAGCTGAGAGGGTACAGACCAAGGGCCGTGGGGTTTTATCAGGTGTCCCATGGGAGGAGTCTTAAAATCAGATTACAGCTTCTTCAGAACGGGATGGCTCAGCAATAGACACGTGCAACTTGTGATCGCTAACCATCAGCCACACAGTGAAACGGCAGGTCTGATTACTATGACTTGAATAGCACTTAGGATTTTAGGTTGAATTAGCTGCTTTAAAAGCATATTTCAACACTTCAAACTTGTGTTTGAAGAGTGCACTACTAACCAAATAACTGAACCTAATTGTGCCTGCAAACCATAAATTCAATTATTTGAATAACTACAGTATCAGACTCATTAGACACCCACTGAACAGCAGCCATTTCCAAAAAGCATGAAACAATGGTCAAGTCAAATTCAGAAGAGCGACCTTTATTCAGAAATATGATATACAAACAAAAATAAATATCTGATGAAAGAAAGCCTTTTTTTTCTTCAAGTGTTTTCAAGAAGACCAGGGTCAAAAACTCTTCAGATCTCCATGTAATCTACTGTGACATTCCAACACTAACAAATGAAACAGAACATATCCTGAGACAACAAGGTGTACTAGAGCAACAGTCTTAGCACTGAAAAATAAGTTCAACACTTAAATACACAAAGTGATTAGAGCAAGAAGCCCTTTATCAAAAGTCCACTGCCATTCTGAATTAACAATTGCTACACCTCTGCCAAATATTGCTGTTGTTTGCTGAAGTAGCAGCAGCTCTAAAAAAATCTGAATGACCCAGAGGACATTCAATAATAGCTCTATTTCTTACTTTACCCAGTAAAGGAAGAAAATTACAGTTGTATTGAAATACAAAAATTAAATTCCATCACTGCAAATAGCATTGAAATTCTGCATTCAGAAAACTTGAATTACACAGTTTAGACTTCAATAGAAGTTTGTGACATAGAAAGACTCAAGTAAACCATCACAGGAAAAGAGGAATGCCACTCCACAGCTAAAGGAGGCAAGTACCAGCCTGGAAATTCATATCTCTCCTGCAACTCATTCACTGCTAGAACTGTCCTCAGCTCTTCACAGTCAGGGTGCCCAAATATAGGTGCTATTCTAATTGTTCTGAACACCTACAGTGCATCAAATGACTGATACCAACAGGAGCTACACTTCATATTTCAAAACACTACTTAAAATATTTCTGAAGAGATTAGACATTACATCCCACAAAACACAAAGAATTGTTTTGAACCATTTACCATACACTCATTGCATCTCATTTTAAAAATGGAGCAAATGCCAACTCATCTAAACACAAAGATGAAATTTGTGAAGCACTCATATTCACTGTTGCAGAATAAAAAAAAATCCATTGGATTTAGAAATTGTTCAGGGTTTGAATAATGAATACAACCACTAAATGTTGTGTAGGATAAGAAGTGGCCTTTAAATGAATACTATCAAATTTCTATTTTGCATAGCATGCATAATCTACTGGTTAAAAACAGTAAAAACTAATATTCCAAGGAATAAGTGAATCTATGCCGTGATAATTTATTTTCTGTATCTCATATTCCACCCAGCCTTATCTCACCCAAACTCCTGCCAGTTCAAACCTGGAGCTTCTGATCTTTTTATTTAACTATTAGTCATACAATCACAGAACAGAATTAAAAACAGACTGTTTTTCATATCCAGCTATTGTAGCCATTGATGCATTTAAGTCACACAGTCATTTCAGAAGACATTTCAAGATCTGAATTAGTTTAGGAAACTGAAGTTCTAAGAAAGTAGCACAACTTAATGTAGCCATTTTCCACCTAAATCTTTCCTTTTACCTGCTTCTTGCAGTCTCTCTCCTGTACCATCAATCTCAAAAGGAAATATTAACACACTTTTTTTTTTAATCCAAATAAGACAGGTACAAGCAGCAACCTATTTTTTATGCTAAGAATGGAAAAGTCATAAAAAACACCCCAACAAACAGTATCACAAATTGACAAAACAAGCACAGAAAAAGCAACACATTTATATTTCATACTGGCAAGAGCACCTACAGAACTATTAAAAGCATCTTCTGTGCCAAGGTAACAAATTATGCTCACATCACTCAGAGATAGATAAAATTAATTGAATACCCAGAGGGCATGCAAACAATTAACTACAAACAAAAATGTTTAAAACAGAGCAGAATAATCCATTCTATTTGATCTTTTACAGCTTTTTAAAACACAGAATTGAAGGGACTAGACCTCTGTTGTCTAGGAGACCAAAACTAGTCATCAGCTACCAATTTCACTAACACAGAAGACACTACCAAATTAAAGACTGAAGAAGTAAATATATCTGTAACAATGGTTGGAATTACTCTTCACTGGATATGGGTCCAGAATTGTTCCACCACAGTAAACAATTTCTATAAAATACATCATATAGTAATAATCTGAAAAACACCATCAGCTAAGCTTATATTGTTAGTTCTGATTTTAAGTGAAGGGAATGTAGTGAACTAGGAATCAGCCCGTCCAAACTGTCATTCATATTGCTGAAAAAACTTTTCACTTTGAGGGATACCTACTCTTCTACCAAAAGACAAAAGCATTCATTTTTGCAGTTTAGTCCCAAGGACTAGCAGGGAAATAAAAGCAGTATTTTATTGCAGAAGTCAGGAAATGGAATTTATTAACACTAAGCACTGATTTGGATAGAGATTATAATGCTTTTACAACACATCAGCAATTGAAAACAATTTCAAATAAAAATCACTGAAGCTACACAGAACCAATAAAACAGTTGGAAAGTAAGATTTAAGTAAGAATTCATCCTGAAGTTTTGTGGATTTTGACTCTGGGGGTGGGAAGAGGTTATAGTAACAGTAAGAGCTGTACTTGCTCTCTGTGAAGTACTCCTTAAGACAATACCACTGTGTCAGAAAATTAAGTGTTAATTTCTGTTGCAAAAATGCAACACAAAATGCCTAAAACTGTTGGTCTGACTTCTTTGATTTCTTGACCAAAGAGAAAATTATCCATCACACTTTTCATAAAGAGGTTCTGGAGTGTTTCTTCATCCCATAAGACTGCCAGATTAAGCCTCTGAAATTGCCATTCACACATGTTGAATAAACATTTGGTAAAAAATTCTGGACTTGTAATAATAAAAATACCCAAGTAGCCACATAACAGTTCTTTCATAATTCCAAGTTTAACATATCAAATGCTACCTGTTATGTTACATTCATCACATGAAAGCAGAGCTGTGAACGGTTCTGAGCAACTGAGCAAGGCAAGATCCCTACCTCTAAAACCCAGATCTTCAGAGGCTGACAAGGCCAAATTTGTCCTAAAGTTTGCAGCAGCCCCATCTTCCAATGGAGTACTGGATGCTTAACAAAGTATCACCCCCATCTCACAGCTGTTCTCAAATCATTCTCCTTTCCCAGCTCTGATATGTGTATGTTCCTCTTTGTAATGTTGAATCTCAGTATACAGTGCAATAATAACACTAGGCAATATGTGCTAACACTTCAGTGAAAAGCTAGAGGGAAAAATGCAGCTATAAGGTACTGAATAAGTCTTAAAATGCTTCACATCTTTAACAGATTACAGTGCACTTACAGCACTGCTGAAGTGTACTCTTGGAAGCCAACTTCCATGTAGAACAGCTAAAGGACAATCCACTACCACGATGTTCAGCATTAAATTATGCAAGATTTAGGGGTATTCATAATTTTTGAAGACATGAATCCAAAGCAGGTAGTAGAAGTCAGAAACAATACCTATATTTTATGAACTATACTAACTTTAAGACAGACAACTTAAATCAGTATATTTTATAGTCAGATACAGGAATTAAAACTCAGTTATGCATATAGGCATGTGACAAAACTGCTTAATTCTAAAGCTGCACAAACATTTTATGTAATAAGGGTCCCAATTCTTCAAAAAAAATCAGAATTTCTCTAAGTTTCTATCACTTCAGCTTCACAGTATAAACTGTATAGATTCTGCTGCCACAGAAGGTAACAGTCATTTGCACAACTGCTCTCAGTATCAAACATCTGGGTTGTATTTCCCACCAAATCAGACAGGAGATTAATGCGTGCTCATATGAGTCAAGATTAAGTGTAATATCCAACTTATAAGTAGAATTACTTCTGTAGTTAGCTCTAGTGACTCAAGTAATCAGTGCCATTTCTGGGGATGGCAGAGTACGTCAGCAATCGAAACAAGAATGTCAGTCATGACAGAGCTATGTAAGATCTGTGTCTTTTTGGAGTAACAACTCAAAGGTATCAACTCACAGTCTGGGTCCTTAACCCCACTCAAAAAAACTACTCAAATACTTAACAATACATACATTTGAGGTCTGCTCTGATTGTGCCCTCCCACACTAAATCTGATGAAGAAATAAGAAAAATCTTCCTATCACACAGTGATTTAGCATTTCCCTGAAGGTCACCATTCATATTTGAACAGAAATGTATCTTAGTTTTCGGGCCTATCACCATATCTATGGTGTCAAATACACGCATCTGCTCAGAGCTAAACACACCAGATGAGCTGACCCAACAGAATTTATCACACAACTCAGTCTTTATAGTTCTCATTCTACAGCCACCAAAAAAAACAACTGTTTCATGTGTTTGGATAGTTAACAGTCCGTTTTCAAACCTTTTGCTGTCTGTCAGCCTAGATCCAAGGGCCTATGAAATTCATAGCTCTACTTAAAAAGACTTCTCTGATTGTTCACTTATAAAAGAAAAAAAATCAAACCAAGAACACAGAACCAACAATTTTTATTGCAGAGGAACTGCTGATTGTTTCAGACTAAATGATACTTACACCGAATTTTGAGACTGCTATTTCAGAACCTTTGTAACTGTATCACCTCCCAAGACAACAGAAGACTACAACTATCACCTATCCTATGACAATAAAAAAAAAAACAAAAAACAAAAACAAAAAAAAAAAAAAAAAAAAAAAAAAAAACAAAACAAAAAAAACACAAGGAGACAGCTACATTAGAAATGTGCCTTTGTGTTGTCATACAAAATTTATTTCATGCTGCTTTACCCTATTTAAGACAGATTGTCAGGACCTCGAGGATTCCCAAACTCCTCTTAAGCAGTCAGACCCCCACTCCTTACTAACACCTTACCCGGTGATCAGGACTGTTGGCTGATCCTGTTTACTTTCACTGGATGTGATCCTGACCCTGGCCTGGCTTTCTAACTTGGGCTCAGATCTGTCTCTTCTCTACAGATATGCCTAGTACTGAATGCAGTTACCATCACCACATCTGCTCTGCTCACCCTGTTTAGGCACTGTAGGACTGCAGCATTTGTAAGTGAGAACTTTACAAAGTGTGAATTCACACTCACAAGCTATGACTAGTGCTTCTTAGTAAACAAAATTAATAGATTTCATTACTTACCCACTTCCGATCATGATACCTGAGGTTATACCAACTGTGTACTTCTTCATACTGCTGATACATCATATTATAAAAGGATTCTCAAATCTTTATTTGTATGGTACATGGATGCATTTTCTTCTGCACAACTTTAATGCTATCAAAAGCTTGTAAATGTTAGCATGTCACTTATGTGTTTGTTTCAGTACCCTCTGTCTTTCAAAAAAAATCCCATCATTTGGATTTGTTGGTATAGCATTCAGAATGCTATTCCCATCCCATTTATTTAGAGAGGAAAACTATGACTTCATAAGCAATCTGACTCTGGATTCAGTTCCAGTTTGTTTCTTTTTTTTAAAGCAACAAAGAATTAAAAAATGCAAATGTTAGGTAGCCACTTGTCTCAAAATCCACAGCACTTCATGATCAAGCCAGGTAAGCTGATTTCAGTTTTTCCAGCAAATAATTTACTTTAGACTTCCGAAAGAATTAACTACCCAAAATACTGAGCACTAGGTGTTTATGCTTTACCTTTATCTTTCCAGAGAACACTTTTATTTGATTCAACATCAAGCAAGAAGCTCTGCTCTAATCTTTTTATTAAAAGGCATAAGAACTGTCACAGGAAACCTCCCATGTAGATCACAGATGCTAATAAAACCAAAATGTTTAAGAAAAATAATGATCTATCTTTAGACCTTGGCAACAACTCTTCCACCTGATGCCTTCCCACTCCTTCTCTGCCACACTACTTTGTGATTTTACATTAGCACAGGAAGCAGCTTCAAAAGCAAGGAAAACAACTAATCACATCATACATAAAATTATCAAGCAAAGACAAGAATATGAGTACATTAGGATACAGTGTTCAGATAATATGTCTTAGGCTGTAAGGGTCCATCTGGAAATACTGGTTCTATGCATAAAGTATTTTAAAACACATAAACTTAAATACATACATGCAGTAGTACCCACTAATTTCAAAGCTGTTCTGCCAACAAGGTAGCCATCAAGCTTTAGCTTATATATGAGGCCTTTTGCCCCTTCAAGTTAAATGCACAGGTGAAAAAAGGCATGCAAGATAACTCTTCTGGGCAGAAGAATGTGATGGAAGTTAGCAAAGACTGAGGAAGGAAAAAAGCCTCTGAAAAAGGAAAAGTACACAGCTTTCCTGAACCATCTTCTGCAAATAAAGAAATCCAAACAGAGAGTATCAAGTTACAAGGAAGCTATTATAGAGTCATTTTATGACTATGCACTGCAGATGAGAAGCAGAGCATGGATTCTGCCAACAGTTAGAAGAAGTCTTTCCCTACAGAGAAACTGGAATAAGCTTTTGCACTTTAGGCAGTCTCTTCAAAGTGGAAGTATAATTCAGGTGTGTGACTAGTTTAGGTCTCACAGCACTACAGAGGACCAGTTACACGGCCTGATGAGCACTGCACAGACATCTATTTTGCATCTAATACCCCCTACTGCCCTGGATTTTGCTAGATGTTATTTGATTAACTATTACAAGAAGGATGGAAGTAGGAGGAAAAGCATCATGCACTTCTGTTGCTGAAGACGTAGTCTAGAAAGACACCTTTTCAGTGTTTGGTGCTCACTGACGTTGGTACCAGCCCAAACTACTGCTGGCAGCAGACTCAACACCAGGACTTGTGTTCACCTGGAAGATCATAGCTCTGCATACAACATGTAAAAACAGATCTTAGCCTAAGGAATTCTAGCCTAATGAATGCTATTGCCTATGTTTTATGACCATAAAAACTAAACTAATGATTCAGACCAACTCCAATGTAGAAATGTTAGGAACATTATGCTTCCAGCATCTATGTGGACAGCAGTATGTTTGGCTTGCAATGTGACAGCTCAATCTTTAAAAGCCTTAATTGTTCCAGCTAACATTCTCAACTCGCTGACAGATACTATCTGTGTGCTTTAAAGTCCTTGCAAAAAGTTCAATAATATTATCAAAGTAGGTAGCTTCAGAAGTTGAACTGGATTCAAATAACAAAGGAAAAAACAGAGAGGTCAGTTCGTTTTGACAACTGAAGCCAGTGGGTGAAGAAAGAATTCACAGCTGTATGACAAGTCAACAGTACAAAACCTAAAAGCTTTATAGTACGTTACAGCAAAGCAGTTTGAGATGCAGCATAGAATTCAAGCCCAGCCAGTGGTACCCTGATTACTTCAGACATAAGGGAAGGGAACAGGTAAGCTTAAAGGTGGTGGGAGGAGGCTAGAGAAGAAGAGGGTAAATGCTCTAATTCATCAAGTTTAACCATTTGGCTCAACCAGACGAAAGAAAAAAAAAAAAAAAAAAAAAAAAAGACAGTAGTAGCATTACCCCTAGTGCAGAGATAGAGTCAAAATAAAAAAAACCCAAACTTTTCTCTTTTTTACCATCGAAATAACGCATCTGAAATACGACTTGTATTATTTTAGCTACAGAAGGAAACACGGAGCTCTGAAGTTGTGAAACGCTGCCTATCCCCTACGCCCTGCCCCCACCCCGACTTCGAGCCTCCGTAGCCCACTCAGGGCGCACACCCCGGCCCGCAACTGCCACGGGGCCCTTCCCTTCTTCCTTCTTTCCTTCCTCTCGCGGAAACCCAGAGGCTCGGCGCAGACCGACACCAAGGAAGCCTCACGGCCCCCTCACCTTGAAGGGGTTGCTGAGGTCCGGGTCGGCGAAGGGGTTGCTGTCGAAGTCCGACATGGCGGGGCCAGGCGGGCGCTGCGGTCCCCGGCCGGCGGCTCTGCCCGTGCGGCGGCGCCCCGACAGTGCCCGGCGCAGGTGTCCCCCCGCGGCTGTCACAGCCCCTGTCACAGCACCGCGGCCCGGGCCGAGCCCGCCCCGCCGCACCGACCAGCCACGGACCGCCCAAAATGGCAGCCCCGGAAGTGAAGTTACGGGTGGGATGGTCCTAGGAGGGAGAAAGGGATGAAGGCGGAGCGGCTGCTCCCGGGTCAGGCGGGAGCACAGCTCATGCCTCAGCCGGACGTGGGCGGGGCTGGGCAAGGCGAGGCGAGTGCGGGAAGAGCCGTTTCCTGGGTTGGCTGAGGGTTGGGCGTAAGCTGTTGGAGGGAGGGCCTGCGGTTAGGGGTCAGCCTCGTGTTCGCAGCTGCTTCTCTGGGGGAATGCGGGGTGTATCCCGCGCCTTCGGTAGTTAGTGCTGGCTGGGAGCCGGAGGGGAAGGAGGCCCGGGGCTTTCCGGAGGGCAACCGGGCCGGGGGGCGGGCAGGGGCGGCCTGGCCCGGTGTGTGCGCGGGTGTCTCGGCCGCGGCCGAGCCCGAGCCCGTGCGGCCTCCCCGACCCTCCACTCCCGCACCCCTCAGGCCGAGTTGGGACAGCCAGTCTGGTTTGGGGAGTGAAATGGACGTGCGAAGGTAGTCAGAAAGCCTTACTTGGTAAAACACGAATTTACTCTCTCGTTCCCGCCTACTGTTGGCGTGGTAAATTGTTTACCCAGCTTGTGGCTGCAGGTGACTTGTTGAAAGGTTCTACAAGGGCAGTAGGGAAGGTTCGGCTTTGAACCACGGTCACAAAATCCCACTTCTGTGGGAGAAAGCATTAAAAAGGCCTCTTGGAAGTATTAAGCATTTCCAACTGTTCAAAAGACTTTTTAAATACTTCTTCAGAAATGCTGACAGTGCAGTTTGAAAAACCTGGTCCAAAAGATGCAAATAAATGCAAAGGAGCACCTTTGGTTCAGAGCTATGTGAAATTCAGTGCTACCAAAACAGTCTACATTGATGCAGCACTTTCAAAACCAGCAAACCCTGAATTCCCTTACATGTTTTCTAGAGAAATTATTTGAAGTTTCATTTAAATCCAAAAAGTAAAAAAGAGGTTTAAGGCAGGTCAGACAAAATGAAATGGTTATGGCAGTAAACCTGTTCTTTTTTGCTATTCAAATGTGTATTTTTTTCCCCACATAATAATGTAGACTGTGAGGCGCACTAGTGTTAGCACTTCTATGGTTTTTAATAGCTCTACATGTATCATCACTCATCTTTGCACTCATCTTTGCATTACTATCGGGTTCATTCTATCAACAGGCCAGGAAGAGTACTATGTGTAAATGAGAATTGATTTTGCATGGATCAGTAGAGAAAGCAATACTTGCTTCAGGGTCTGCTCTGATTTATGCAGACATTTCTGAGTTTTTGTTAAGTACTGTGAAGTATACTGTTAAGACATAAAATGGTATGGAAATGGGACAAATCATTAAAGCATAGCTTCTAAGCAAAACACTTTCAACTTTTTGGTTGCTATGAAGTGTAAAATACTCTTAAAAATTTACAAGGCAGTTGTTGCACAATCAACAAAACTACATTACAGTATTATTCACAATCATGACTCAGTTATGGCAACAGCACATGAAGTCATGTAGTTTTCCAATATTCACCCATGGCTATATATATCATGGCTCAATATATGTTGATAGTCCAAGTGCTGTGTGCACTGACAGCTGTGTATTTGCCTCTCTTTGAGCTAAACATGAATGAATGCATGCATGAATGAATGCAAGTTTGGATGAAAAGAATGTATTTTCCTGTATGGTTGCTGGTGCTTCAAATCACACATTTGACATTGTGACATTACTCTGGTAATAATTTGTGTACAGTTACAGAGGAATAATCTCTCATATGCCTTTCAAGGCAATTATGAAACTGCAATGGGATGTTTTCTTTGGAAAGAATAGTATGTATTTTACAAAAACATCAAGCTGGCATCTAGACAGCTAGTGGTGTTCTGCAGGGCTCTATCCTCTTTGACATACTTATTCACCTGGACACAGGATTTGAAGGAATACTAAGTTTGCTGGCAATATTAAACTGGAAGGAGCTGTTGACTCCTTTAAGGACAGAGAGACCCTGCAGAGAGATCGAAAAAAATTAGAGATGGACAATCAGCAGCCATGTAAAGTTTAACAAGGGCAAGTAACAGATTCTGCATTGGGATGGGGCAACCCTGGATGTGCAGACAGATCGGGGAATGAGAGGCTGGAGAGCAGCACTGTGAAAAGAGAGCTGGAGGTCCTGGTTGATGGCAAGTTGAACATGGTCAGCAGTGCCCTGGCAGCCAGGAGGGCCAGCCGTGTCCTGGGGGGCATCAGGCACAGCATGGCCAGCTGGGCAAGGGAGGGGATTGTCCTGCTTTGCTCTGGCGCAGCCTCACCTCGAGTGCTGGGGGCAGTTCTGGGTGCTACAGTGTAAGAGAGATATGAAGCTATTGGAGAGTGTCCAAAGGAGGGCTATGAAAATTGTTAATGGTCTGGAGGGAAAGCTGTATGAGCAGAGGCTGAGGTCACTCTGTTCAGCCTGGAGAAGAGAAGACTGAGGGGAGACCTCATTAGAGTCTGCAACTTCCTCATGAGGGGAAGAGGAGGGGCAGACACTGATTTCTTCTTTATTGTGACCAGTGACAGGACTCAAGGTGACAGCATGAAGCCGAGTCAGGGGCTGTTTAGGTTGGATATGAGGAAAAGGTTCTTCACACAGGGAGTGGTTAGGCACTGGGCCCCCGAGGGAAGTGGTCACAGCCTGACAGAATTCAAGAAGCATTTGGACAATGCTCTCAGGCAGATGGTGTGACTCTTGCAGTGTCCTGCATAGGGCCAAAAGTTGGACTTCGATGATACTTGAGGTCCCTTCCAAATGAGAGTATTCTCTGATTCTATGATTAAAAGGTAGAACTTCGATAACATGTAGATGCTACCAAATTCTACTATAACTGCTACCATTGTACTATAGGTGTTAACTTTGGGATATACAAACTGACTGAAAGCTAATTGAGAATGAAAATTAATTTATCTGTCCAGCTAACTGAGTAGTTTGTACTATACATGAACCACATGGGCAAATAACTGATCATCATTTGATGCTGAGGGTTGACATTGTAATTTTCCTCATTTTCCACAAGTAAAAAATGTTGAAAACAAAAGGTATAGGGAATGATGCTTTCTTGGTTTTGAATCAACTATAAATAGGTTGCAGAGTTTGAGTTAGAAAAAGACATGATTAGCCAAGGATGCCCACCCTTTAAAAAACCCTCTTGACACTGTGCTTTCCAAATGGTAGAATTTAAATTTATTTTTCTTTTTTTAGAATAATGTACTTGCAGTTAACTGTTTCTAATTCTGTTACAAGAAAGAGCTCATAAATCCTTCATTCTGATTTATGAAGTGATAGTGAGTTTATTGAAAAATAACTCTTAGTAGAGAATGGGTGAATTGCTTTAGATAAAAATTTCTTTCTTAACTGAAGATTCTCAAGCCTTCTGGAACTGGTTTAATTCAGTGCTTTTCAATATCTGAACCAGAGGCTTTCTTAGCAAACAAAGCTATCATAATCTGAATTTACTTTTTTTCCTCAGAAAGAGGAGTTCAAGCTGCTTCTGTGAGAGCTATACTTGGATAATTGTGTTTATGAAGTCTTGTGTAAGGAACTGACTTCATATTATTCTTTCAAATCCTGGTTCTCTCAATTTTCTATGACTTGTGGGATTTGCAATGTTTATGCCAAACTCAGGTGATGGTGAGGAGTGCTCAGATCAGCTGACAAGAAAATCCATCAGGTTTTTTCAGTCTAAAATGTTCAAGTGCTGAGTAGACCATCAAGTGGTCTGTCTTGATCAGTAGTCTGTTCCAATGAAATAGATCACGGTTTTCTAGAGAATGGACCTTCAAATAATAAAACCAAGCTGTGACAAAGACCTTTTTAACTCTTTAACCTTAACTCTTATGAAGTGTGTTTCCTCTCATAAAGTGGAGCAATCTTTCCAGCATCAAATGCTAGCATGATGGTTAGAAGAAAGCCGGGATGATGAATGTCCATGTGCCACATGAGCTGTAACAGGCAGAAGCCCTGCAAGGCCTCCCTGGCAGTCACTCGCCTAAGATAAGAAATGCATAGTCATGATGAGTGGACCAAAGCAGCCCCTCTTCCACCCTCGGACCCTTGTTATCTCTCTGTAAGGCTATAGGTCGTATTCTCCTCAACCCCAGCCATTGGACAATTTCCAACACTCCAGAATCCTATATAAACCCTCATCTCTGCCCAATTCGGCAGAAGAGCTGTCACTGGAAACCTTCGCAGGAGCTGCCAATAAAGACACAGCTGTGGAACTCCATACAGACTTCTCCTCTCTCTATCCCTGTGTCTGCCAGAGGCACTTATGAGAAAAGAGCAAAATCACTAAGAGCTGAATTCACTAGAGCTGAAATCACTCCAGAGTTGCTCACTAAGTTGCCTGTGGCTGGGAGCTAGCCCGAGGGACCCAGACACGCTGCACCTCATCAGCACAGTGCTATCTGAGACACCTACAGCAGCAGCTGCCCGGGGGGCCGGACAGACCCCTGGGACCCCAGGCCACCATAATGAGCACATAGCTAAGACTGCAGAAGTTGGGCAGAATTACTGGCATGGAAGACTGGACAACTGCTAGAAACTCACATAAAGAACTGAGAAATAGAACTCTGTGGTAGTACAAGTAGAAGTTACAACTTCAGATTAGATCATGTGCAGATACCAATTGTAAAGTCTTGCAAAAGTTTTAGAGAGAAGACACCTAGTCTTAGGTAAACAGTGTTAGGCAAAACTTTAACTGAAGAGTTATTCAATAGTAGCTCCTGGAACAATTTGAAATAGCAAGATCATTTTTCTAGGCTTTACAGCAAATACAAAGACATTTACTTGCAAAATTTTGGTAAGATTTTAACTTTAGGAGAGGGAACAGAAGTGTGTTAAACAGGCATTTCATTGTAATACTTGAAGATCATGAGCTGCATTTCCCAAAATCTTTTACGTCAATTTAAAAGAAAAATGCATGAAAAAAATTTTAAAAAAAGTCAGAAATCATAGTAGCATGCAGAACTATACGTGCAGACTTTCATTTCACCTCTCATTATCAAGGAAGCCCTGATTCCACAAGATAATAATTTCAGTTTCACTGTGCGGATGACTGAATCAAAATCTCTTTGTTTCCAGAATACAGAATGCTGAGCTAAAAGAAGCTTGTTTTAATAGCCTGGAGTTGTAGCATTAGTATTTTTCTGGGAGTGGAGCAGCTTTGCTGGTTCTACTGTCAGAAGTTACAGTAGCACTCTTTTCTGAGCCAACTTACAGGAGGCAGTGCATAACCAAGTCAAACCCCTAGAGTCACCTAACAAGGACAACAGTGAATGCTCACAAGCTGGTGAGCACCTTGCCCTTCTTATCAGAACCCTGACTACTTTCTGAAGCTCCACACTTAGATTTTCTCACTAGTTCCAGAGTTGTAGCAAGATATTTGGAATTCTGTAAAGAGCTCACCTCTTTGGGAGAAGAAGAAGGATTTCCTGGGCAATAACTGATTTGCAGAAGGGAACAGGTAAGTGGTGCACAGCCAGACTGCAGTCATTTTGCCAAAAGCCAGCCTAATACTGCCAGTGATCTTGTGCCCTGAATGTTCATGTTTTACACCACTCTTGCTGTGGCTGTTGCTGCCCTGTACACCACTCCAGACCCACACTGAGGTAAGAATATATGAATGCAGACAGTGTTCCTCGTGCCTCTCAGGAGGATCAGAACTAAACTTAATTCTTCCCCCTGACTGAACTTGTCTACCTGTTTCCCGTCTCACAGACAGTAAAGGTAAGAGTCACTGGCACTAGCTAAAACATCAGGATGTAATCATGTAACAAAAGTTACTCCTGCTGGAAGAACACCTAGTTATTTGTTTGGAACAGTAGCAATTTCCCCCTCCTTTCTAAAGAGTTATGACAGGTGTGGGTGCAGCCACAAATGCTACCTTTACGAGGATGGCTAATCTATCATGAAAGCCAGTGTGTGGGAGCAGTGAATAGTAAGCTGCAGTCATGAGGGAAGATGTGATGAAGCAAACACATGCTGTTTGGGAGTGAGGAGTGCTTTCCAAGCAGCTTTGGAGTGAAGCCCAGCAGCACTGGCTTTCTGTCCTGCTTGCATATGTTCCCTTTACCAACTTGAGAGTGGGAAGAAGAGCAGAAGCTAAGCAAAGTGATAAAAGAGCTGCTTCAGCCAGAGAAATCTCAGTGTCTCCTACCACTGTATTTTCTCTTTCTGTATCATACTGTAGATGCTTGTCTCCTGTGGCGCTTTTCTTATACCTTCCCAGCTTCTCACATCTGCACCACTCAATAAGAAGTATGCAGGTAGTCAGTGGGAATTGCCTAGACAGTGATACAACTTGCACTATGATCCCTTCCAGCCAAATGATCCGGGGAAATAACTTTTTAGTGTGTCTCTCATCCTTTCAAATTTAAAACTATGCTTTTGTAGTTGAACATAAATAGCTGTGTGCTTTTTGGTTATTTTATGTTTGGCATTGCTTTTAATCACTTGTATTTTCTTCATAATTGCTTTTAATTTCAATGATTTCAATAATTTTCAATGAAAAATTATTCAAAACTGTAGTTTTCAAATGTCAGAAGCTCTGAATAAATGAAAAAAAAAGGATAAAAGATGAAAAACAAAAGGTATTTTGATATCAATTCAACAATATCCAGTTTTGTAGAACAAATCTAGGATTTTGCGTAAAATAGCTCAGAGTGCATTCTTCACAATTGGATTCTCCTGACTCTGTTGCACAGGTGCATGCAGTTTCTTCACACAAAGTACAAAAATTGCAAGTTTTTGGCTTGAGTTAGCCTGCTGTCATTCCCTCTCCACAGATGCATGTTCTTCCTGAATGTGACCATTAGTCGACAACAAGTCTCACATGTGACACAGAGAGTCTCAATACAGCTGTGTCAGGACACGTACAGCTGTCATCAGGCAGGAATCCGTGCCTCTGCTGCTGCAGTCACTACCCCATCAAAAGCAAAAGTAGCGTTTGCGGTGCTGAATGGTGTCCTGGCTGTAGGCAGTGATTTAAGGACAGGTTTCTTTCTGGCCTGTAACGTACGAGAACTCTGGTATGATACACAGAAGGCCAGCTCTTCCAATGAGTGCAGTCCACAAGGAGTCCCAGAGGGAAAGATGATGAACAGTTGAATGGCTCCACATAAAACAGTAGAGTACCAGGCTTCTCACCATCCAGAAACATCCATTAATAGCTCCTGCTAACTGAGCAACAGTGTTGCAAATGTGCCTTCCCATTGGAACTGACTCAGACCTGTATTCCAAGGCAACATGACAGTGCAGAACTGCATGCGTGCCACAACAGCTTTAGACAAAAAGGGAGATTTAAGACAGTCATATATAGTTTGAAGCTAAGTCATGGATATAAAAAAATTAAATTATTAAATCTAAGTATCTAATGGTGAAATTCATCTTGCAGATTATCACAATGCTGGAAAGATAAAGTGTAGTGTAGTTATTCTGAAGGCTGTAATAGCAGACATGAAGTGAAGCTGACGGAAAGATACATAAATGAACAATTTAAACATGAAATAGAAAAGATATAGTGTTGAAGGAAAATTAGACAGATTTTGGTTCACTGAAAGGAGTGATTTCCAGA
Organism: Vidua chalybeata; assembly: GCF_026979565.1. NCBI lineage: Eukaryota > Metazoa > Chordata > Aves > Passeriformes > Viduidae > Vidua > Vidua chalybeata. The sequence continues at coordinate 27,538,274 of NC_071570.1, read as the reverse complement.
AATTTTAACAAGTGGAAGGAGAATATATGACAGTAAACCGTAAGTTAGGTAGCCAGATATCCAGTTAGGTAGCCAGATATCCAGTTTGGGTAGAACTATGTTTTATAACAGCATAGAGTATTTTTCTTGTTTTTCTTTTCTCAAACTTTATTCCTTGGAATTTTTTATAGGACCATGACAGGACCAGAAACAATGCCCTATCACATGTAATAGGCACATGACCTAAAGCAGAAGGTATCTACTCTATTAGATGGCAAGTCTGTTTTATAAGATAAGCCATAGGAACTACAGCTTTCAAAAATCTCCACAAATCTCTATAGTCTTCTTTTTGTGAACAAAATCAGCTGATGGCATATATACATAATATGGACATTGTGTTCTCCTTTTCAGTAGTTGGTGCTCTCATGGGAGCTTTCTGTAAGGTTTAGTAAAGCACATTGTGTTGATTTTGCATAAATTGATTTTTGGTGAGGAGGGAAGGAGCTCACCACAGAAGTGATTTTTTCTGTGAGGAGCTGCTAAAAGCTTCCTCCATGCCTGGCAAAACCAGTCACTGGCTGGCTCTGAGAATACACATGTTGCTAAGCCAATTAGAAAAGCTGGTAACACCTCTATGATAACGTACTTAAGAAAGACAAAAGCACGGGAAGCTCTCTTTCTCCCTCGCCTGTGAGGAGGGGTGAGGGGACTGGCAGGGTGCCTTCCCAGAGGAGCCTACTGGTCCCTTTTCCAGCAGCCATGCTGCCGGGGGCCATCCCAGCACCACGAGCAACCCTGCGGCCTGTGCCAGGAGCAGCCCTGAGACTGAGACTGGCTGGGGCCAGAACTGGTCACGTGGCTGCCGCCATCTTGGCACGGCCAGCAATAGACTTTGCCTGCCTGGCCACTTCTAACCTGCCACACCGCAAACAAAAGGACAGAAACCGTGGCAGCTTTTTCTTTTTTTTCAGTGCCCCACATGAGGAGGGACGCTGACTGGACCCAGTGACTGGCACATCTTGCGTGGTGTTAGCAAAGACCACATGTCCAACAGCGAGAAGCACAACAAGTGATTCCCCAGTGTGGAGCCTGATCAAGATCAACCTTTCAGCACTGCAAAACTCTATAAAAACTGTTCCACTTGATAGAACTTGAGAACAAATGAACCAACGAACACCGATTCTCTCCTGAGTCAGAGAAAAGGAAAAGGTGAAAACATGTGAGGAGAACAACATGGTGTCACTAAGGGAGGTGCAAAGGAGGGAGGGGAGGAGGAGGTGCTCTGAGCGTCGGAGCTGAGATTCTTCTGGAAGTCATGGTGAGGATTGTAATACAACTGTTTCCCTACAATTCATGAAACGCATGGGGGGATGCAGAATTCACCCACAGCCCATGCAGAAAAGATGCTCATGCTGGAATCTGTGGATGCTGAAAAACTGATTTGGTGAGAGGCTTGAACATAGAGAGAGAGAACTCTTGCTTCTAGAGACAAAAAAAAGAAGACCATTGCTTTTATACTAGAACAGCACATCCTTAAAAACAAAACCCCATGAACTAAATGACCCACGAAAAAAAAGCAGTTTTGGGAAAACTCTTTTTGCCTGTGCAAGGGACTCACATTTCAGCCAGTTTTCAGGCAGGACTGCTACTCTAATGAAAATTAGAACCCGTGTTGGAAATTTTCACAGAGAACTGTCTCCTGTGGGAAAGACCCCATGGCATAGCAAAGGAAACTCCTCTCCCTAAGTGAACTGAAGAAAGATCTTTAAAAGCAACAAACTTACTTAATATCCCATGTTTTGTCTCCCTGCTCTGTCAATAGGAAAGAAAGATGGGCTGGGGGTGGGGGGTGGGAGGATAAAGGCACTCTAAAGGTTTATTTTAGTTCTCATTATCTGCTTTTAATTCTGTTAATAATTTTTTCCTTACATCTTTTAAGTTTTGAGCCTTTTTTGCCCTTAAAGTGTTTCTTCCCAATCCTTACCTCACCTCATGAATCCCATTGAAGTTGTTTTCTTTCCCCCTCCTCTGCTTAACTATAGCAGAGGAGAATGAGTGATTTTTGTGGGGACACTGGCATTTGGCCAGCATCCAACCCCTGACACACATTCATTTAACAGTTGACTTTTGAAAAATCAGTTGTATCTTACTTGCATACTCTAAATGTGTGCAGGCACTGAGCAAGCAGTGAGAATGGACACAGAAAATAGCTCTGGAATTCCAGTTTCTGATAGCTCTTCAGGCACACAGCTGTAAACTCAGCATGGTTTGAAATGGGAGAGATTTATTGCACAAGGGCTCATATAAAAAACTTACTATTTTTAATAAGTAACTTGTGCCTCTGAATTTGCCCTTTGACATACGTAACAGCTAGTAAACAGCTAGTAAATCAGTTCCTTAAAAGAAAAATCATTTTGGTAGAAACAAAAAAAACCTACCCAGTCACTAATTTCAGAGGTTATTTTCAGAAAGGGCAAATTATGGGTATGAAAAATGACAAATTTCAGCATGCAGATTAGACTGTCTCTGAAGAAGAAGAAATATAAATTGTTTGTTAAATTTTTGCTTGCTCATATTTAAAGTCAATTAGAAAAGGAGTCTAATGTTAAAAATGCAGTAAGTGCTCTCTCAGTAACAGTAGCTCAGTGCACACTTTCAAGACAAAAAGTATTGTTTCTTTAAAGCATCACAGATCTCCAGAGGAAAGGATTTCAACATTGACTGAATTTTGTACTGGTTCTTTATTAGGGCAGATTTGTTTTTTTAAAAATGAATGTGGGAGATAGCAAAGTACATAGATACATCACTAAATTTAGTTGCTGTAAAGAAACAGAACACAGGAACCAGACTATTTGTTTTATTGTGAACCTGATCGGTTATTTACAACAGTGTTTTTATTCAAATCTTTAAAATGTTAGGTTACCAAAGCTTAGTTTGTTCATTGCTGATACAAGCATCACTGGAAACATATCAGAAGTGGGGAAAAAACTCTCTATACATTTTCTGCCTTTGGAAAAGAGCCTGTCTCTCTGAAGTGTTGCATAGAGGGAAAGCAAAACTGCATTATTAGCTCAAAAGTTTAAAGTTCTTCAGGAGATTACATGCCAAAAACCCAGCAATTCATGAGGAAGGATTTTCTTATTAGGGTCACATCCCTCTGTCCCCCATTTAAAATAAATAAAGAAATGCCTTTTCTCTAGTTTTGAAAGATGCTGTTTACATTAAATTGCAGAATTAGCTAAGGATGTCCATTAATCTCCATTCCAACCCATTGTCTTTATTGATTATGCGGCCTTTTATGTCTATGATAAGACAATTAAAAATGACACCAAAAATGTTTTTATATGCTGATAAACTTTAACATGATCTGAATGAATAGGTAAAGAAATCCTGAACTTCACAAAAGTGATTGACATGAAAGGTCATGGCACCAATGCTGAACTGTTGGTAAGCACGCTAAAGCGGAATCACTATTCCCTGTGAAATACCGGAGTACAAATGTGCAGCAAGCTTTATCCCATACTTGAAAATTCAAAACTCAGAATAACCTAGAAGCTCTAAATGGTAAATCATTTTAGTAAACAGAGATCTGAAGTGTTGGAGAGAAACATGCAGGTCCATGATGAAAAAGACTGGCCACTGACAAAGTCAATGTTTTGCCAAAGATATTCTTGTTTCTGTCTTTGCATAAGGATGAAATAGATTATACTATCAGCATTTATGTGGATAAAGAGTTATGGATAGAGGATATACTTAATACAGCTCTATTAAGCTGAGTTGCCAAATTATTTCAAATATCATAAGGTACCATTATTTCTGTGTGGTATAGCCGTAGTGCATGCAGAGTCCTCTGCTCCAGCCTGTGTTCTCATGGAATAAAAAATGTTTACATGTGTGTACTACCAAAATACTGTGAATCAACCCAAAACAAGTTTTCCCCTTAGAAAATTCCATCTCTCTTATAGTAAATGATTTATGAATTAAGGACATATAAATCTATAATAGAACACTGAAATATCTGTAAACTTCTCAAACCACTGAAATTGCTGGAGTACAGCTCATAGCCAGATATTGCAAATTGCTAAATAACTTTCTTTGATAACTGTCATGGCATTTTTAGCAGAAATTAAGGTTTGATTTTTTAATCTACTAGTGTATTATTAATGTCCTAGATTATTAACATCTTGAGAGTACCAGCATTGTCTAAATATTCATAAGTGGCCAGGAAAAGATGGTAATAATAAATAATAAACTATTCTTTTTCTTCTCAAAAGAGGTTTGCCTTGAAAGCCCTAAAGTCTTTTCCATTTTTTTAATGTTAGCTTTTGGTAGGTGTGTCTGGTTTCATACATAAGGTGCCACTTCTATTAAACTTAATTTAAAAAAGAAGTCACCAGAAGCTATATATTCCAATTATTGGAAAGAAACTTACTTTGAAACATGGTACCAGCCTATTAAACATCTCTTAGAAGTAGTATAGAGAAGTTTACTCTTGGACTCAAAAGAGTTAATATTTTTTGATATAAACTATGATTGTAACTAAAAATCACTTATTTTTTCATGCTGTTTAACTCCCATAACTGTATATGGAAGAAAATCCATATTTAAAATCAGTGAAAATATGAATAATAAAGAACCCAAAAGCTATACAGAACACAAAGTGCAGAATTTTGAATCAAGAATACTATTGGAATTTCTATTCCAAAGGGTAATTTCATTGTAAAACATTTCTTCTTTGATTTGCAATATTCGTAATATTAGTTTAAGGGTGCTGTATACTTTCTGCTTCATGCACATGCTGTGAGATGCACTTAACATTTGAGTAATATTTAGCAAACAAATAACATCCTTCCTATTTTTGTGAAAGAACTTCTATTAGAACATTACAGAAAGACTGAGAAAATGCAGACAGCAAAATAATATATTTGGTATTTAATTCAGATTAAAATTGATGTGAAAAATACAACAAAATATTCCATCCTCTTAGTAACTATCTGGGACATGTTAAAAAGCAATGCAGCTTCACTTAGATGTCCCATCCAAAAGATAAGCTTGGTAATGATTCTGTCAAGCATTTGCAATGAAACATAAAGTGAAGTAAAAATGTTAGAAATACACAGTCATAGTAGCCTCTTTTCTTATCCACCCTAACACCTAAAAACACTCAGCAAGGCTTTCATCATTTCATGTCTCATTTACTGTAACAACCTTTCCCAGACTAATCCATTTTTCATTGCGCATCTCTTCCCAGAATGCTGTTGCTAAATTCATTTTCACTTCAGTTTTACAGCACTACATGAGCTCTCCTTTCTCCAATATGTCCTGTATACAGTGGGGTCTCTGTAATCTTACATTTTAGATTGACATATGGGACAACAGTACTGGCAAATTTTATAGAAATTAAAATGTTCCATGCAACAGATAGTACTAATTTTGTGTTGCTTGATTAATTTTGATGTCACAGTTGTGGTCTGCATTAGCTCATTCTGATTTTTTGCTGTTGGTTCATATTTGCAATCCATACTCCATAAATTTAGAGACTCTGAATTTTGCCTTTTAAAACATAGCATTGAAATAATACATAGCAAAACAATTCCCATTGCTCAAAAGTTTGAAGGTTTTGAGGTTGAAGGTTTGAAGGTTGCAGATGTCTGTATGACATGTCATAAGGTAAATAGTTTTATCAGCTTGCTTTTAATGACTGACTGCTTTTATAAACTTCTTATAAGTGACTGCTTTTAAAGACTCCTACCACAGATAATTATCTTTAAATATGTCTGTTAAAAATACAATGTTTCCCAAGATGGTATGCCATAGATAAATACTTACTCTTGTTTTAAGAATTGAGGAATGTTTAATTTGAGCCTGAGTGAAAACATTTTTTTCCTCTCTTTCTGTCTGTGTATGTAAATGTGTGTATGTTTCTATGCACTGTATTTATATTGGTTAATTGTATATTGCCCAATGTGCCATAGACTGCCACTTGTGTTTTCAGATTCTAGAGGTTGTTTATGCTTGCAAGAATTGGTGAGCAAATAAACTGAATATTTTGACCCAGCTTCATTACAAGATTGAGGTCAGTAAAATCCATTCCATCAGTGTTTCTGAAGAAGTGTTTCCACAAGCATTTTGTGACAGCATTGTCCTGGTTTGTCCTACCACAGAATTGTTTCAGTTGTTCTATTTTGTGTACTAAGTAACAAATTAACATTTAGGAATTGTTTAATCATTTTTATAGAGTTACTCAAGATTCTGTGGATTAACAGATTTAAAAAAAAAAAAAAAGATAACTAAAGTCCTACTATACATTTAAAGTTGAAGAATTCACCTGTTATTTTCACTGGTAATAACATTTTCACATTTAAAAAAGAGGAAGCAATTGCTATTCTGTATACCATTGAAACAGGTCCTCCTTTGTAACATTAGTGCCAAAACATCTATTATCTGTATACTTTTGAAGACATCTGCCATTCTTTACTGTTTTAAGCAACAATGCTGTATGTGACTTAGAGTGTTTTAATTAATTTGCTTGTTGCAGAAAAAAGCCTATATTCTATAATCCTTCCCAGATTTATTATGTATATTATATGATGAACATAAATTCATAAAAATATAAGGAAATCTAATTGCTGATTCCAGGAGGTAAATCTCTCTACCTTATTCTATGTCCCCATACAACTATCCAAAATGGCTTTCTAATTAAAAATATTGTAAGTATTACAAATGTCCATGTCTTTTTCTTCCACATAATGTTACTGTTTCTGAACTTTGTTACTTTTTTTGTTACTTTTGTTAGCTTTTAGCTGTGAATTAGGGGTAAAAAAATAGTTCTAGCCAATAGCAAGCTCAGTTTTTAAAAACAAAGACAAGGAATTGGAAGACTAAGGATTCCTGCTCTGATCTCTCTGAATTACATTGTGCTCAGAAAAATTTGGTGTAGTTGCTTATATTATAATTTTTATTTTATGTAACGAGGAAACAATTCCTAAGGACTTAAGAATTGTTTGCAAAGGACTTTGAAGTTCTTGGATGGCCAATGCCCAGTCACTCCCTCCTTGTCCCATTTTTTGTGTTATGGTGCATGACTTGAGAAGCATTAACAGTCAGGAGCTGTCACTGTAGACAGTGGGATACAAAAAACACCCCTGCAAACCCTGAGTGCCTGTTCAAAGGATGGAAACATGCCTCCCCTGGTGATCTCTGTCTCCCTGCTGGTGTCAGCTGCATCCTTGCATGCCAGCAACAAGGTGGGTGGCAGTTAAGTTTCTCAGGTATTTTAGTATCTCAGCAGTCTGCAAGATTCCACACTTACCCCACAGCTTAATATTATGACTCCATTAAATCCCCTGAATTATACTCAGATACCCCAAATTATATTTAAATAACACAACAGTGATGTGATTGTAATTACTGCACTAATGGGCTTGGTGAGGGTGCCAAGATCCATATCGGTAACAAATTGAAATAACAAAACACGTACCTTACAATTATTTATTGGAATAATAACAACAGTATATAACTCATAAATTGTGTAAGGAAAAGTGATATGGGAAATCCACCAACAGCTACAATGCTGAGGAAAATATTTTGATTGTACTCAGCAATTTAGCAAATTACATGACAGTCTCAAAATGTGTAATTTTTATTCTTTAAGAGTTTTCTGACAAAAAAAAACCTGCAGACAGTTTTCTGTGGTGGCTCTTGCTCTCCGGAACAAAACTCATGGCTTCCCTAGGGCAAAGAAAAGGCCTGATGATCCTCTGGCTGCAATTCATGTGGGGAACTACAGGTGTGGCTTCAGTGAAAAGCTGCCAGAAGCTTCACCATGTTTGATGGAGCCAGTTCCAGCTGACTTTGAGATGAACCCACTCCTGGCCAAGACCAATCCATCAGCAAAGCTGGGAGCATTTCTGGGATAACATAATAAAGAAGGGGGAAAAAAATAAGGCCCACTCACATCAAGAAAGGAAAAATTCATATTTAGTTTCTTTCTCTTTATCTTACTCAGAATTGATTAGCAATTAATGAAATTAATTTCAACCAGTTTCTTATCAGGGAGAAAATACTAGAGTTTCATGTCTATGCTTCAATTATCTGGAAGAGGATGGAACAGGAAAAAGCCAATTCATCCCATGGAGGTACTTCATAATTTCAGAGCTCAGGACTACATGAAAGGCTGTTGTATTTCAGCCAAGAATTTCTTCAAATAAAGGGTGGGATGTGTAGAACTGACAAAGTACTGCTTTGCAGCACGCCATTTTAAAGAATAGTGTCCCCTCAGTTTGCTGGCGTGTGTGTAACACGGAGACTGGGAAGGAAACAAGATTTGCTCTTGTTTAACATTACACAGGAAAGCAGTAAAACTGGCTGGGTTTTGTCATATCTGGGACCTAAGTATTAAAACAAACGTGAAGGCCGTTAGTGTGGAAAAGTAATTCTGTTTGTGTTAGTGTTTTAGAGGAATCCCAGAGTTTTGAGACAAACATCTAGCTTCTTCAAGGGAGCTGGAAGATAGACATAGAAATTCTTCATTAATGTTTGCTATAGAAATGCTGGTGGGTTGTCCCTGTGTGTGTGTGTCCCCATGAGTTCCCCTGAAAAACATCCTGTTTCTCCAAGTTTCAAGGAAGGAGTGTTCAGGTAAGAGACCAGCTTGGTACTCCAAAGGAGGGAAAACATCAAGTGACATTCTTGGGCACCAGCCAGTTGAGAAACCAGGGGGGGTGGGGTGGGGTGGGGGGTGGCAGGGGGCAGGATGAACGCCTCCACTTTGAGAGAAAGCTTTGGAATTGGTTCACAACTTCTCTGTTGGTTCAGAGAAAAAAGAAAGCTTTGGAGTTGGTTTAGAACTTCTCTGTTGGTTCAGAGAAGAGAAGTTCTGAACCAACTCCAAAGCTTTCTCTCAAAGTGGAGGCATTCATCGCACCCCCACCCTTTCTTAATTGGCTGGTGCCCAAGAATGTCACTTGACGTTTTTCTCTCCTTTGGGGTACCGAGCTCGTCTCTTACCTCAACCGGAGGAGAGCCTTCTGGTTCAGAGCCAGCAGGAGTCCTTCTGGTTCTCCAGTGCAGGCAATGTGGTATGGGCCCTTTGACAGAGCCAGGCTCCTGAGCATGTTCAGCTGGAGGCACGTTACAGAGAAGCACGGAGAAGACCCAGAGCTGTCTCTGCACTGCTTTTCCCCGCCCAGAGGACTGATGAGAAATGCCCCAGTGGGAAGGTCCTCAGAGCAAACTTGCATCAGAAGAAGTAACAGAGGCAAATGTGGCCTATCCCTGTTTCTGTCCCCTGGGTCCCCTGGGGTTCTGCATGGAATGTTGGGCTGTGCCCGTAGCAACTGTCGTTGTCTCCTACTCCTGCGGCCGTTGGTGGAACACTGGTGGAGCAGCGGTGGAACAGCGGCTGCAGAATCTGCTCCTGGGCTGTCCCTGACCAGCTGCCTTCTGGCCTCAGCACCAGATCTGGCCTCTGGATTGACATCCTCATCTCCTTGTCTGCTGCCAGGCATCCCCACAGCACTTTGGGACTGCCAAAGGTAAGAAAATCCCCATTTGCCCTCAAACCACTAACAGAATGGCAGGAGGATCCAGTTGGCTGTCCCACCAACCATGACAGACCTGGTCTGTGGTCACTTTCCCCAGACAAGCTTACACATGTAAGCGGGGTCCAACTTCTGTAGGAATAATGTTGCCTCCAGTGGAAATACAGACCTTTCCATAGAGGACGTAGAGAGCTGTCACTGTGCACTTGCAGATTCTCACCCACTGATGACCTGATTAGAAGTTCTTGGTGCCCATTTAAGTCCTAAACCTATATTGTGGTCACCCCAAAATATTACTGAGGAGGTCAGGAGTTCAGTGTCAACAAATCCTTTTACGCCCTGACTCTGCTCATGCCTCCTGCAAAGCTTTAAAAACCAGAATGATGGGACACCTCCTCTGTGATCTCTGTCATTCAGGGCATGGAAGCAGTTTGCCAGGCTTGCCCTCCAATACTGGCTTTCACCTACAAAAATGGTCTGGTTTCAGTGAGTCTTATATACTTACATACTTACATCATATACAGAAACAGTATAATTCAATATCTTTATAGATTTTTTTCCCCCCATTTGCATTGGATCTCTTTTCTATAGAGATATTGGTATAGATTTGTCCATGTTTTCCAATGCCTGTAGGTCTGGTTCTGCCTCATGGTCAGAGGCAGCCATGGAATGCCATGTTGAGTGGTCCTTCTCCAGAACACAATCACAGTATCACAGAATTTTCTGGGTTGGAAGGGACTCACAAAGATCATTGAGCCTGGCTCCTGGGTCTGCCCAGAACGGCCTCGAGAATCACACCCTGTGCCCAAGAGCAGCGTCCAAACACTTTTTGAGCTTTCTCAGGCTTGGTGCTGTGACCCCTTCCCTGGGGAGGCTGTTCCAGTGCCCAGCCATCCTCTGGGTGAGGAACATTTTCCTTATATCCACTGGCACATCTTCCATGCCATTCTCTTGAGTCTTCTCACTAGCCCCAAGACTGGCCTTCTGCTTCTCCTCTTGGGGAAGCTGCAGACTGCTAGAGGGTCCTGCCTCAGAAATTCCAAGTGAAAAAGGCAGCAATTACACCAAACGGAGGGGAGCTGGGACAGAGGAGCTTGTGGTTTGCAATTATGAGGATAAGAAGGAAGGCTACTGACACATCTTGGCAGAACGATTTTTATCTGGAGCATTGTTTTGATCTCTTTCAGGTGGAAAGGAGAGGCACAATGAAAAGGAAAGCAAAAGCCAACATTCAGCCGTGAGTTTTGGCACAGGGGTTAAAGGACAGCAAACTTGAGGAATGGCAAGGAGGAGACCTGCTATTTCAGAGTCAGGGTGGGATTGGTTCAAGCCTGTGGGTCCATGGGAGGTGTCTCTTGACCGTTTGCCTTTCTTACATCCACCTCCTTCTTCCTTTAGGCACATCAATGTTGGCAGTGACTTTCAGGCTGAGCTCCCTGAGCTGCAGACCGGACCGCCAAGTGAGGATGAAGAGCCTGCAACCCTGGTCTGGAAGCCCTGGGGGGAAGATGACTCTGACATGGAAAAACCGGACAGAGGTAGCTGTCAAGCTTTTTTCCCACCCCTGAGATACTTGGGTGTGTAAAATGCTCCTTTTTGGGTGAAGAGTCAGTTTTTTGCAGGCTCTGCTTCTCTCCTTATCTCACCCATCTTCCCACGTGAGAGTGTTAGAGGCAAGGAGGATGCTCTGCTTTTGCAGCAGAGCAGGAAAAAGAACAACCGTCCCGCTCTCCAAATTGGTCAGAGGCATTCACCACTGGAAGGAGGGAGATTGGCCCCCGCTTCTTATTACAAAAGCTGCTTTGAAGGGAGAGCCAGCGCTACATGAGCCCTTGGTTCAGCTGCCCCTTTCTTTGCTCTCCTTTTCATGCTCTCCAACATACTGTCTTAAGCTCTTGCGCTTTCCTTCTGCCTTGTATGGCAACCTTTCCCCTTCCTCAGCTCAAGCCTGACTTTCGGTGGGATTTTGTTGTGCTTGCAGTAAGAGAACTGTTGGACATGGCCAGCTCCCGTGGCATTTCCGGGGCAGCAGCTAACCTGGAGCGCGCCCTGCACTGCCTGCACCAGGCACGCGGCAGCATTCCGGTAAGAAGCGGCTGTTTTGGTGCAGAGACAGGGAATTAATAATGCCCAGGCACTGGGACAGCCTTTCCTGGCTGCTCTTTGAAGATGGGAGTTAACAAGAAGCAGAGCACTTGCTGCCTGCCATGTCTCCTGCAGCTGCATCAGGGGTGAGCCCAAATGGCTCGAGCAGGGAGAATATCTCTCCTGGAGGCACTGGCAGAGGGTCCTGCAGCCTACTCCCTTGTAAATTTCCTGGAGATCTGTGTTCTCTAAGACATTTTGAAGTGCATAGAGGGGAAATTCCCAGAAGCCTCAGTGAGCTGAGGCAATTCTGGGTGCAGGAGGAGCAAAATCATGGAGTTGGTCAGCAAAATGCCATTCTTGGGGACCAGGATCAAAGGGATGGGCGGCAAAAATGAAGGACTAGAAGCAAACCACAATGTTTGACCCATATGAGATGCAGTGGCCAGTATCTCTGAAGAGGCAAAGTAGCTGAAAGACAGCATTTCTATTTTTTGGCTCCTTTTTTGTTGTGGGGCAGCTAAAGCCTTTTCCCTTTGATCTTGCAGGAGGCTCTGGAGATGTTGCTCTCTGGGGGGCCTCCAACACCTCAAGGCCATCCCTTGGCTGATTATCATTACGCAGGTAACCAAAGCAGAGCTTGTTCCTTCACTGACAGGTGCTGCCATCCTCTTAATTGCCCTGTCAATCATTTCTGCTTAAAAGAGTAACACCAGCACAAGGTCTCATCTTCTCTGGGGACAGGGAAAGCACCAGCATCTACTCCTTCAGCTTGTTGTCCATGATTTTTTCCCTGGGGAATGCCTGCTCTTGTCCTCATTACCTTCTGAGGGAGCAGACATGTACACACATGAATGATGGATGGTGCCGATTTTGTTTCGGCAGCCAATGGGATCTTCTTCAAGTGGAGAGAGGGATCAATTTACCTGCCGCTTTTTATTGCCAGACTCTGATACATGGACACCTGAGGAGAAGGAGTCCTTCCAAAAGGCTTTCCACACCTATGGCAAGGATTTTCATCTCATCCAGAAGCAGGTAAAGCCATAGGACATTCTTTACTCTAACACATCATCAGCAGGAAATGTCGCTTATTTCTGGTACCAAATACTGGAATTCAGTCTCTCTCTTCTCAAGTACCAAATATGTTAAAGTAGTAATGAAATGGGACATTGAAGGCCTATGTGAAAATGATGATCCTGCCTCTCCAGCCTTTTCTCCAAGCTGTTTTGGAATACGAGGGTTTATTCTGTCAGACTTGTCTCATAGGTGTGCTGGTGCTTCCACAACACATTATATTGGGATAATTGGAGTGAACGGGGGAAAGAAGAACTGTGCTAGATGGATTTGTTTTTGATCTGTGCATTACATCTGTTACTATGTAGCATAATACAGGGTTTACTACATTGCATAATGCCTCTCTTACTCCATGTTGATCTCATTTTACATCCTACTCAATTTACTCCATTATTTTACTTCCTAGTTTATTCCATATTCTACTTTTTCTCCAATGCACCCTACATGATGGCCATTTTAGATTCCTTCTTTTTCTCTTCACAACAGATTCAGAGTAAGACCGTGGCACAGTGTGTGGAGTACTACTACTCCTGGAAAAAAGAGCATAAACTTGCCAGTGCTCTTGCTCAGGTGAGCGGGAAGGAGATCCAGACATGCCAGGAGGGTCAAGAAACTGGGAGAAGGGGACAAAATCGGCTGGACGCCCCTTTGCCAGGATCACATTGTCCCATGCACTGGGAAAGGTGCAGCAGATGCTGCCCAGAGCTTCATTGTGCTGCTGCCCTGAAATCCTAGAGCATAACTTTGACCCAACAAAGCAGCACCATCACCAAAATGGGCTTTGACTCTCTACAGATTGGTTTCTCAAGGGCTGGCACCCTCACTGATTCCAATCAGATCCTTAATTCCCCACTGCTTGCTAACATCAGTAATCTGGGCTGCATTCATGGAGATGCTGCAGATTTTCAGGGACCTTTTGTAGCATCCCAGCGTACTCCCCAAGAAGGAGCTGACAATGCTGTGGCTCTGTTAAAACTTCCCCAACTGGCAAACAGCAATTTGGTTCACAGAGAGAGAGAGAGAGAGAGAGAAAGAGAAAGAGAGAAAGATTATTTTGGGTAGTAGAAAATGGGTAACCATGTGTCTTCACTAATTTGACTGAATTTAATTTGACCCATTCCCTAGACATCTGTGGAGGAAAAATAGAGATAGATAGATAGATAGATAGATAGATAGATAGATAGATAGATAGATAGATAGATAGATAGATAGATAGATGTTAGGCAGAGAGGTATAAATAAGAAATATAGAACTATAGATACCCACGTATTTATGCCACCCCTTCAGGCTGTAGAAAAGAGGATTATTTTCCTGCAAGTCCTGCGTTGGTAGCCTGCTGCAGCCAGCTGCCAAATCCAGCCATTTTCTCAGCTCTTCAGGGTTTGGAGGAATTTGCTAAGGCCAATAGATTTTTGTGCTGGGCACTCTGATTTCCAGCTTTCTGAGAGGAAGGAAACATTGATAAGGATACTTTGATTTCCAGACTGTGGGCAAAGCAAAGAGGAGCAAAAGCCCTCCCAGAAAGGAGAATGGGGAGACAGGGAAGAGAAGACGCAAGAGGGCCCGCAGCGCGGAGTGTCCCTGCTGCCAACCGCACCAGCCGCCTCATTCGGCGGGAGGCCCCTTTCCATGCGGGCAGTGCAAACGGTGAGGAAGTTCCTGCTCTTTCTGCTCAAAGCTGCACCTTTGGACTAAAACAGGCTAACCGTTTTCAAAGGCACAACTGGGGAAGTTGAGGGCACTTGGAGGATCGCACCTCACAGCCGTGGTCAAGGTTACAACCCACTTTAAACCCAAATAGCTTAGTTAAAACTCAGTATTCAGAATGAAACCTTGCCGTGCCCCAACAAGACACAATTCATACAAGTAGGAGTAGATACATCAAAGCTTGGTTTGATGGGACTAGTCAAATTAAAAATAGGATGAAGCAAAAAGAGGAAGAAATTTGAAGGAACTAAAACAAGAAAGATCAGACTCACGGTGCTGATCAATTTACAAATGTGTCCCAGCCTGAAGACAGAAATTCATACAAAAACGGAGATCTCGGCGCTTGATTTAATGGTGTGTCTTAAATTAACAACGGATGGTTTGTCTTCTATCTTCCAGGGTGTTTGAAACCATGACGGAAAGGAATAAACACAGGAGAAGGCATTGCCCACAGAAGGAAGCAGGGCCTCTCTCCAAGAAGAAAAGACCAAATTAGCCCTGCAGCTGTCTAGGGCTAGCAAGAGTTAGCTGTCAAGAGGACTAGACAGAAATAAGATTGTTTGTTAAGTTTTTAGATTTTTTATTCTTCTACTTAGTTTACTAGATAGGAATCTCTCCATTTATTAGTTAAGATTCATTATTAGTAAGATTCATTATTCATTAGTATTATTAAAGATGCATTAGTATTATTAGATTTATCAGTAAATGTAAGAGGTTTGGTGTTCGCTATCTTTTGTCATTTTGTCTTTGTTGAGACACAATCTGTCTTTAGCATTAAACCAAAGTTTGCTTCATGTTGTCTTTTTGTCTGTATGAAATCACTCAAGCAACGTTTGTTACATTTGGTGGGTGTTGCAAACACAGCGTTTACCCTGAGAGAAGAATCTGAGCATGTGAGTCCGCCACAGGCCCAGCCCCTTGCTCAGCTGGCAGGACTTACAAAGATCTGTCTCCATTACTGCCAATGAAACAATGGTGGGGTTTCATCCTTTGATTCCTAAAAATCTTGGCTGCAAGTAGAAAGGGACGCTTTGCTTAATTCAGTGACTTCAATCTAAACAAGTGGTCCTGTCTCGCTATATTTGGAGGGATAAAAGCAGCGGGTTTAGTCCTTTTTGTTGCCCAGCAACATAACTTTGTTTAATTTTGGGGGACAGATGGACTTGGCCACCTTTGAGGACTTTTCTAACCTCTCTGATTCTATAAAATTAATATCCACATGCACAACTAAGACATCAGTAGTTCAGTTTCAGTTTCTCTTTAAAGGACCAGTCTCCTGCTCTGGGCCTCCACCAACCTCCGTAGGTAAAGCAGAGTAGGTGTGAACATTATCCTCTCACTTCTAACAGCTTTGGTATTTGCACCAAAGAAGAATCAAACTCACTCCTTTATCTAGCCCAGCAAATGGCACTGCCTGGCAAGGTAGTTTTGGTAGCAGGGACTGGGGAGGATGGACAGGGGCCGAGGGAGGGGGGAATTGCCAGGCTGGTTCTGGGAAGCTGACCGAAGCTTGCCCTTTTCTGATGGAGCCAGTGCAAGTGGGATTTGGAGCCTATAAAGTATCTGCATTGCAGTGGGCCTTGTTACAGCTGCCCCCTCTGTTGGTGTGTGTGTAACACGCAGGCTGGGAAGGAAGCTCTTGCTTAACGTTAGGCAGGAAAGCAGTAAAACTGGCTGGGTTTTGTCATATCTGGGACCTAAGTAATAAAATAAATGTGAAGGCCGTTAGTGTGGAAAAGTAATTCTGTTCATGCTCCTTTCTTAGAGGAATCCCAGTCTTTTGAGATCAACATCTTCATGGGAGCTGGAAGATAGACATAGAAATCGTTCATTTACTCTGTAAATCTATGATTGCTGTAAAACATTTGTCATTCCCACAGATTTCTATTCTCAATGTTTTCATGGTTTTGAGTGAGCTAGGTATTAGGTTTTTATACATGTTTTCTTATTAAGATTGGTATTACTGTGGTTTACTTTTTATATTAATATGTAACTTTATCTGCTTATAAACAAAATCTTGCCCTAAAACTCAGTCATCTTCAAATAATAGGGAAAGATGAGTTTTAATAATTATTTTAGTTTTTGTATTTTGGAGGTAGCCATTTTATTAGATTTTAAAGCTAATCTCTTGCAGCCATGAAAGACTTTATACTTAAGGTAGATATTCTCATGTGCCTATCTTCATGTAACAGTTGATGTTAATTTTTTCCTATTATATCCTAATTTCTCTCACTCCATATACTTCCTGCTTTCATATTACTTCCTTCAACTAATTAACTTTTTAAGTAAAAAAAAAGTCTGTATTTGTTATTTACTTAGAATAAGAAATATACAAATCAAATGGCTCCACACATTAACTGACAAATGAAGAAACTAAAGATACAGCATAGGGTAATTATAATAAATGGCTTAACCAAAATTTTTTAAAATGAGTACCTCATCACTCATTTTGACTTATCTATCTTATTTAAATGGAGATGTCTCACCACTTTGCTGTAATTTAGCTTTAATAACATCTCTGTTAAGTAGATGCCTGTTGAACAGACAAGCATTACTTAAACAATGACACTTCAGCAGTGAATTAACTTTCTCCTCTGCAATTAAGTAGCTGTCCATCACATTTATCAGCTCACTAAATCATCTTTCTGTATCTTCATTATTATGTATTAGCTATGTACAGTGGTAGGCCATGTAGTGACTGCTTTCCAGGACTGGGTTTGAGTCCTTTCCATACTGATGGTACTGAGGAGGAGAGAGAGGATAGTAGTAACTACTCAAAAATCTGAGGATGGGTGAGTTCTAGAGTTAGGAAAGACAAAGGCATGTACTTGACTGATACAGTAATAAAATGCTAGGTTATTTTAATTGTGTCTTGTGTCTACAGCTGCTTAACTCACATTACATACACATCTACAAGCTTCATATTCTGCTCCAGATTTGTCAGATTCACGTTAATTTTGTTTTGCAGTGTTTGTTTGGGAATGGAGACCAGGGAGAATAGGACAAAAAGTGTATGATGCTTGCTTCAAATTCTTCCATGTTACTTACAGTAAATGTTTTCTAAAACCTGAAATTCACACAATCACAGTTGTAAAGGGTAAGGTAAAATCTTGAGTTCAATGATTTAGATTTCTCATGTACCATGGACCACAAAGCTTTATATGGTTAATCCAGTTTTAAGCCAAACACATGGAGTTTAGACCAAACAAGTGGAAAGTAACCATTTAGTTTTCATCTGAATATGATTTTAATTTTTTTTGTTCCAGTGATTAACCACTTCAATTTTGATGGAGAAATGGTTTATTTTGTATTTTATGGCTGTAATTTCAATTCATTACTATTGTGCTTACCTTGGGTAACTCCATCCTTTGTTACCATTTATTTTGCCCTGATGATATACAAATACATCCTAATAATCTTTCATCTTTCTTTTTGTTGCCCAGTCAAACTGAACTGATAAAATTCTAAGTTTCTCTAAGGTTTTATCTTTTCTTTAGAGTTGTTGAAAAGTTTTGTTTAGTCTCTTTTCTACCCTTCCTTGTTCACTGAAACACATTAATTAGTTAAGTGGATGGGGCCACTGGTGGTCATCTAGCCCAGCCTCTCTGCTCAAGCATGGTCTGCTACACTAATGGTACTCAGGATGCTGACAGCTTCTGAATATCTCTGGAAAGAGACACTCCACACCCTCTCTGCTCAACCTGTTCCAGTGCACAGTCACCTGCACAGTAAATAAGTTCTTCATCATGTTCAGGTGGAACTACCTGGGCATAAGTTTCTGTCCTATTGCATCTTGTCTTATTGCTCAGCACCACCAAGACAAGCCTGGTGCATCTCTCTGGCACTTTCCCTTCAGGTACTGATGGACATTGATGAGGTCCCCTCTCAGTCCTATCTCCTTGAAGCTGAACAGGCCCAGCTCCCTCTGCCTTTGCTCATAAGAGAGATGGTCCCTCAACCTGCTGGCAGTGCTAAGCTATTGCTAATGCCTAAATTATTTTTTTTTTAAATCACATTTTTTGTATTCATTGCAGAACTGAATATTTTAATCCTGTAGGTACTATTACTACTTTTAACTACTTTCATGAAATGCAGCCTAGGACTCCACAGAAATGACAAATTTCATTCTAGCTGTGTAACAAATTATTTGACTTCTCTGTTTTATGTTTTCCCTTTATCCTGGGACTAGAATGCCTTCCAGTATATTTCCCGGTCTTTCTTCCTCTTGTTTCCAAGGGTCCTGAAGTGTACCATGACAGCATATTCCAACAAGTCTTCAGACACATGGCCAGTTACAGCAAAGGGAATCTGCAAATATGCCTTAATTTTAAAAATAGTATCGCTCTTCAATTTTCACGTCCTTTTGCTAGTGCTAAGGCCTGTTCCATAATCAATGAAACCAAAATTACAGTTCTCTTAGGAATAGATTTCTTATTGATTTTTTTAATATTTTGGGTTTTTATAGCTGTTTGTTTTGATGCAAAATTGTTTCTAAAAGCATTAACATCATCATTTGGCATACATTTCTGTGTGCACTGAGCAATTTCTGGGTTTCAAATTAGGTAGTTCATTTCTAAAAGTTTAGCCAGGCTGAGCAAAGAATATCTGTTTGTTAGTTCCTTGCAATTCAAATACAATTATGAAAATAATGTTCATATAGTCTAATAAATGAATAAAGTAATGCTTTTTTTTCCCCTGAAATATATAGTGGCTATAGTTTTTCAAGATTTGCAATACGGAGATACTAAGTTAAGGTGGTAGAAGTAGTGATATTATTCGCATTGAAGAGCTATTTTTCCAAAGCTAGCTTTTGTTCATAAAGAGATTAGTTATATGAAGCAACTTATTACAGTACCTCTGGTAATTTTAAGATAAACAAAAACAAGAATCAAAGAAACAATTTACTAGGCAATCTGTGCAATAGAAATATTAACCATTAAGTAGTGAAAAATATCTTCTATTTCTCCTTTTAGGCAGCCTAAAACAACAGCCTAAATGAGTTCCTGCCACTTATTGAATTGTGCATAGTTAATTATAAAAGCTTGGAACTATAAGATTCAAATTCCATCTTTTTGCAAGTAGATCAAGGTCATGCTTAAGAATAATCTAGAAGTAGAAAGGCAGTCCTGAAACAGAAGCAATGAGCTTCATCCTCCAAGAAACACATCTGAAAATTTTAGATTAGTGCAAGTCAAATAGTCAGATGGAAGAGACAGATAAAATTAAACATGTGACACACAGGACCATTTAAGTTCTTGCAGAACAGAACCAGCTCCTTGAATTTCATGCCTTCTGACATCAAAGAGAGCAATGTTCATTTCAGTCATGTTTGGAAGCTGTATTAAAATTAATACCCAAAACTTTTTGGGTGAATTTTACTGTCCCAGATAAAGAGGCTAAAATAGTTCAGTTAACTTAACCCACCGCTCTGTAATCATGTTTCTGGGATAATCTAAATTTGTGCTATTAAGTGAAAGAAGAGATGGGTTTTTTTTCACTGCAAGTTCATTAGCTTTAACCTCAATTTAGTTACCATTTTAATATCAAAAAGAAACCAGTAAACAATAAGACATTTTTAAAAACTTAACCTCTGAATTGAATAACTATCACTATTAGCAATAACTATCACTATTAACTATTACTATTTACTTGGGCCATTGTGGAAAATCTTAACAAACCACATTCTGTTCTCTTCTCCCTGTGCTGAATGGCCTAAATTATTATATTGGTAATTTTCTGGTATCCATTACCTTTTCTCAAATGAAAGCTGCAGTTAAGAGTAAAACTCCCCAGTTCTATAGAAAAAGTTTTCCCAGTTGGATCTCATAAGCACAAACCAGGAGGTTTTTCAGGACTTCAACTAACTTCTGTTATGTTTAGCTTTTTTTCATACATTGTTATGCTAAAACATCAAAAGCTGCATAGTATTAAACTTTACACACCTAATTTTAAGGTAGGAGAAGTTGAGTTTGAAATAGTGATCCCAATTCATCATCCCATTATTTTCCACTGGTTCTACATTCTTCCTTCCATCTACCTTCTTGTCTGGTGCATTTTTGGTACTGAAAAGGAAATCCAATTCAGTTCAAAAGTAAAAACTAACCTAGTTTTGTAATTTCATTGTGCTTCAGTTTCCTGGTGCAACTTATTATATCTGCTATCTATCACATAACTATAAGACTATTTGCTTCATGAACAATAATCACATATCCTAGGCACACTCAAGTATTCAAAAGCTAATTTAGGTAGCTGTAGTTTAAGGCATTGTTCTACATAATACTCTATTATAGCATATGACTCTTCCTTCTATTAGGGCGCTCTTGCTTTATGTAGTAGAGAACCAGGATGCCAACTGAACTCCAAACCTTGTTACTAAAAATATATCAAGTGGGTCAGTCAGGATGTGAAGCCAAGAAAAGGAACCACAGCGAAACTGTTCTGTGGCATCTGATCTGTGTTCACAGAAGCAGCATGTGACCTGAAACGCACATTGTTGTAGTGCTGCAGATTTGCTCCTTTTGGCTTCTCACTCCTTGGGTGCTTCTCACTCCGTGGGGACAGTATAGAGTGTCTGTGGTCTCGCTGCATGAAACAGCCTGTCACAGTCTGGCTGATAAGAAAAGTATTTCATTTGAAGTCATGTTCAACTCCTGTAGGCAGGACTGGTTTTCCTTTTCCTACCAAATCTGTAACCAGTTTGTGCTGAAGGAGGTTTCTGCAAACACCCCAAGGTAAAAGGGAAGCATTTTACTGTGAAAGCCTGTCTCATTCTGGCTTTTGCTGCTTAAATTCCTGAAGTATTAATACAGCTTTAATAAAACTTATTTGGATTGTTCATCTTGAGGGTTTCTTAATTTGGAAATATGAAATTGCATTAGCTGGAGTTTTCTTCAGTTATTGTTCCACAATGGGCTTTGTTTTATGTGGAAAATGCTGCATGTATATGAAGAAAGTTATTAAATTAACATAAGCTAGTGTTATAATGTTCATGCTCTCACTGATGTGGAATAGTATTGCAGAGATTTCTGTGGGTATTGTCAAATATACTACCTCAATTAATTATTCTTCACTTTCAACTTCAACAACCTCTTGGAATACAGTGAATGGCTGACAAGCTAATGAATGTTACAAGGATCAACAGAAGGCTAACTTTTTTGTATGAATGGTATTGCGCAGTGTGAGACACAGCAATTACAAATCATCTGCCATAGCAGAGATTATGTACTCACAGCATCAGGGATTATGTAGCAGGGATTATGTACTCACAGCATCAAACCTCTGAGGAAAATTTACCTGATATAATTCAGCACAATGACATCTGAAGAAAATAGATGCATTGGATACAGGAATCTACACAGGGCAGTGTTCACGATGAAAACGGATTATCACAAAATAACAGCATACATTGATGATCCACTGAAAAGCACCATTACAGAAAAGTTAGAATTGTCACATAAATGAAACAGAACAATTTATCCATAGGATTTCAGAAAATTAATGGCAAGTAATTACTTAAAATTTCAGACTCCTTTGAAGTAACTACAATTCTCCATACAACAATTTTCTCACTGACAAAACATATAAAATCATCAGATAATAAGTAGAAATAGTGATTTGCAAAAACAAGACATCTGTCATTGACTGCATTTCCTGAAAAGGCATTACAGGCCGCAACATATCATAAAGTAAGTTCCCATTCTGAAATTCTCATTCATGCAAGCAATCCTTGCTCATATAAGTAACTACAATAAAGTTCATGTGTCTTCTAATGAACATATAGAGAAACCAGACCCCACTATTCATAACCCTTCTTTTATGCAGCTGTTAACCAGGGAATGTGCTTGTTGTCCTTATGGAAATTAAGTAAAGGTAATGTGTTGCTTTTTCTCCATGATATTAAGGAATGGAAAAGTTTTCACAATGCCAAAAATTCAAATATATTAATGGACTCAAGTAATTCTTCCCTATGACTTCTTATTTAAAAAATTCCAAACTATATAATGTAAACTTAATATGTGAAAAATGTAAGTGTTTAAGGGTAGAGATACGCTTGGCTTTTAATCAGGTTGGCTTTTCAATCTTGGCTTTTTAATCTGTTTAGGCTGAAGAGAGCAAGAAATAACTAACAAAACAGTCCCAACCCACACAGAATGTCGCTAGATTCAGTGCAGGTCAGGTGAATGCCAGTGATGTATACTCAATCCTGCACAAAATCTGTTTCACTGTGCATACTCTGATCTTACTTATGCATGTAAGTGCATATAAAAATATTTTGTTGAGAGAACAAAATATTGACAAGACACTGCATTCCTTGTGAAGCCCCAAGATCCCCTGGGCAAAATAAATAACCCATTATAAATAAATGCTGGGCAACCCTCATTCTCCACAATACACCTTTACAATTAATCTCACTTTTTGTAAATGTATTACTACATAAAACATAGAAGAGGAAATTAGCAACAGCTGACAATCCCTTATCCTGAAGTAAAAAAGCTGACTAGTTATATTTTTGATGAAATCAAATGTTTCATGTGAAAACATCTACCTCTTGTGCCCAAAGTTGGAACTGCCACAGACAATTTTCATTAACTGATACAGAATAAAGCTTAATATATTATTATTATCATTATTTCCATTCAATGCTGAGTCATACTAATAATATAGCTCTTCATAGTGTAAGGAGAATGTGGATCTTTGCACAATCCTTTTCTCTCTATGGACTTAAAAATCAGGGCTCAGTGAGGGACAGGGTCTCCTATGGAAGAAGGCCACACCAGGAAATAACAATGTAAAAAAAGTTTCAAAAGCACAGATTTCTAACACAACTAAGTTAAATTAGATGCCAAATCTAAGTTAATTTCAAAAATCTTAGCATAACTTCAAGAGTAAGAAGTACCTGAAGAATATGAATTTTTATTTTGCTGCCAGGAGGCTTAGAATTCTGATTTATTTAATGTGGGTAGAAAACAGTAAATGGTATCAAAATCTTTAGAGAACCAGATTTGGTGTCTTTAACCTTGTGTTGTGGAGATGTTGGCAAGGTTTTTTATTCTGTATTCCTCCAACCCTTCTTCTAAAACTTCATTTTATAGGTAATTTATTTCTGATTTTTTTTTCTGTTCCATAAAGTTTCTGTTCCATAAAGTTTTCATCTTTTTTTTTACCCTTATTAGTTTAGAAAAGATTTTCTGTATTGCTTCCAGGTCACAGTCTCAATTAAAAGAGCATCAGAAAGGCCAGAGTGGGCCAGAACAAGAGGTCGTCTCTTAGTCTCCTGCCTTCAAAGAGGAGAGATTTGAGATTTCCCCCAGTCTTCCTTTATGTTTGGTATCAGATTTCTAACGTATGGGAAGTTGACTGCCACTCAGAGAAACTGAAAAGGGGAAAACAACGTACAGAAACAAAGGAAGAGCAGTATTGATATAAGTCCAAAGCAGTGGAGAAGGGATACACTTAGGTAGCTAAACTATTGAGTTCCTATACAGCTTTAAACTTACACCTATTGTTGTTTCAGGAAGCCTGAAAGTTCATCTCCACTTAGAAGAGTTTTGCTGGTATACTCTCTTCAGATATATTGCCTGAATTCAGACACACTTCAATGCATTTGCAAGGACTTGGTTAAAAGTAGCCTGCTCTTCTAATTACTAACTCTGCTTAAATTAATTTTGCTGAAAAATATTAAAGTCCTCAATTTTTTTTTGAAAAGCAAGTATCATAGTATTCTTATACGTATCATAGAACCATTAAGGTTGGAAAAGACCTCCAAGATCATCAAATTCAACCTTTGACCAATCACCGCCATGCAAAATAACCACAGTACTAAGTGCCACTTCTTGAAGGTCTCCAGGGGTGGTGAATTCCCCCTTCCCTGCACAGTCCACTCCAATTCTTAGCTACTTTTCCAGTGAAGAAATTCCTCCTGATGTCCAACCTAAACATCCCTGGTGCAGTTTGAGGCAATGCGCTCTCATCCTGTCTCTTGTTGCCTGGGAGAAGATACCAACCCCCACCTGGCTAAAACCTCCTTTCAGGCAATTGCAGAGGAACAAGGTCTCCCCCGAGCCTTCTTTTCTCCAGAATAAACAACATGAGCTCCCTCAGCTAAACCTCACAGGACTTGTCCTCCAGAGGACAAGTCACCTCACCAGCTCTGTTGCCCTTCCCTGGACTCATTCCAGGACTTCAATGTCTTTTCTATCATGAGGGGCCCAGAGCCAGATGCAGGATTCCAGGTGTGGCCTCACCAGTGCCCAGTCCAGGGGACAATCCCTGTCCTGGTCCTGCTGACCACACCATTGCTGATCCAGGCCAGGATGCCATTGGCCTTCTTGGCCACCTGGGCACACCCTGGCTCACATCCAGCTGCTGTCACCAGCACTCCCAGGTCCTTTCCAGCCACTCTGCCCTGGCCTGTGGAGCTGCCTGGGGTTGTTGTGACCCAGGGGCAGGACCCAGCACTGGGCCTTGTTGAACCTCACACCACTGGCCTCAGCCCATGATCCAGCCTGCCCAGATCCCTCTGCAGAGCCTTCTTGCCCTCCAGCAGATCAGCACTCCCACCCAGCTTGGTGTCACCTGCAAACTGCCTGACAGTGCACTTGATCCTATTGTCCAGGTCATCAATGAAGGCATTAAACAGGACTGGCACCAGTACTGGTGACTAGCCATCAGCTGGAAGTAACTCCATTCACCATCACTCTCTCAGCCTGGCTATCCAACCACTTTTTTACTCAGAAAAGAGGAAAAAAAAGAGTAAAAGAACAGCCATCCAAGCCATTGACTGTCAGCTTCTACAGGAGAATGCTGCGGGAGAGAGTATCAAAGGTTTACTGAAGTCCAGGTAGAATACATCCACAGTTTTTCCCTCATCTATTCAGCAGACCACCTGCTTATAGGCCCCCAAAACCGCCAGAATTCAAGAAGCAGTTTAGACAATGCTCTCAGCCACTTGGTGGGACTTTCCCTCTGCAGGGATAGGAGTTGGCCCCGGAATGCTAAAAAAATTGCTTGGAAACTGCAGAAGGAAACTGCAGTTTGGTCTTTGTCTCCCTGTTTTCAAGGAATTGGACATTATATACTAAGCTGTATTAAAGAAATGCCTTTGTCAAAGCAGAAGAAATTGTTTGGTATCCAGGGTGAAGTCTCAATGCTTTAACTTTCTTCAGTTTCCCCAATCCCAATTCTAACTGGATGTGTGCATGTGTGAGGTTGTGTTCTCTTAACGCTCAGCATTATTTCTGCCCTAGAAGCAAAGCCCAATACACAAAGCTCTGCTGAGTAGAACCAGATGCAGACCACTGTGGTCATTGCGTAGGTATATATATTCCCTGCTGTCCCAACTGGATTCCTCACTCCACTCTCATACCCTCACTATTCGGACTAGTGTGCCAGGTTTGCCTATGCTATATGCTCAATTTTGCAGTTTCAAAGTAGTTCCTTTTCCTAGACTCCTTTTGAATGTCCTGGTAGACATGCTCCTTTTGTACAACACTGACCATTACTTTGGCTTTGCTTATTCCATCCCTTTATTTTTCTAATAGAATAATTATTACAAGCCTTGCTTGTTGTGAAGCAACTCAGACCATTAACAAGCAATGTTTTTTCTCTGTAACACATTTTTAATTTTAACATTTTTCTCTGTAAAAAATATTTTTCTCTACCCAGTAAAAAAGGGTAATGGAAATGCAGCTAGCTTCTTTTACTAGCATTTCATGACTCAGTCACTAATGATAAGAAAAAAGAAGAAATGCAGACATCAAAGGTCATGGAAGCAGAAGTTTCTGATGAGAATGGTGTCAAAAGGTTTGCACAACACATTAGCATATCTTTTAATGCTTTATTAAAATTTGAAAGGAAGTATGTCTAAGACCTCTGCTACTCTTAGATGCTAGTTTTTTGTCTGATATTTGAATAACACACCCATCTCCTAAGATACTATTTAATTTCCAATGAACTTTTTGTAGAAAAGCTTTCATCATGTAAGTTCAGTTATAAAAGAAAGAGGTATAGAAGGCCAAATCGGATTTTGCCTCATCAGTGTCATCTTATTTCATATTTCTTCCAAAGGAAAATGAATGACTGAAGGAGCTTGGAATCTAGAAACAAAACTCTGGATTATGGTTCACTGCTTCAGATTAAACAGAATTTTTGTGTGATATTTGCTGTTTTGTCTCAAGTGATTAGATGGGGTGAACTGCTTTATGAGGTACTGGATCCAATAACCATGCAACACCAAAGCATTATAAATGAAGGATTAGATTACCCGCAAGGTTGGACTTGGTACCCCTGAGAGCAGAATAGATGCGTCATCCTTGCTGTATCGTCTCAAGTACATAGTAAAAACAGCCACGATAGTCATATAAACATCTTCATATTTTTTAAAGACTCATCACAATGGTTTGCCAGGAGAAAACACTAATTTTTTTTTTCAGTTTCAAAAGAAGTATCAAACAAGACATGGAGGCATAAATAAAGACTGAAAACAGAGGATGCTTCTGTTTTTCTTTAAAATAAAACAGGAAGCCTGAATAAAGTGTCAGCTTTTGTGATCAGAAGGGGATGTGTAGCCTGACTTGCATCATATGTGGCATTCTTCAAATATAGATAAAGTAGACTGATGTGTCCCTTAGAAGAGAAAGCAGAAACAGAGAGGTAGCATGACTTTAGTTCGCATTCTACCAGACTACAAGTAGGTAGAAGTTCTACATAGGTAGAAGTAGACTTCTACATAGGTAGAAGTTGAACTAGTCCATTAGATAATGTATGTGCTAATTTCTCATTTTTCAGCTGCTGAACTGTGTTATTAAAGGAGTATCTACACATTTATCTAGCTGCAATAGGAATAGTGAACTGAAATATATAAGAACAGTCACACCACCAAAGATCTATCTAGCCTCAAATACTTATAAGTATTAATCAGAATCTTATGGAAGAATATAAGAATGATGAGACTATATAATGATATTTCTCTGTAATAAACTTGTGGTTCAGGAACTTTCCAAGCCAGTGATGTTTCAATAACTTTTATGTTCAATAACCTTTTCTTTCATGATTTTGTCTTCTTGTTCTTTGAACTCGTGGAAACTTCTGCATCAACAGTACTTCATGGCAACTATCAAAGTACAAATTCACTTGTGCTGTAGGACAAGTATCTCTTTATTTTGGACCTACAATCTACTGGTTTTATATTATAATGCCAAGCAGATGGGATAATGAATCACATTCTCTGTGGAATTCATGATTTTATAGATATAGATCATAAACCAGAATGATCTCCATCAAATATCTATTTTCTAGGCCACAGACTTCAAGTCTATTCAGGTTTTCTCCTCTCATATATAAGTCATTCTTTATCTTGATCTCTGTGTATCATTTCAAGTTTTGTTAAATACATCCTCAAATACAGTGAACAGGACTAACTACGAATTGATATAAATGAAGCCCATGCTCTAAAAAAGGCTTGTGAATACACATTGAAAATAGCTTCAACAGTAAGAGCTTATAAATGTGCATTATACTTCCTTTATTTTAGTCTTTGAAATAGTAAATGAAAGAAATCTACTTTTCTCACCTATTTCTAAGCAAGTTCCTTTTTAAAAGTATGGAAAAATATGTATTTACATGATTCAGTGAGAGTAAGAAGAATAAGTATCAGAGACATAGTCAGATATTGTTATTTTAAGATTTCATTTAAATGATTTTTTCTTAATTTATATATTAATAATTTAAACTTTCTTATAATTATATGAACATTTCTATATATACCATTCCATTTTAATAGGAAATGAAATTAAAAGAAAGATAATTATCAATTTAATAATAACGATCAGAAAGTTTATTAAAATAATATATTTTAAAAGGAAATTTTTCATATAAGTTGCATTTCCTACATTTTTTTGAGAAACAGAACATGTCTGAGCAATAACTCTTAATCATAGGGAAAAACCTCAAGATTTAGTTAACTAAATACATGAATTAGCATCTGAATATGAGTTGTAGGGTCCTGAGAAGCCCTTATCTCATTCCAGAACAACCTAGAGATATTGTTCAACAGAACACACAATTCCATGGCCTTGGGAGTGCCAGGTTAGGAATGGCTGCTATTCAGATGTGACTGAAAGGGAAGTGTCTGGCAAAAAAATGCTGGTTTGTTTGGTTTTTTTCCCCCCTTGTCTGAAATTATCTTTCTAGTTTTATTTCCAAGATGTTATTTCAACTTCCTCATTGCTGGTCTGCCAGGAAAATAATCTATTGACTTTTTCACCCCTTTAATATACAAGTGCACTTGAGTGTAGGAATTGCTTACAGACCTTATTCTCAGCCAGTTCATTATGTTCTTTCTAGAAACTATTTATAAATTATCATACATTTAAAAAAATCTGTTAGGATAAGTAACGCAAGTGTTTCACCCTTAGGAAATTGTGAAGACTAACCATTTTATTGTCATTACCTTTAATTCTTCCATTTGTTTCTCCTGCAATAAGAGACTATCCCATGTTTCTCACACAAACCCTATTACACTCTTGTTAAAATTTTTGTCTTCTGTGATCACCACCTGAAAGAGCCTCCATAATTTTCTGAGACTTCATTCTTCCTTTTTGCTCATTCCAGTTTCTAAAACCAATTTTCTGCTTTCTCTTATTTAATTCCATGTTCCACTTTATATTTTGTTTTCAAATACACCAATACATCAATTAATCAGTAACAAAATGAGTATTAGGCAAAATGTGAGTCTGCTACTGAATGGAACAGGGACCCCAGTGACAGAGGTTGCACAGAAAGCAGAATTACTGAACACCATCTTTGCTTCAGTCTTCACTGCCAAGGTCACCCCTTGGAATTCTAACCCAGAAGATCATGGAGAGGGTTTGGAAAAAGAAGGACTTTCCTTTGGTTGCGAAGGATTAGGTAAGAGACAATTGAGTCAAACTTAACATCCTCAAGTCCATAGACCCTGATGGGACATATCCATGAGTGCTGAAAGAACTGGTGGACACCATTGTGAGACCATCTTTGAAAGGTCATGGAGATCAGAAGGGGTGCTGAGGACTGGAAGAAAGCAAATAATCACTCTGGTCTTCAAAAGGGGCAAGAAGGAGGATCTAGGAAACTACCAGCCAGTCAGCCTCACCTCAACTCCTGGGAAAGTAATGGAGCATTTCATTCTGGAGACCATCTTTATCCACATGGATGATAAGAAGGTGATCAGGAGTTGTCAGCATGGAGAAATCGCACTTGCTCAGTCTGATTACTTTCTACAATGAGGCAAGTACCCATACGGATGAGGGGAAAGTAGTGGTTATAGTCTACCTTGACTTCAGCAAGTCTTTTGACACTATCTCTAATGACAGGCAAGGTCCTGCACCTGGGAAGGAACAACCCCAGGCACCAGCACAGCCTGGGGCTGACCTGCTGGGGATCAGCTCTGTGGAGAAGAACCTGTCCATGAGCCAGCAGCGTGTCCTGGTGGCCAAGGCCAAGGCCAGTGCTATTCTGGGGGGCATTAGGAAGAGCATTGCTAGCAGGTCATGGAAGGTGATCTGGCCCCTCTATTCAGTTGTGGTGAGGATACAGCACTCCAGATGTTCTGGGTTCCTCAGGATAACAGAGACATGGAGCTCCTGGAGCAGGTCCAGCAGAGGCTACAAAGATGATCGGGGAACTGGAGCATGTCACTTATTAGGAAAGGCAGAGGGAGTTAGTTTTGGTTAGCCTGGACAAGCCTGAGAGGGGATCTATTATTGATGCATAAGTATCTGAAGGGAGGATGTCAAGAGGATGGACCAGGCTGTTTTCAGAGGCGCCAAACAATAGGACGAGAGGCAATAGGCAGAAACTGGAACACAGAAATTCTACTTGAACATGAGGAAGAACTTCTTTACTGTGAGGGTGCCTGAGACCCGGAACAGATTGCCCAGTTTATTTCTCCAGAAAAGAGATTATTCAAAAGCTGTCTGCACACACTCCCAAGTACTGTTGGTCTAGGGAAACCTGCTTGTGTAAGGAGGTTGGACCAGATGACCTAGAGTGGCCTTTGCCAACTGTAGCCATTTGATGATCCTTTCTGATTCTGTGATCTCCTTAAACAGGCACTTTTCTGGCTTTTTTTTTTTTCTCCATTTGACATAACATATTGTCCTAGGGTGGCTGTATGATGCCTTTATCCCCAATCGTCTGCCCTGTTTATGTTGAAGTCTTGTTCCAAGAGTGAAAGGAGGAGGGAAGAAGCTCAGGGTTTGTTTTCAAAAAACTCACTCCCTCCTCCACATTCCGGCTCCGGGACGGTGTTGTCTGCAGACAGACAGACAGCAAAACAGAGCTCTCCTTTGCTTTTCTAGTTAGTTTTAGCTAGCTGAGGCAGAGAAGTTCCCTGGACTGTGTTTTTTTTCCCTTTCTCTGGACCTGCTCTGGACTGAACACCAGAAGAGCATCAGCAGCTCACATCTGTGGCCCAGCGGGCCGGGCCTGGGCCGCGGCATTGCCAGCGCTGGAAGGACTGGTCAGAGACTGAGTGAGCTGAGCTGCAGCCCGGGGGGATTTGCTCTGAATTAGTCTCTCTTGGAGTGGCAAGAAGTCTTATTGTTTAATATTGTCTAAGTTCTCTTGTGTAATAAACAGGTTTTTTCCACTTTTTTCTTCCAGAGGTATTTTCTCCCGAACCGGCTGGGGGGAGGGGCCAATTGACTCTGCTTTCCTAAAGGAACCCTTTTGTGGGGGGGGGGAGGGGAATTCTTTCCCCAGACTTGCCCTGAACCAGGACACATATGCTGCATGCTGTAGAAATAAGGTGTCACTTTTGAAGGGAATCGTGCTCCAGCTATGGAGGAAAGGAGCATGCTATATTCATTCAATATCAGTAAAACCTGTTCTAGTACCACTGTAATCTATACCTGGACTAAAGCATAGTTGACTCCATGGCAAAGAAATCACAATGTGCTTATAGTGTGCTTGCAATACACTAGCCTTCTCTCTGCTTAGAGCCAGTTGCTCAAAATTGCCTCTTTTCTCTTTTTATTATTGCACATATTTTAATTGCTGTTTATCCAGCAATAAACTGAATTACAATCTTAATCTCAAGAACTGAATAGAGGTTCTTAAGGAGAGATCTAAGACTACTGGAAGATACAGAAACACTCTGAGATCTTATAAACCTCGTTTTTATAAATATCTATTTATTTCTGCCAAATTACTCGCTTGCAGTACCTTTAGAAATCAAACATGAACACAAATACATATTACCTGCACTAGTATAGCTAAAAGGTAGATCATGAAGGATGTGCAGGTATACAAGCAACACCAAGGTCAAAGCCCTTAGTAAGTGTGGCTTGACTTGCTTTAAAAACTCAGGATCCAGTAAGACATTTGAAGTATTCCAATTGTCAAGGCATGTATTTCAAGAGCAGCCTAACTCAGTGGAGCATCTAGATAATGGCAGCACAATAAAGAAGAGATCTTATAATAAATAGATAAACCACGTACATGTACCCTCTTCTTAAAGTCTTTAATCTAAACTAAATTAAAGAGATCTTTAAATAAATGTATGTTACAAACTATAACTATCAAACTAAAATGCTAATTAAGGCAGATATGTTACAGTACAAACTGTTTATCTAGGCACAAGGTTTTAAAAAGTTGTTTCAGCTTCATTACTTAAACCAGTTAAATATTTTGTTGCAACTGCAGACTCCATGCTTCTCTAGATTAAGAAAAGGAGAAGATAAATCAGCAAACTCAAGCCTATAGTTGTTTCAGTAATAGATCTAGGAGGAAACCTAGAATTTATATAGAAAAGGCCAACCAAGGCTGAATCTGTAACTAGTGACTTCTTCAGAATGACAGTTATGACTAGCTGGGGTACTTGAGAGAATCCACCACAACCTGAATTTCTTCTACTTAAAACAGATCTGAGAAAAAGCCGAATGTTTTCATTTTTTCAGGAGTAGAGGTTTTTAAAAATTAGGATATAGTGCAATAAACATTTGAACACAGTTTTCAACATTTTAAACCTATTGAGGTCTGTGAGCATTTCTGTCATGTGAGTAATGGGAAATTTGGCATTAGATTTAGGTTTCCTGCTTTGATATCATATTTGATGGTATGATGTTGTGTTGCACTGAGTAGTTTCTTTAGTTATTATTTTGCACTGGGTGGTTTTGTTAATTTGAATGAAACTCTTAATGGTTTATGTTGTATCACATGGTTTGTTCCATAATTCCCCCAAAGTCCTGTGGTGGGAGTCTTCCCCCGGGTTGGTTTCTTCCTTCTCCCCTCGCATCAGTTGTATCCCATTGGCTGTAGCTCCTCTCCTCCGCCCCCCTCCCCCCCGTGTTTAAAATCTCACACGCGGCAGAGTCTCTCTTTCTTCTCCTGGACGGCTCCCTCCCAGACACTCTCTTTCCCCTGGAGTAGTTCCACAACAAAGTTGTGGGACATTAATCCTGAGAAGGAAGAGAGCCTCCCGTCTTTTGCTTTTGTCCTTGTCAGTGAACCTGGGGTCCAGAGCTAGCCAAACAGGACCCCACGAGGCTAACAACCCGACAGTATAATATTTAAATATCTGGGAAGATTAAACAATGAAGAAAACCAAATAATATTTTCAATTATTATTCAGGGGAAGTTTTGAAAACTGGTTCACCTTCCATTTTACATGGATTTTAATTACCATCAAACACACCAGGTCTGATATCAGTATGAGAGTATCACAGCACTTATTCCATTGGAGATATTTGTATTTCTGTAATAGTTTTTAATAGAATCCCAATTTTTTAAATTCCAATATATTCTCTATCTGAAATGAGTATGTAATATTATGTTTCCAGTTCTACTAATACCTATTTTGCATGTTTATGCTTGAAGAAATTAAAAAGAACTCTACAACTGAAGAATTGTTTTATTTTTCAAATGTTTCTGGTTTGTGTTCTATGTTTTTGATTTTTGCCTTCTACTTCTCCTATTCATCATTTAGCTAAAATCATCATAACCATTTGTAGGAATATTAACTAATGAAGATAAGATATATATTGTATAATTTTAGCATTTACAGAAGAGCTGTATAATAAAAGGAATAAAAGAGAATTTAGAGTATCCTGATTTCAAGAGTTGATATGTGAGCTCAACTTCTGTGGATAAGATGGTAGCCAGTCCTCCTATGAAGGAATAAAGAACTGGTACTTTTGGGAAAAACTCATCTGCTTTCATTACAGTCACAAGTCTCGATTCACTTGGAGGGAGGCAGATTAAAGTGTTTTTCAGGCTCAGGACTACTGGAAACTGAGTTCATGCCTCAGACTGAAAATCCATTATGTCAGGTTGGGGAAAGAGTTCTTGGTGCTTAAAGTATCTTACTATGCATCAGATTTCTAGATCACTACTGAACAAAAAATCATATTACAAGAAGTTTGGATTGTATCATTATTTACCCTTTATCAATGACATTTAAAAGACAATACTCTTATACCTTTATGTAGAATCTGCAATATCAGCATATTTTGCATATATGAGAGTCTATCAGCAACACACAGAGTATAAGGGAAGCTTTTAGTGGCTTGACATTTCTCTTATACAGAGCTTTAATTCCATTAAAAATAATTTTCAATGCATCTTTTGTCTTTTTCAGGACAAATAACATACTAGTAATCTGAGCCACAAGGGGGCACACAATAAGCATTTAGGAGCCCAGTGGCCATAAATGTACACAACTTTGTAAAAAACACTGCAAAGTATCTTGTGTAAATGTTTCAGAAAGCCTAGAAAAGTTAATGTTTGTTGGAACTACAAAATTACAGCTTGTGGAGCAATGTAAATCTTTTTCCCTTCAAGTGCATATGTAAGCACGAGTTTTGATGAAAATGCTTATGTATTTATCCATAAAAAATACATCTTCCCTTCCATTGAGACTTAGAAATTATTTCTCAGTCCAATTAACTTCTAAACGCTGTCCATGCTTATATGTATACATGCTTGTATGTGTCCACATATTGTATAGTTGTTAACATGTATGAGTGGAAAGTAAGAAACCATGTAATTACCAGACACTAGATAAGTAGATTTGTGAAGATGGTATGAATAAAGGAGGTAAAATAGTTTTAGAAAAAAATGTAAATGGAAAACTGAGGAGCAAAAGCCTTTTATATTCTCTCTTTTAAGCCCCGTCTGTTAATTTTATTATGCTGCACAAAACTTTGAAATATACAGTGCTGTAACCAATGAATGTAAGTGGAGAATTTAGATTTGAAACTTTGTGTTTCATGATTCTGTAATTTTGACATAATTGCATACAGGTATAAATTAAATGTACAAATATCTTATCACTGCATGGTGATTTTGAAGACGTAATTTAGACAGGGAAGGGCTATTCATTGAACAATTGTGGCATAGTTCAAGCTGAAACTAGATCAAGAACTGATAGCAGAAGCTCACAGCTAACATTCCTGATAGAAATTTTCAATTACACTTAATAAACCTTCACGTAATATTTAAGTGAAGCTCTGCATCACTGTTACTATTTCCTTCTCATATCACAGTCCCATGTTCATCCACTTCAATAACCATTTGTCTTATTTTTTGCCATTTGTACTCCCACAAATTACTCTGACAAATTCTACAAGTCTATTGTTTTCTTTTTCCATTTACTCTAAGAATACTTAAGTAGTACACATAGTAAACAATACTTAGTAGATATACATGGTAAAAAATATATAGTTTATTGTACTTAAGGAGTTTCTTAGTGCTAATACAGCCTTATTTTATAGATTTATACTAATAAGAAAGCTCTTGCCTCAGAGAACAAGTAGACAGTCTTAAAAGAAACTAGAATAGATCTACCTTACAAACTGTTGATTTGGCCTCCTATAGATTACCCCTTCCTACACTATATGTGCCTGGAACACAAATATAAGACATAGCTAGCAACCTCTTCATGTAAACAAAACCATGTTTGTAGTCAAAGTTCAGGTGCTGTCTCTGTTACAATTTGAAATAAATAGGCATGGTCTGAAAAACAGAGACAATTTTTAAGGACTGCTGATAGGAATTCTCAGATCTTTCTGTAGAGAGGAGTGGGTGTCCATTTTTGTTTGGTTCAGACCCAATTCTCCACAAGCCTACTCTGGTTTTTGATGCTTTAAAAATCACAATGTAGAATCCTTTCTGGCTCTGTGTGACTGACAGGTGTCTGTCTCAAATCAAATCACTGGCTGAGTACCAATAGTTTCTGTGACAGTTTATGGTAGTAATAATAAGATACTTCTCTCTACAGGGAAAGAAAACTATGATGAGTGCTACTATAAACAAAATCAAAGTCTAAAAAACAATATGTAAAATGGAGATAGTCAAGAATATTCACACTAGGACTTTCACAATCTAAACCACGACTTTCAAAAAACAGTGCTACACAGAAAAAGCAGTGAGAGATCATTAAAAAATTAAAACTCTGGCACCTATAAAAGGCAGCTATTGAGGACAGCTACGTTTACAGCAGCCTTTACTGGTAAATAATTTTGTAAAAAGGATTAAATAAAAATATAAATAAAAAATTGCTTGGTATCGCCTCAGTTTCAATCAGAAAAGTACAAGTTGCTGCAAAGCAAGCAAGTAAAAAAGCTGCTTCAGAGAAATATCCTCCCTGCCTTTTTTTTCTTCTCTGCAAGATAAAAAGTATTGATTGTGGACACGTAACCTTTTGGAAATTAGTTCAGTTCTAAGGAGTAAAAGGTTGCACTTCACTAGCACATGCCAGGAGATGGACTGAAGGCTGTTTTTATGAACACAGATTATTCCTGAAAGACTAGGGGAGATGGCAAAGATGCCCATAGGAAAACATAGGATTATTCATTTTTACAATCCTTTTTACATAAGACTGTAAAAAGGAATTAGGGGAAACTTCCCTCAGAAGACTTCTAACTACCCTTTTATATTTCTGGCGTCGCATATGTAAACTGCTGCTTCTAGTCTAGGTTACCGTACTTCTATCGTCAGCGCGGAGTGCTGGCATTCGTAACACGGTCACTAGAAGCAACAAACGAGCTGATGCTCTAGGCCAGGTTTTGCATTTTAAGGGGACGGCAGACGCCGGGGACCTCGAGGCGCGGCGGCGCTCAGGCCCGCCCGGCTCTTCCCCCGGCCCCGGGGCCGCGGCTCCGGCCGCACGTCCGGGCCGGGCCGCCCCGCCCCCAGCCGCGTGACCGCCCAGCTTCCGGGGAGAGTGCCGGGCCGGCAGGGCCGGGGGTGCCGCGACGGCAACTTTGGCGGGGCGGGCGGACAGCGGCGGCACCAGGGGCACCATCATGTCCGGCAACGGGCTCACTTACAGCGAGCAGGGCGGAGAGGCGGCGCCCGAGCTGGCGCAGGAGGCCGCTCCCACCGTGACCCCCTCGGCTCCCACGGCCTTCGGGCTCTTCAGCAGCGACACCAAGAAGTAAGGGAGCTCGCTGGGCTCGCGGGCTGGTGGTGCTGGGCTGGCGGGGCATCCACGGGCAGGGACATTTCCAGCGGCCCTGGCGGGGAAGCAAGCCGCGCCTCCCGCTTGACTGCTGTCGTAACTCCGCGGAAAAGTTCGCTTGCTTACGTTTAAAGTGCGCATAGATAGTGGGTTATCTGTAAAGTGTTTCTTTTAGTTTGTTTGAAAAAATGCTTATCGATTCTCCTCTATTTCGACAGCTAACCGCGGTGGAATTTTCCTAATTTTGCCTTCAAATGTGTATATCTATAAAAAGTGTTTGTAAAAAGAAGTGTTTGTGATAGTTGTGGTTGGAAATGTAGTGGATCAGGGCGAGGTGGCCAGCTCGAAGTGGGTGTTAACAGTGTTAACAGTGTCTTGGTCAGAAGTCAAAATGAGGAAATGGAGAAGGTAAAAAAAAAACCCAGCCAAGTGCACTGGTATAGAAAGCTTTCAGCTCCTTAAAGTAAAAGTGGATTGGAGAGGAAGAATGTCCAAATGAAAGGATCAAAAGGTTTGCTGAGCTGGAATTGTATTCTACAACAAATTGGAAATCTATTCCAAGAGCAACCAATAAAAAGCACCATAAACTTAAGGTCTCATGTACATTAGAAAATCAATTGCTGCGTCTTCAG
The DNA here is from genome assembly GCF_026979565.1 of Vidua chalybeata. Classification (NCBI taxonomy): domain Eukaryota; kingdom Metazoa; phylum Chordata; class Aves; order Passeriformes; family Viduidae; genus Vidua; species Vidua chalybeata. The sequence continues at coordinate 27,500,817 of NC_071570.1, read as the reverse complement.
TTTGATTGTTCTGCACAAAGAGAACATCTATGCTCTGGAAAACCTCGACTGATGTGTTTATTTGTGAGCCACAGCAGAGTAAATCACAAAAACATGAAGCTGCAGACACTCTAATGCTTAGCTCTATGAGACAGTAGCTGATGGGCCTCCTCAGTTTGCCAGATGAGTCTTATTTCTTTTTCCCTTTCTAGTTTGCTAAATACTTCACTTTTTTGTTCTGTTCCAGTTCAAATTTTCTCTGCTCTAGTATAAATGTACTTTTGTAGATCAGTGTGTTTTAGCTGATTTACATTGTTGGCACCCTTCTTTCCTTATCCCCTTCCGTAGAAACAACTTGGCACTGCATTTCTAAACTATTATTTTGCTACTTTCTTTTTTCCATGGAGTGGAGGGTGTCCTGTTCATTGATCATGGCCATAATTTTCTACATAACTCATAAACTTACGACTGTTTTGCAGGTCAAGTATAGTTCTCTGTTTTATTAAATGCAGAAGCTGAAGTGAGTGATTCTACCCGAGGCTCCCCAGTGATCATAGGGAAATACAGTTCTGGGGTCCTGAGATGTTTTCTACATCTGTATGTATATGGATGTCTTTTAGTATGGAAGAACCAGCAGCTTGTGATATGTGAGCATGCCAAATTAATTAATTTTGCTCCTCTAGATTTGCTCTTACAGGAATGTAATCCTCTAAAGGAATGACTTGAGAGGAAAATAGACATAGCTGTCTGTGGTCTTTTGTAGCTGACAAGCAAATTCTTGCTGAAGTAGAGTGTTATCCACAAGTCACTTAACGCAGTTTGCTTCAGCTTAACACTTGCGTGGTTAAGCTCTGAGTATGGATTGGGTAGTTGAAGAACAGACGCTGTGCAGGGAAGGTGATTTGTGTAGTGTGTAAAACCCACTGTACTGCAAGTGAGGATTATTGTTAGAAAAGCAGATTGTGTAGCACTCCAGTTGGAAAATGCAGTACTCAATTTTCAAGTATATATGTTGTATTTCTAATAATTCACTCTAGTAATAGTGCAAAACCTGCTCATCACAAGGCAATATAAGAGAATACAGAGAAGTGCAAGATGTGTCCTTGCATCTTGTGCATGAAGGTGTGGGTTTAGTGAAGTATTCCACTGGTGAAATTAAAATTACTGTTAAGCTCTTTAAAGTTTGGTTGCTGATCTCTCTAGATTCTCTCATCATTGCTGTTATACTCGTGTCTGATATTATTGTGTTGTTTCAATGCTTGGCAAACTTTTTTTGTTGCTGAGGAAGTGGGGGGATTCTTCCTTGGGTCTACTGATGATACAAGAAATACTCCTACTCAGCAGAGGGATACATATATAATTCATGGCCCAGAACATAAGTGCGGTAACAGTTAGACCGGAACCCTCTGCTTGCCTGTTGGCAGTCAATCAGAACAATATCATGTAGTTAATGTATAAGTATCAAGATACTACTGTAAGCACTTAATTGAAAAAGTTCCAGTCCTTTTTCTTTGTGTTGTCTGTCTTCCCCTTTTGTCATGAAGAAGTAAGCCAAAATGGTTATGAAGTTAATGAAGTGGTTAGGATAAGTTGTCTTTGATTTTGAGACAGAAGAGCCCACACAGGGGCACAAATCAGTATTGGGAGACTTAAATCTGAAATCCAAAGTTGGTCTAATATGAAGTATTTGTCCTGTTTTTTTTCTCATATTTTGGTAGGACTACTCTGCAGAAGTTATCTCATCTAAAAGCTTTGAATATCCCTTGGTGTAGAAGCCTATGTGTCATTCTCCTGCTAAAGCTGCCTTTTTTACCTTGAGCATTCAATGATCTATCCACTAACTTTCAGTTACAAATATAATTTCAATTCGATTAATGAACATAGTATTTTCAGTACATGCTTGTATTGTAGTTTGGTTCAAACGTATGCTATCAGTATTGAAAATATCTTAGTTTGTCAAAATGTCTATCCTGGTGACATGTTTATCCTGACAAAGTATAGTTTTACTATTAGAAGATTATTAAAGATAACTGTTTATTTCATGGTCTTTTATCTTAATATAAGCAAGGTGCATTATGTTGCACACACCATGTGCAAACATTGTTTCTCATTAGATAATACACTGTATGTATCCACTGCAGTGAAAGAAAATAGAAAACATAGAAATACAATTTTGGTCTGCTTCTGTGAGATGACTGTATGTGTTTAGGACAAAAGAGAGGAGGTAAGGAGGAGGGTTTTCTAATCTCTCTGTAGTATTACAACATGTACATAAGAAACTGATTTCTTACCGGTGTTACTAAAACTGTTACTGAATAAGAGATTCCATAACAAATGTATTATACTGGTGCTAGCTTTTTCTGTGTGTATTTAATCCTGACTAAAGAGGCAAATAGAACTTGTGGGTTTGGTATGTATTGCTGTTAAAGCCTTTTGGTTAGTTAGATGAATGAAGTAGATCTGGTGTTCGGGGAATGGAATTTTTGTGTTCTTTCTGTTAAGCATCTCAATAACTAAAAAATTGAAAGATCTTACGTATCTGAGATGAGTGAGTCTGAACCTTCTTGTGTGGAAAGGGCCCCATTGCATGACTGGATATGACTTTTGCTTTCCTTCCTCTTTTTCACACTTGAACTTGAACATGACCTTGAACTGGCATGTATGGTATTCCTTTATAAAACTTGTGTATTTATGCTTTAAGAATGTATTCCAGTAGGTAGTTTGACACTTGTCTGTGAACTAGAATATTCTAGATATTCACACATCCCACATGTTTCAAAAAGAAGAGAAAGGGTCAGATTCTGGTCCCCAGAGTAATGGAAACAGTCTGCAGAGGAGTCTTTGCCCATAACAGACGTTTTCAGCAGAAAATTTGTAAGAGCCAGTAGGTTATGTGAATCTTACATACAAGCTGAATCCAGCACGTAGGCCTCAAGCTATTTCTCCTAGTTCTAGACTGATGGACTCCATGCCGTAAGCACTGCCTAGCTGGAATTTCAAAATCTTCTGTTTAGTGTAGAGAAATACTATGTGATTCACATCACCTAAGTTAATAGAATATTTTTATAGTTACGTTATGCTTTATTACATTATTATTGCTCTGAGTGGAGGAGTGAAAATTCTAACCACCTTCCAACATGTAAGAGTACCTGGAGAGCTAATTAGAAATCCAGATTCCCTGTTAATTACATATATTAGGGTACAACTATAACTGCCTACAGTAAATTGCAGATGGATGTAGGATTTTCATCTATATTAATTGCATTTTAAACAAAAAACTTGCCTGCATGTAAAATTAAAATATAATAATGTTTGGTACTTGGAAGTGGTACAATTTCAGCAATAAAACTAGTTATTGCTTTAGCTGATAAAATATAAAAACTTAAGAGGTGAACCATAGGAGTAAGATCAGTAGATGTCAATTGTTAAGTGCAGTATTGAAGCAGATGGCAAAATTTATAACACACGTTTTCAACTTTACTGATTTGCATCTTTAAACTATTTCTGCCAAGCAAAATACATTTGTAATTTATTAGATTTTTTTTGTTGCAGGTCTGGCTTACATGTTTTGTTGAGCCATTCATCAGAAAACTCGGCAGTGCTGCAAACTCATTTTTCTTTGCAGAGATTTGCAAGCCTGTTTTGCAGAGAGCTGAAGGTGGTGATTTCATTAAGATACTCATTCCCCAATTCTCTGTGCAGAAGACTTTTCCAAACCCATCGGAGCTAAAAACTTGATTTCAACAGCTGCCAGAGGTGTTCTTGGAGTCTTAAATTGATCTAGTTTTGTCTTGGCATATTCTGTTCAACCAGTCATGGGGAGATTGTACATAGATTGCCATTTGTGAAATTCTTGGAGGAGACTCCAGCTCTAATATTCAAACTTGATGCATCCGCTAGCTCATTGGCACAACTACTTTCTTTCTCCATCTGTTAAAATGGCCCTATGCCCACCAATATGGTTATATGCCAGTTTCGGTAGGATGTACAGCCCAGCAAAGATGAATGGTTTGGGTGAACTGATGAGTCTACAGGATAAAATCTGAACCCTCTAGTCTAAGGATAGGAACTAAATGCAGTATACAAATGTAGGCATACTATTGCAGAATACTTCTCCAGCTGAAATCTCTCAGATCTGATGGGAAGTACCACACAGTGAATATGTTCTTATTCCCATGCACTTGGCACATATGAGGATGCAAGCAATGAACTGTTGATTATTTGCTGTGGCTCTCTGTAATGTAGTTACTGTATTTTTGTGGCTTTTTTATTTGCTCAGAAAGGCAAGTTTTACAATTTTAAGGTCTTCAGTATGGTTTCTGCCTATTTACTGCATTGTCATATATTTGCTTTAGATATTTGCTTTGATCTGCATCCTGAATGGTATTAAATAGACATATCTACAGCTGTTACACATGTTTTTAGTTCTGCATTTTTTGAATGCTGTTCTTGTTTCTTCTTGTTTCTTCCACCCCTTGATAGTTTTGATACTTGGAGGAAACCAGAATGGTTTTTGCAATCTGCCAGAAGATGAGCAGCATTGTAATGCTGTTAAACAGTGTTTCTGAAACTTGGACATATATGTAAATATCCAAGCACTGAGTAGGTTCTGGCAACATAACTTCTGTGATGGTATCTTTCAAAGAAGCCTTTTCTCAACATTTTTGGGAAAGCTGGAAACACAAGGAGTTTGACTCAATGATTCTTGTGGGTCCCTTCCAGCTGAGAATATTCTGTGATACTTCTTCTCACTTTCCTATAATCCCTTCGCAACTATCAAAGGCTGCAAAGTGATCTACAAATGTCTGCAAATTCTGAGCACTAGCCTCAAGAAAGGCTCTAAGTTGACACAACCATTTAAATGGCAGCACCACTTCTGATGATACTCTTTCAGCCTTTAGAAAACTATCTTCCACTGAAGAAGATTGCTCTCTGGCAGAAGTTTCCCCGCCGTACTGGTGTTGTTGGTACTGTCAGAAATGATTATATGCAGTGCAATTGCAAGACTGAATCTTTTCATCCTTTCAGACAACATTTCTTGTTGCTGGGTGAAATAGTATCTTTAACTACTCTACTGACAGCAGATAATCTTAGCTCAAATCACAGTCCGATCCAGAAGAGATTTCAAACTGCTTTGTCATACTAGCTGCCATCTGGTTAGGGCTTTTGAAATATAGGTAGTTTGAATATCTGCACTGATGATGGTGATAGCAGCAACTTAACACGTGTTGATGCGCTGAGTTGCTCAAGTGTTGCTCAGGTAGTTTCTGTTCATGACAGAGAACTGGGAGATGCTTTATTTAGTTTTTAACTTTACACTTTCCTGTTTCCTTGATGAGAGGGAAAGAGTGGAACTAAATATCCAGATTTTAAGTGCTTTGAGAAATTAGTGGCAAAGTAACAATTAAATGAGTTAAATTATGCTTCTGGTCACTATAACTGGTTTTGTTCTCTGTGGCTCTCACCCTTACAGGATACTACAGTTATCCTGGTTTCCCTCACATCTCTAGTCTGTCCTTTAATACTGTTTAGTTGGTTTTTTGCATAATATGCGTCTTTTTCAGATTGAAAAATTAGGGGTGGCTGAAAAAGAAATTCCTATCTCAATTTCTCCTTAAACCATATAACAGCTACACTTGCAGCCATATGATTCAAGGCTTCCTTGAAGTAATAGTTGAGTTCTATGTTGTGAATTAGAAGTAAATATAGTGTTATAATGGAAAAGGATGGTAGTACTGAACAACACCACAAGATGTCATTCAAACAGTTTATGGCATAGACCAAAACACAGTGGAACTCAGATTTCTTAATTTCCTGCTAGAAATCAACAAAGTTAACTCAAATTGCAGCCTGCATTTGCTGCCAGTTAAACTTCTGTGTTTTATGGGTCTGAAATAAATTTGCAGTTCCTCTTTAAATGTTAAATTCAGACTTGTTTAGATTTTACATAATAGCATGAGCTAGAATAAACCAGTTTATTTTAAGCAATTTGCAGTGCCAACAAAATGTCATGAAAAAAAAGTAATTTTTTCAGGAAAAATGGGACGTTCCCTAAGACTTCATTGCTACTCAGGTGCCAAGAGCAAGGGTTACACTGCTCTGTAAATGTGTGTTTTCTGCTTCAAACTCATCCACAGTATTTTGAATTCTATCTTGAAGGCCAAAAAAAAAAATTAATGTGCTGTGGTTAAAAGTATGTCCTTTTGAATGCAAGAACAGTGCAATTGATATTGTGTAACTGAAATTATGCAGTGGATGAAGAAATGCATTGTTAAAACTCAACTGAATGATACTTCTGAAACTTCTGTTCTATAAGAGCTTTATTCCATAACACTGAAACTGATGACGCTTGCTTCCTCCCAGTGGTGGATTTGTTTACCACTTCCTGTATCTTGCCTTACAGTACTATAGTTCTGTCCTTATATGTGAAGATCTTCTGTTTAGAATTCACTCTCCTTTCCTTGAGAGGATTACAGCTGTTCCCGAAGTTATTGTTGCATTGCTAGTTGAGCTTCAGTTGCAGTTTTGATACTCATGAATCTTTGGCTTAATTACAATGAAGGCTTTTGATTAGTGGGTGACTTCTTTTAGTAACTGGCGTGTCAGAACTGTAGCAAAACTTGAAAATCTGTGGATTTAATCTTACAGTGTTGCTAAAACCGATAGCAAATAAACGTGTATTTTACCAGAGTGGAGCAAATGTTTTCTTAATAATAGTTGTTTGGAGCATGTCGATGCAGTACCTAATGACATGCCACAGATTCTGGATTAATATTTTAGTATAATTGGAAGTTTGTCATAGTTCCAATGGAGAGATGAAAGACAGATGAACTGAGACAGAGGCCCAGATTTATTGCTAACATAGCTGTTTAAACCTCAGTGATGTACAGTTATATCTACCTTTATTTTTCTGTAGAAGTGGGTAACATTTCTCATTGGAATCTGTAATCCTAGTCTTAACCTCAGCAAGATGCCAGTTTTAGTGACCAAGTGTGTGCTGACAGTAGTATGGCATATTCAGAATTTCTCTTTGGATGCTCTTTGCTGTAATCAACATGCAGAGTTAGATGATGAGTTTGCATTTCTAATTTATATATTTTAGCTTTCAAATTGTAATACTTAGGAATACAAGCTTGTGGTGCTAAAGATTACAAAGGCAGCTGGGAACTGATTTTTTAATACATTAATAATTGCCTTATTGACTCGATCTTTATGGTAGATACTATACAAGTACTAAAGATCATATTTCATAGCACATACTTAATCTTTCATATAAGTATATTTCTAATTGTTGTCTATCCCAGTGCTTTCAGCTTGCAACTTTTGAGGACAGTGGGCCTATATTGAAGTAGATGTTAAGACACTAGATTATGGCTTGGGAACTCAAGGGAAGTCTTGTTGAGTTCTTAGAATATATCATTGGGCATTTTTGCTCCTGGAGAGTCATTTTACCTCTTCTTACTTTTAGGGAAAATGGCTGGGACTATGTATCTATACTCTGCCGAAGGTTTGTTATTTTTTCATCTGCTGTTGTTGGGACCATTACCTTGCTGCTTCATATAGTTCCACATCATTTGTCAACTATCAGATTAGGCTTATTTAAACCTGGTGTTGCTCCTGAAGTAATAAAGTTTATATTTCAATCATCTACAATATGTCCCTAACTCTGTGAGGGTAGACTCTCTCAAAGTTTTAGTAGGGAGAGGCAAAGCTATTGATGCAGCTGAGGGTTGCTTGCATTTTCCTGAGCCCTGGCAAGTGGAAGGAAGTGATAAAGAAAGTATTTGTCTGAGATTGTGTATTGAGGAACTGCCACCTCAGCATAACTAATGAATATAGAAACATGAACCCCAGTGTACTACAAAGCTTACATTTATATTTACATTTATTTCTATTTAGTGGGATTTTATTAAACGATTGAAATTTCCTTAAAACTTCTTAATGATCAAAAGATGAAAATACTTGTACTGTACAGTAAACTGTATTACAAAAGACTGAAATGCACTTGCTTTTCCCATTGTTCATTGAGGCTCTGATAAGAGTTGTTTCTGGAGGGAAATGACCGTTGAAATCTGCATATGCTATTTGTTTCTGGAAGTTAATACAGCAAGGGAGTGTGTATCCTGTTACTTTGTAAGATTTTCTTTTTTTTTAGAGTAGACCTCACTCTTGGCAGGTAACCTTGGTTGAGTTCAGTAATTTTTTTTATTGGCTTTTTACATACTTCACTTAAAAGGATGGAACAAAACTCCACGATACTGGGCAAAATAATTGAGGTGTCTTGCAGTATTAAGTCTGCTCTTAAAGGGAGAGACTTTGATGTTACACTGAAACCATGTCTAACTGTAGAAGAAAAAAGGCTTGCTGCTGCTGGTGATCCATGTGGATGTATGAAGCAATATTTTACTCCGTAAGTATCTAATATTTGCTAATCCTGGATTATAATTTGTTAGAAAAGATTTTTAAAAACCTAAACAAACCATCTATTCAAGTAACAATTGATTTCCAAATGGATTCATCAGGAACTTTTTGTTTAATTCCTATTTTTCTTTCTTTATTTTTTTCCCTGCTGCTTTTCTCTTATGGAAACAAGGCTGGCTGAAAACAGGTCTTCATGTATAAATTTCTGTGGTTTATATCTTCCCAGCTAACAGTTAAAAATGTTTTAATCTGAAGTGTGTGATAGAATATTTTCTATAAGCATTTAGAAGTAGAGCTCATCAATAAACACTTCTTCTGTCTTCACATCTTAAATTAGCCTTTTTATTTTTTTGTTGTTGTTTGTTACATTCTGGGAGACAGTTTTCAGCATGTACTTGGATCTTGTTCTGTGTAACTTCCTCCATTTTTATTACTTGATCCTCAAGCTCAAATTATTATTTCTACATTTTCCACTTTGTTGACATATTCTTCTTTTTTTTTTTTTTTGTTTGTTTGTTTGCTAATTAATATTCTACCTTCCATTGGTTAATTTATCTTTCACTTCTCATGATAACTGGTTGATGTTCTCAGCCTTTCTCTTATTCTAGGTCAGTGATTTTTTAAGACGGTGGGATGTGGTCACAGTCTCCCCCTGCCTTTTACCCAGCTGGAGCTGATTCCACACTGTTGCTGAGTTGTCTTTATTAGTTTCCTCTTTGTCTTGATGATCCTGCAAAACGTCCTTGTGGCCCATCAAATTTGCATTCTTGGTCTACCCTCAGGGGTGCATCCTTCTTCCCAAGCTTTGCTAACCTCATCTGGGGTCTGAGATTGTTGAAACGTGTCAAGCCCTAAATCTTAACAAGGCGATTCTACAGACAAGTCATTTGTTTTTCTAACACACAGACCTCACTGCGAACTTGCTTGTTAGCTGCTATCCATTTCACAGATTGAATCTCATTTGGTGTTGATTAGGCTTGAAAGTGTACAAAGTTGAAACATCAGAGAACATCCTTTCTTAAAATTTTTACATATTTCACATTTTGCAACAATAGTAGGAAACTGGAAGCAAGAGCATAGGACTAAAAGCAACTTTCTAAATCAAGTGCTGCCTTTTGCTGTTTAACTTTTCTTACCATGTTGTACAGATTCTTACACAGGGAAAAACTATGACTTAAGCAGAAGGAATTAGAGGTTTCTGAGTTTCTGAATCCAGCTAGAGCAAAGTGTCAGGCAAAGTACTACAAGCTGATCAAAAAGAACCGAGACTTATTCTGTATCCTATGAGGAATAGGTGAGTAGGAATGGTCAGCAAAATCAGCTGTTCCTGTGGCCAAGAGTGATGGAAATAAAGAGAGTTGCCAAAAATTAAATCAAAGCTACGCTTCCCAAATTTAATTGCAAATGGAACTATACAGAGGGATTGAAAGGTAAAAAGCCCAAATTATTAATGATATTTTATGTACAGCCCCAAACCAACAAATACTTTATTTCTGATATAAAAAGTAAGGATATAGATCTGAGGGGAAAATATGGAGTGACTAAAAGAAGTGTGATGATATAGAGGTGAATACAAGCATCTTCGAGTCAAATCAGAAAAATGTAGAGTTTAATGTATAGAAAGGTGTGACTTTATCCTGGAACAGGAATGCAAACAATACGAAAACATGTGTGACGTCACAGCATTAGTTATTTTTAACAGACCTGTCAACCTTGAGTGGTGTTACAAGGAGAAGGTACATTGTATGTTACGACTTGCCATGAGGAAGGTGTCCAGCTGGAGACTTACTGAGCTGATCTTAGCAGTATGCAAAACTGCAGGACAAAATTAAATGGGGCATACAATTTAAATGACCAAAGTACACAACCAAACAAATGTAGCAATAGAAGACTGACCTTATACATCTTTGAACATGTCCAGGAGTAGCTAAAGATAGTAAAAACCTTTGAGTGTGATGCAGACACAAGAGGGAGTTACCAGTGATATTTGGGAAGTGGTACTAAAGCAGGCAAGGAAATGGAATACTTCCTTTTTTTTTTTTTTTTTTTTTTTTTAATAATAATTAAATATTAAGCTGTCAAGTGAAGTAAATATTGACAGTATAGGGAATCTATAATAGGTTGCTCCAATTATTTCATGAAACACTTGATTTTGCAAAAGGAGTTATACTTAAATTTTAAGTTGCATGTAGATATCATGAATTTTATGTGCCTTAGCTTAGTAGGAAATGCATTGATTGTTTTGTTGGCGTTTTTTTTTCCATTTAGTTGCAGTTCTTATGTGGGTGTATACTGAAATGTGGGTAATGTGTATTTTTTGTGGGGAGGCACAAAGCAGATGCAGTACTGGGTCTGAAAATATGAGGAAATTTGTTAGAATGACTGTGTCCGTTGCAAGTAGGAAAAATACTGTTTAAAAGTTTATGACCAAATGAATGATGATATTTTTTTCTCATTGAAACTAATTCCAGCTTTGGCTTACATACTTTTCTTCTTTTCATATGAAATTATGAGGGCAGTGATAAATCAGAATATATCTAGGTTCTGCATTCACTTTTGAAATCTTGTCTGGATATATTTGGTCTGGCTGAGATGGAATTATTTCCCTCACAGCAGACTTCATCATGCTGTGCTTTGTATTGGTAGTGAGAAAGATGTTGGTAACACAGCAGTGTTATAGCTATTGCTGAGCAGTGCTCACACAGGAGTCAAGACTGTCTCTCCAATATTCCCCTTCCTTAGCAGCCTGGGGTTGGGCAAAACCTTGAAGGATGTGTAGCCAGGACTCGTGGCCCAGGCAGACCAAGGTGATATTCCATACCATATAATGACTGGTCATCAATAAAAGCGAAGAACAAGGAGAAGGGGTGGGCATTCTTTCTTATGGTGTTGGTCTTCCAGAGCAACTGGTATGTATACTAAAACCTTACTTCCTGGGGAGCTGGCTGGACATCACTTGCTGATGTGAAGTAGAGAATAAATATTTTGTTTTCCTTTGCTTCTGCATGCAGCCTTTGTTTTTGCTTTATTAAATTGTCTTTATCTTGACACATGAGGTTTTTCCCATCCTATTTTCTCATCCCCATCTTGCTTCAGGAAGGGAGGGAAAGAATGGCTTTGTGGGCGTCTGGTGTCCTGCCGTGGACTACCCACCATGTTGCCTTTCACTTGTGTGAAAGTTCACAGGATTTGAACTTGGAAAGCCTTCAGAGTTCTTTGGAATATTGCAGGTGTCTTCAGTTTTTATTCGCTTGTATCTTTCAGGAAATCAGGCAATCCAGATGTTACAAAAAAGCTGTTTCTTCAAATAATCTTTTTTGTAAACTTTTGTACTCTATAACTGCAGTTAGACTGTGATCTGTTTGCATCTAAAAAGCCAAGCAGGATGAGGTTTCTTATTAGTGAAGCTAATGAAAAGCTGTATCTACAAGAAAACATTCTTATTAACTTGATATTTTTGTGGGAGAATTTTATTTCAGCTGTAAAAAGTACTTGCACACTGTATGCGTCTAATCATCAGGCTGTCTTAGTCTTACAGCTTGTAGAACATACTGCAGATCTGAGGCTTTTAATCCTCAGGATAGGGGATAGCAATTTACAGTCCAGAAAGGCAGGTAGGAGCGCAAGGTTATATCCCTGATTCTTAGTGAAATTCGGAGCATACCGAAGTCTGGACTTTTCATTGACTTACATAAGCTGATATTATATTTTAACACAAACATGCCAACTTCTAGTTGTTGCATCTGGCCCTCCCTGGGGGACAAGGGAGAGCTGCATGCGTTGTTGGTTTAAACTAATCTCTTCTTGTGCTTTAAGATTTCAACCTTCGAGACAGGTTCAGCCAACAGCAGATTGAAGTTGCCTGGTCTTACATTGTTGTTAGAATCTGATACATTCTTTTCCCGAGCACTTCATTATACAGAGTGTTAGTAAATAAAATTTAAAAGTGGGCAAGATGGAGCAGTACTTCACCAAAAGTTGCTGAACTGATGCAAGAATATAAAAATGGTATTCTGGTTTCATTTTTTAGTTTTTCTAATTGATGTTTTATTGTATTTCTACCATAGAAATGAAGACCTAAAACAAATGTTAGAAAGCAGTAAAGATTCTGCAAAGCTGGATGCTATGAAAAGGATTGTTGAGGTATGTGATTGTTTTTTTGTTACTGTTTTTATTTGTTAGGGGATATGGGAGTTTATTATTATTTTTATTTCTTGGATGGGAATAATGCTTTCCTTTTACAGATTCTTCACCAGATTAGCACTTAAGTCTCTAAATGATCTTTAAAAGTTGTGGTGATGAGATGGTAAAATTCTTAACTTAGAATTTTGTGTAGAAATTGGTATATTTGGATATATGCAGTCACATGCTTTAAAAATATTTATATAACAGTGTCAATATGCCTGTGAACAATTATTTTCAGTGAGACTTTGAATAGGAAATGGCTCCTGAAGAGAAGCTTCAAATTCGTCACACTGGAAACAACAGAAATTTGCAGGAATAAAATGACAAGTTGCATTTACTATTTTTATTTTATTATTGTATGAGGTTTTTCTTTTTTGATTGAGCATGATCCCTGAATATTTGTTAACGTATTTCAGGTGAATGTGTACCCATAGAGGTGATTGAATAATGTTTAACACTATTATATGTTTAAACCCTATAAACAAAATATCATGAAGTTGATGGTATGCCTTTATTTCTTCTTAAAAGTATGGGAAGAATGTGCTACAGAAGATTGTTCAGTGTCCACCTGGCTTCTTTGTTTTGAGGCTTTTGAATTTGTTTTCTGTAATTGTTTTTTCAATCTACTCTGGATGTGCTTTTTTGTTCTGCTTGGTTTTTGCATACCTAAACCTGTCCAAGTATGTACCAAGGTGAGTAGGTACAGGTGGTGTCATGTGATCATGTTCTTTCCTCTGACTCCAGAGCTGGCTTCTTCTCCCTTTATGATTGTCCAGTGATGAGAATTTTACTCAGGATGGTTGTCTTTTTGCCTGTAATCCCTTAGTCCTGCCAGAGACACCATTTACCTGTGAGGTCTGGGTAACCTATCAACTGTAACTTCATAACATCTTTATTTGGATTGGGAAAGGTTTTTTTGATTCATCTCCAACCTGATGTGGGATTGCTCAAGGGTTTGACCAGTCTGGCATACAAATGTGCTGTTGCAAAAACACATAACTTTTATAAGGGCCATGGTAAACTTACATTCTTCTGCTTCCCTCAGAAAAGATTTTTCTTTCTGGTTATTACTGTGGGCAGGAGAGTTGTGGCAAGTTGCCTCTTGCTCCCTTGGTTTTCTTTTTTTAAAAGCTGGCCAAATCTTTATCTGCATTTGGAAACTGTTGAAACTGAATGTAGTTGTGTATGTATGTATATGGGGGGAATTAAAAAACATTAAATGGAATCAGCTTTAAATTTTAAACCAAGGCTTTACTGGGTTGGTTTTTTTATTTTCCTTTTTTCCTACAAAAATGTTGTTATTAGAAATGAGTGTGCAATGAGCAAGCTCTCTAATTTTAGATACCTGCTGCTGCTGCTTGAACATTCAAAGGAGGTCTTAACAGCTTCTTTAATTTCCTGGGAGTGTGTGATACCATGAAGCTGGAGATATGTAGTTAGCAGTGATAGGTGTGATCCTTGATGGACTTAGGCTGAAGTGATCAGGCTCAATAGGTCTTCAGAGGGAAGGCAGAATTTATTGGGCACATTCTTTCTTCTGCTCCCCCATTTTCCAATTCTGACAATTCTGTCCAGTTTCCAATAGCAGATTTCTGCCCTTTTTAAGTTCATGGTCCTTGGTTTCTGTTCCTGTTTTAAGCACTGTGCACTGCAGGAAGAGCACTACTTCCCCAAGGCAGTGTGCACTTTCTGATTTTTGGATGTTTTTCCCTTGCTCAGCTGCTGCTACTTGAAGTAGAAACAGTCTTCTAGCTTGTAAGGCTGACCATACTTAACCACAAGTGATTTGTTTGATTTATTGAATCCTCTGTTTTCAGTTTCTTTCATATCTTCAAGGTATTTGCTGTTTCCTCTGCTATGTTTAAAGTGTGTTTCATACCAGATAGCTGGCACCAACCTCTGGCTGACATAACAAACTCAAACAATGAGCTTTACAGGTCAGGACTGGAACATTGCACAGTATGAGTATGAGACCTTGTAATAGTGGTGATAATGTTCTTGTGGAGCTCAAAGGTGCTTTTGTGCTTACATACAGAGGGGACCTTACATCTCTCAGGGATGAGATGTGTTTTTCAGAGATGAAAGGTTTCCTCTAGCCTTATTATTACAGGGAAAAGGAACTCTGTCATCAGAGTATTGTTTAACATGTCTCACTGGAATGCTTATTTTCTAAGTTTTAGATAGCTGAAAAAACTTGCATACAGAATCCAGGACTTCTCTGCCCAACCTGTTCTACTGCCTTACCATCCTCACAATGATTTTTCCTAACATCAAGTGTAAACCTACCCACTGTCAGCTTAAAGCTGTTATCCCTTGTCCTATCATTACATGCCCTTAGAGAAGTCCCTCTCCAGCTCTCTTTTAGCCCCTTTTACATACTGGAAGGTGCTATAATGTCGCCCCAGAGCCTTCTCTTCTCTAGGCTGAAGCCTGTCCTCACAGGGACAAGCTCAGTAAGGTGTCCCTAACCACAGAAGGCAGGTTAGTCTTTAAGGTCCCTGCCAACCTAAACTATTTCGTATGACTATAATTCTATGATACCAGCAGTTATCTTAGTATATTAGTAGACTTTAAGAGGCTAAACCTTCATTTGTTCATATAGGTGTGATAGCAAAGTAGCAGGACAAGGCTGGTTATGGCACTTTTTGTGGTTGCTTCCTCCTTTAAGGTAGTTCGTGAACTTTCTCCTAAGGAGAAGGAGATTCATTGCAAACAAAACAAATCTGTCTTCCAGAGAGTGACTTAAAATAATATAGTTTCAAGCATAAGAGTAGTCCAATTTTGAGCTTCTCACTTCTTCTTTTATGCATGAAGGCACCTAAACCTACTTTTAGCTAAAATATGACTTTCATGGTCAATGACCTTTTTTTAAAATCAGTAGGTTATTTTGTGTGTTTCTTCCTTATATGCATGCAATAAAATAATTGCAGTCTTTGGAAGAATATGAACAACACAGCTGGTTTAGAAATAAATTTTTGGGTATACATATTCTACTATACGCATGAAAACATAAAGCTGATATTTCTTTCAAAACATTCACTGATATTACAGCAACCAGTACCATGGCTTGAAACCTGTTTGAATTTCTGGGGAAAAGTCAGTGAAATTTCATTCCTGAAGATTTTAGAGCATAAGTTTAGGAAACAGTCATGTGCCTATTTCCCTCAGGGGGTATCATCCATGTCTGTGTGTCTCTCACGTGTAAAAAAAATTAGTACATCTTGACATTACACAGCACTTCTGCTAGAATGAATGTTTTTGTGCAGAAACTCCAGGTGTATAAGACAACACAAATGGTGAATGTCTAGGTACAGCAACAAAAATGATCTGATAGACATTAGACTTGGAAAGAACCATTATGTTCTTTCAGGTTAACGAACCGTAAGCTAAGGAGGGTCTACACGAATTGCTATGCAATAATGAATCAAAATGCACTCTTTTAAAAGGCCCTAAATACATATTTACATGGTACACTGGAGCTTTTATGGTAGATCAATTAAATAATCCCAGTAATGCATAGAGTCATACCGTTACAGTCTATCAAGGAGGTCTGAAGATCATCCTTGTTTCTGAGTATTGTAACTTCTGTTGCACCAAGATAAGATGATAATTTTTCATTCTATCTTACTTCTCTGCAATATATCTTGTTGCTAAGTTCTACCTTGTAATTCTGAATTTGGCATTTATTGTGGAGACCCTCCAGTCCTGAAAGTAGTAAATTGATTTTAGATTCTTAGTTAAAAACCCCTTGGAACTCATTTAATGTGTTTGCTTTTTCACAGTGCTTTTCTCACTTCCTGTGTTTTAATACAGGTGCAATGAATAGTTTAAGATGTTAAATGGGCTAGATCAAAATGTCATGCTGGACAACTGCTCTTACTCCCTTTTGAAAGACTGAGTAATAGCTTGAACTACAGCTACCTTCTTCTTTCTGACATCCTCCTCCTAAGCTTCTCAGAATATGCAGTTTACTAGCTGTTTCCTGGCTTTGTGTGTTCTTGCTTTTGTTTCATGAGGGCCTAATTCTTTAAGCTTTTCATGTGTTTTATCAATGAAATACACAAACATCTGTGAGTTGAGAATATGAAGTTAAATCAGCTGTATAATGTGGAGTAATGGTTATAGACAGGAGTAACTGTAGCTGCAGAACTCTTGTTTCTTTGTTGGATCCCTGTGTATTGTTGTTGCTTATGTATGTTGGACCCCAATGGACATTGGTGACAAGAGGTGTTCCTCAGGGATCTGTACTGGGACCTATACTGTTTGATATCATGATTAATGACATAAATGGTGGGATTGAGTGCACCTTCACCAAATCTGCAGGCAACACAAAACTGAGTGGTGCAGTTGACATGCATGATGGACAGGATGCCATCCAGAGGGATCTGGACAAACTTGCAATGTGGCCCATAGCAATATCATGGGGTTCAACAAGGCCAAGTACAGGGTCCGGCCCTTGGGTCAGGGTAACCTTCAGTATCAGCATAGGTTGGTGGATTGAGAGCAAGGGATTGAGAGCAGCTCTGACAAGAAGGACTTGGGTGTGCTGGTAGATGAAATGGTGGTTATGAGCTGACAGTGTTCACTAATAGTCCAGAAAGTGTTGCCAGCAGGTTGAAGAAGACAATTATGCTCCTCTCTACACCACTCTCGTAACAGAGTCCTGACCTGAAGAACTGCATACAGTTCTGCAGGCCTCAGGACAGAAAAAACAGACACGTTAGAGTGGGTCTAGAGCAGGCCACAAAAAGGATCTGAGGGCTGGAGCACCTCCTCTGTGGGCAAGCTGAGAGAGTTAGGGTTATTCAGCCTGGAGAAGAGAAGGCTCTGGGGAGATGTTACAGCACCTTCCAGTACGTAAAGGGGGAGATGTTACAGCACCTTCCAGTACGTAAAGGGGGAGATGTTACAGCACCTTCCAGTACGTAAAGGGGTCTATAAGAAAGCTGGAGAGCGGCTTGCCAGTAGGGCCTGTGATGACTGGACAAGGGGGGATATTTTTAAGCTAAAAGACAGTTGATTTAGATTACATATAGGGAAGAAGATCTTATGATGATGGTGGTGAAAGGCTGGGACAGGTTGCCCAGAGAGATGGTGAATATCCCATCTTTGTAAACATTCAGTGAGGGGCAGCCTGATCTGTGAACATCTTGAAGATGTTTCTGCTTGCTGCAGGACTAGATGGCTTTTAAAGGACTATTCTATGATTTCTTAGTGAGATTTTGTGTTTTCTGATTAACTTGATGCTTGGCTGGCTGAATCTTGACCTTGAGCAAGACGCACAGATTCTTAGAGATGGGGATGCTCTGGATCTGTATCAGCAGCACTGAACTTGATGTAACTTGATGTAACATCATCCTGAAATTCCAGTATTTGCAGTTTAGACATAAACCACTTACAGACATTCTACTGGAATTATATCTAAGCAGAACATTGTGCAGCTACAGTGTATATGAAAGTTATTTTATTCCTTCTTATGTACCCGGTTTCCTACAAATAACTTCCTTCTTAAGCTGTTTGTACAAGAGCTGAGGTTGAACTGGGGTTTTGATGTTTATGATCTTTATTGTGACAGTTTCATTGTTTGTGACATGCCTTGCTCATGATCAAACATGAAAACTTTGTTTCAAAAAAAAAAATTGGTGGGTTGATTGATCTTGCTTTTACTGAGTGGCTTTTGTGTATTTTTTTTTTTTTTCTGTAGGAGTACTTTATGACCCTCTGTGTTTAACTTGCTATGGAAAATAACCATGTTTTGTTTTTTAAACTGTAGTGTTTATTTTTATTTTTCTTCTTGGTACTGCTGCAAGCCACAGATATTCCAAGGAAAAGAAGCGGGGCTTAAGCTTGTATAACTTTTGGATTTTGTTGGGTTGTTGGGTTGGCCTTTCCCCCCACCCCCACCTCCCAAAAGATCATTCTGCAAGGCTTTTTGGATTAGAAAGATCTTTGTTTTTAGTAATTTTGAAAGCATTAAAAATTATTTGCTGTCTTATATGTTAAAATCCAGTTCATGGATTCCACTCCAGCAAACTCATAAACACATAGCACCCAAGAGTTTTTACTATATGGATTGTATCCTGTAAGGTCTAGTAATTAACAAAACCCCACATCTTTATCCTCAATTTCATTGAAATGAGATTTGAAATACAGATCTGTAATAAAACAACAAACCCCAAACCACATTCTAATAAATTATATTGTTACATTACTAAGATTTGTCTCTTCTTTTTTTTCAGATGATTGCAAAGGGAAAAAATGCTTCTGAACTGTTTCCTGCTGTTGTGAAGAATGTTGCCAGTAAAAATATTGAGGTATTCCTCTAACTTGTTAAACATACTATTATGGAAAATCTGTTCATGAAAATTTTATCTAATTGTATTCGACTACAACATAACGCATTAAATCTCTAATATCATTAATGGAACTTTTTAGGAGTTTTTTTCAATAATGACATTATGTTAATAATTTTATGCATAAATAAAGGAAACCTGTTGGGTGATTTGGAGGAAGAAATAGTAGCTCTTTACATTTAAAAGAAAAATTACTTAATTTTAGAAAGTTTATGAAGTATGATGGTAATTGAGGAAAGTTATTGTAGTTCAGGATTTGAAGTGTGGTGCTTTTTGCAAAGATTGGGTTTGTGCTACGTTGTATTTTTAAACATTTGCAGATCAAAGCTGAAAGGTAATGTCTGGGTAAAAAAAAAAGATGTGTTCTTGCATCTGTATTGGGTGTTCTTAAACACACAAATAGCTTGCTTCTATATAATTTTTTTTGTTGTTGTTGTTTCTTGCAAGAAAGCAAGGGGAAAAAGTCCGTCTTGGACTCGTGAAAATTTAGATTTCCAGAATGCTAAAAAATTGAGGATTTTGTTAAATGATGATGTGTTTAAATCCACAGGGTTACTGTTGTATAACCACAGGGTGTATGTAGAAAATGTAACTCTGATGCTCACTAGCATTACTGTGCAAACACTGACGGCTTCCCTGCAGAAGTGTCAGAGTTATAGTCGACTTGACAAATAAGATTTTGATAAAAATATCATCTGTAAGTTTGTAGTTTGAGACTTCATGGTGTCTAACAATCATCAGTTTGATGAAAGTAGAGTGAACATGCAATGACTTTAGTTACTTCCTACTGTTCAGGATTGTAACTTTCAAAAAATGTGGGCAACAGTTGTTTGAAGTATTGGATTTTAAGGAGAGAAGTCATATAAATGCATACTTCAGTTCTTCCGTCCTCTTCTGAAAATGTGTACTTCAAGCTTTATTATTAGTGGGAACAATTTTTTTTTTTTCCCTGGCTTATGACACTAAAGATTTTATTTCTGATAATAATAGATTCAGCAAACTCCTTTCTCACTCTAACATGCCGTGATAGAATGGATGAAACATCAGTTTTCTTCTGTATTTACATGGATGGATAGTAATAGTCAAGTTTGAGTTTAATTTTAGCTTTAAAGAAATTATTTTTTTTTAGAAAACTTTGGGTTTTTTTGTTCTTTGAGAGAGTGGATTTATTTGGCCAAGGCCAAGTATTGATCTCTGGTAAGTCAAGGAGGTGTAAATGTGTAAAGATGCTAATTCAGAGTCTTTCAGGAACTTACTGTATTAAAATAATTTTAGAAGTTGTAATTGTACTTTTAGTAACAGGCAGTAAAAAGATGTGAATAAGAAATCAGACTAGTTAAATATTCTGTTCCAATGTAATTTATGTTTGTAAGTTATGAGTAGTCTTAAGTCAAACTTTAAACATGGAGACGTTACACAAAGAGGAGTGCCTTAAAAAATATTATTTATCTGGTGTTTTTAACTGTTAGGGCTGGAACCTCTAGCCTGATAGAAGCAAGATGTCGTGGTTTGACATGGAAGTGAATTTTTTCCAGGAAGTTGGGTCAAACCAATCAGTGGTCAGGTTTGGATATTGGCACCTGGAGTGACCACTGAAAGTATGGACACGCCTCTGAGAACACAGGGGGTTAAAAGCAAGAACTCCCAGGAGAACTGTCTCTTTTGGTTCCGGTCGTCAGAGAGTGCAGACTCCCCCCCCTGCCCAGCCTTAGGCTGGGTGGGGGAGGGGAAGCCACGCGGCCTTGTCCAGGTAGGCCGAGGGGGCTGAGGGTCTGGAACCCAGCCAGCTCCTGTGGACGGAAGGGTGGAGAGAAGCGGAGATGCCTTTGCCCCCCCCATGTGGGAAAAAGAGACGGAGAGCCTGGCGGCACCTGGAAATCTGCCGGCAGAGGAGAAGGAGAAGGGGGGGGAAATGCCCAGCGTGGGAGGCGGAATGCCGGACTGAGATATCGGCCGTCCAGGGAGTCTGAACTTTTAACCCTTTCGAGGGAATGAGGGCTTTTTGAAAGTATTACTCCTCCTTGATTTGTAGTGGAAGAGAGATAGTCCGGGACCTGAGATGTTAGAAGAAGAAATATTTAGGTGGGAGGAGATGATGAAGTAGCTTTTTAGCTGGACTTTTCTTGTTAGCCATGGACTGAACCAAAATCTCCTGCAATAGAGACTGCATTTTAGGGGGATGCAGTGGTGACCCAGGGAGACCTGTTTCAGCTTCGAACAGCACAAGAATGGCGAGAAACGAAGAGAGCTGAAGAGGGAATGGTGATACCCTCTGTCTTCGGGAAGAAGATGAGTCCTGTTTTTGGACCCCTCGGCCCCAGGGGAAAATGGGGGGGACTGTAGTCCCAGGATGAGAAACTGAACTGTTGTATCTTTGGGTCCGTGGCAAAGCATCCTTAAAGGAGCCCTATGAGCAGTCTGTCCATGCACGGTGGTGAGAGCACTGTGACATGGAAAGGAGAGTGTCACACTGGCAGATTTTTCTTCCGGGCGGTTGCCATGTGTGACATGGAAACACAGGGGGGCAGCTGTGTTTCCTGGGGGGCCTGTGGTGCAAGAGAGACTTCTCTCTCCCTTGATAGTTTAAGCATAGATTACCTGAAGGGTGGTAATTTGATCAAGAATCCCGGGTGATATTTCATGGCTGGGTGTGTTTGGAATTGGGAGGAGGAGGGGTGGTTTTAAAAGGTCTTCATCCTGGATTTAGTTTATGTGTTTTCTGTATTAGTAGTAGTTTAATAAAGTTTTTTTCCTCTGTTATTAAGCTTGTGCCTGCTCTGCTCTGTCCCTGATAACATCTCACAGCATTTATTTAGGGAAGGTGCATTTTCATGGGGGTGCTGGCATTGCGCCAGTGTCAAACCATGACACAAGACTGTCCTAGTTCCAGGCTTTCAGCCCAACCAGTAGTGAAGCTGAGCCTGTATCCCTGGTAGGTGTGCATATACACATAAATATTCTATCTGTACATATAAAGAACAAATATGTATGTACAGAGGCAGTCTTGTTAATTGTCACAGGGTATTCAGGTGAACACAAACAGTATCAGCAGCTTGGCAGTTCAAGATGGTCTGCTAGTGGGAATGTGTTCATCCACATGGAGTCTGCCCAATGTCTGGCCCATGGATCTCAGTCACCCCTGTTGATGGCACCTGGACATACAAGCCCCTAAGGCTGTAGTGCTTTCTTGTTTGCTGGTATAAACGTCTTTACACATATGAATGCCTCTAAACCAGGACTTTCCTGCTCCCTCATGGACTCACCCTTGGACACACAGGTGTGAGCACCTCTGCGCACATACAAGTGGACCTGGCCAGAACTTCCTTACTCCTCTACTATCTAAACCCCTGTGGTTGTACCCTTGAAGAGATGCACAAAAAAAACCACGGTTCTTGCCCTTAGAGACCCGGAGGCCATGGGCTTTCCTTGCAGCTGGATGGGACTTCACTGGTCTGTGGCATAGGCAGCTCCTCCTGTGGTCTGGCCCTTAGATGCTCATGCCCCCACCTACTTCCTTCCCAGACCACCTACTTGTCAGCTGGTGCAGCTTGATGCACTCGTACACCTGCACTCATTCCAGTTACTGGCACCACAGACACATTGGCTTGTGCTTGGTTTCACATATTCTGGTCTCTTCAATAACACACGTGCTCATGGGCCGTCTAGCCTGTGGGCCCAGCCCAGGTGTTGGCAGCCAAAACCTCACTTTTTCCAGATGCTGGCCACCCTAGACTTAGAGATCCCTATGGCTTGATGATGCATTGCAGTTGCTGGAGTCATACTTAAGTTCCCTCACTCTGGTCTCTCTAGTTGCTGGTGCCTGTGGCCTGACTGTAGTTGTAGGCAGGTAAATGTATCTTCACACCAAATAAAGAGTACTTCACTAAGGAAAACAGTTCAAAATGAAATTTAGTGAGTCAATGTAACAGATTATGCTATTCACATGCAGGGAACAGAAGGATAGATGTACCACTTATCAAACTGTTCAGCTGTCTTATCCCTGACTTAATCCTTTCTGGATCATGTAGATTTCCCTTGCTTCTCCTTCACTTAAATTCTTCCCCAGAACATCCCATATCTTGTCTAAAATACTTTTGATCTGTGTCCCATGTTTTTGTACATGTAAACACCTTCAATTTGAAAGGTGCTTTGGTCTTTGTTGACTCTTGGTGGTTTTTAACACCTGGACGTAGAAGCTGAGGTTCTCCTGAGGTTTTTCTGGGAGGAGTGTGACAAGGCATCCTTTCTCTGAGTCTTATATTTGTTTTCCCTCCTATTACTATGTTTCTTTCTGCATCTCTGAGCTGATGGTTCCTGTCATGGGCTTGGGAGAAACTAGAGCAGGGTGTTGTGTGCACACATTCCCCCATCCCCCTTGTGGGAGGGATGCTTTGTGGGTGTGAAAATGAGGTCTTATCACATAACCAAACATTATTAGTAGAAACCTTTCCCTGTTTATATTTTATGGACCTTTTCTTCTATTTTAAAACAAATAAACAGTTAGGTGAATTCACGTCATCATCTATGCTGTAGATAAACTTCCCTACTTGTTCATTTTCCCACCATTTATAACATATTTGTGCAGGAAGAGACTGTTAAACTAAAAAGAGATGAGGACGTTCAGTAAAGCTGTCTGATGAATTTCTTCATCAATTTGAGTTAGATGACAAATTTAGGTCATAGTGTTGGTGTACTTACAGCCATCTAGTCAGACCTTTTCTGTCTCAGGAATGTTTATCATTATCCATTTCTTAAGATGCTTTTGAAATTATGAGAAATTACTAGATTAAGTCAGATTCTTAGTACATTGATCCTGTTTCCTGAAAAAGTTTTGCCAAATTTTTCCCTATTTCTAAGAATTCTTAACCAAATCTGTCTGTAGAAGTTGCAGCAACGCGGTAGCATAAAATAGATTGGTTTATCTGAGTAACCCTGAGAGTAGCTCAGTTGGTTAGAGCATGGTGCTAATAACAGCAAAGTTGTGAGTTCCGTCCCTGTATTCATTGAAGAGTTGGACTCAATGATCCTTGTGGTCCCTTCCAATTCAGAACATTCTGCAATTCTGTGACTTTGTATCCATGTGAATTTTCTGCCCAGAAATGGCTGCTATATTTTTTTAAAATCAGGTCTCAGTGCTCTGATGCAGGAAAATGGAGATGAAGAAGTGGTATAACATGTTAATTTATTTGAAGAGATGCAAAGGGCATCTTATTGTTTACAGAAGTGCCTTATGATTTTTTTGTTGTAAGTGCATGCTGACCTCAGCTTGGTTATGTGCACTAAGTCATGAATGGTAAGGATACAAAAAGTGACCTAATAAATAATTGGTGGTATAGAACAAAAATAAGTCTTCATCAATAATTCATGGATTTTGATGTGCTTATATTGATAAATTAATTAAATAAATCTGCCTGTGTTCCTCAAGCCTAATGTGCCCCTGTTATGATTAGGTTTATAGAACAGAGCATTTTAACATTGAATGAAGGTAAATGGTAAAAGAATAGTGTAGTCACGAAGCTCTGAGTGCTTCCATTTCTAGTCACAGAGTGGTTTCAAGGAAAGGAGGCTTTCTTTGCACACCTGCAGTCATTCAGTGCACAGGCCTCTTGTGGTCAATGTTGATTGCTACTTCTCTATAGATGAACAAAAAAATAATTTAGTATGGTGTAACCTTCTGTGATTTAATATTATGGTTTTTTTGCCAGAATTGGCACAAAGATAGATCTTCTGATAGTAGCAGTAATTATTAGCACAGCTGTAGTTGAGGGTCTTTCAGAATTTTCTATTATAAACCCCAACAATCAGTTTACTACTCAAATGTAAAAAATGTTTTCACTACTTCCTGGGTATGAGGGGTAAAGTGCACTAAATTGAATACCCTCTTCCCCAAAATCATACTGAGGTTTTCTTAATCTTTGGACATTGCATCCTTTGCTTATCTTGCATCTTTTGAATGCTTGTAGTCTCACGCAGGTGAGATTAACATCCTTTGTTTTCATCGAAGATAAGTACTCGTTTAATCAGATTAGAGATGGGTAAGTTACCACGCATATTCACTGAAAGCTGAAAAGTTATATTCAGCTGAAAGTTATATTCACTTTCAAATGTGTTAAAGTAATTTATTTTGAGTTTCAGGGTAAAATAAAATTAACTTGTAATTCTTGGCTATTGCACTTTAACCTATTTTGTATAAGGAAAAAAGAAGCGTGCTCAAGTGATCAGTTTCTTTATGTCAGCATCTTAGATTATTATATCCTTAATTTACTAGTTAATAATATAAAGCAGAACTTCGTGTTACTAGTCTTCATCTGTTTCATTAATTAGGTAGCATTGCAGTGCCTCAGGTGTTTCATAAGACATTGGGAGAAGCTTGTGAGTGCCCTGGGATCTATTAGCTTTTTCTTCAAAAAAGAAAATGTTGATAAAAATGTGAAACCTAGAAGGAAGTTTTATAAAATTGTAAAACTTTCTCGTGGTGCTATTCACTGTGTTTTTTCTTTTCAGATAAAAAAGCTTGTGTATGTTTATCTGATGCGCTACGCAGAGGAGCAGCAAGATCTAGCATTATTGTCCATCAGTACTTTCCAGCGTGCTTTGAAAGTGAGTGACTACTAAATAACATTTTATAGGGAATTCTGAGCTGGTAGCACAAAAAAAAGTATATCTGTGTAAGTGTAGTATGGTTAACTACACAGAGAGATGTAAATATCTAAATATGTAAATATCTACATCTGCTAGGATATTTCTAAGTTACATGATTGACATATTTTTTTTCTGCTACCTCAAACCTTGTCAAGCAGCTAAGTAAGCCTGAAAGAAGTAAAATTGCATCACTTAAGAAAAACAGCAGAATGGTGCTTTCAAATCCACATGCCAAACATTTAATTTCTGAAATTACTTTTCTCATGGAAAAAAGACCCCATTATTACTACGAACCACCGATGTTCCTTTTAGTTTATGTAAAAGAAAGAGCTTTGTGTACTACAGAGAAGTGAAACATAAGGAAGACAGTAGTACCTAAATTAAAATATTCAGTGTCTTGCACATGGTACTTTTTCATTAAAAGCACTGACAAAATAGCTTTTTATACTCTTTTATTTCAAATGAGGTAACAATGAGAAATGGCATTAGACAGCAAAATTTAGGATTGCCTTTGAAGTGTGACTGTGGAGAGAAGAAAGATTTATTAAGATTCTATTCTGAAATTTGGCCAGTTTATATAATAAGAAAAGATTGGGTTTTTTGTGTACCCTTCTTATACTCTAGGCTCATTTCTGTCATTTCTGTTACTTAACCCACACTTTGCATCTCGTTGGAAAATGTTACAATTGGAGCACCAATTGTGCAGCTGTAGGAGGATCCCACATCAACTAGAGTTTTCTGCCCCCTTCCCTTGAACTTTCATCCCGATGTCATATGTACTGCCTTCACTATCTCTGACTGCTGTGAAAAGCTAGAATTAAAATGACTTTGTATCCAATGTTTTTTGTGATATATGTATACAGTGAACATGCCTCATGGCATAACTCTTTTAAAAGCTGTGGGTAATGAGAGCAGAGGGAGGAGTGATAATGCTGTGGCTGAGTAGCAAAAAAAGAACTGGTGGTGTGCCAAGGGGGTAGACACCAAACCAGTGGAGATTGTCAGCAACTAAAGAAATGACTAAGCCTGTTATGAAAGGTAGGTCTCTATTCTTTTTTTTTTTTTTTTGTAGTGTTTTGTTTCTCATTTTGTAATGATTATAATTTGGCTTTATGTGTGGAGATTTTTTTTTTACCTCCCTCTATCGAAGGAACTTTTTATTTTAAACTTAAGTGGCTGCAGATGAGCTTCACAAACTCTGGTAGGAACAAGATATTTTTCCAAAAACAATCAAATAAAGGGCTTTCACCATCTAGATACTTACTACTTAGAAGCTTCTAAGATGTAAGGATTTTGAGATCTTAGATGAATTGATAATTAGGCAATACCAGTCTGAAAATATATGTTGCCAGCTCTCAGTCCTTGGAAGAAATATTCTTCGGGAGGTTACCTTCTGGCAAGACACTGTACAGTATAATGAATTACTGATGCTACAATTTCACTTTGCTAGTTTTCAGGGGATTTAGTACTTGATTAAGCAACATTTTTCCCTTGTGTTCCAAGCCCATGATTAATGGATAAAGTTTACATAATAGTTCATCCAAATACAGATGTGTTGGATCTCCAAGTTAACTCTAGTATTGTAAAATTGACCAAGAACTGGGGCAGAAGAAGAGAGGATAAGAAATAGAAAGAAGTCTCAAAACATTTACCCTAATATTTTGACATGTTCTTTGAAATTGTTTTTGTTACTGGCTTCAGTCTATATCCTGCAGCAAAGCATAAAATGGATATTTTGTCAAGCACTTGAATGGGAATGTCACAACTGAGAACAACATTTTTATCTGACATTTTGTGAATACAACTAATAAAATTGAGTTAGTGTGTCTCTCAGAATATCTGAATTCCACTTGAATTGCAGCAAATGTATCAGATTATTAAATAAAATATTCATCTTTTTTATCCATAATTAACATATTTTGTCTGGAAAATTGCATGATGTTAATGTTTTCCTTTGTAAAATTTTCATATTTTATAGTGTTTAATGTTCTCTTTCTTTATTTGTTTTACTTTTTTTGGTTTTGGAAATTTCTTTGTGTGAAGGAATTATTAGCATGGTCTTCACTTGCAAGTCTGACTTAGATTTACATGTTTTAATGTGTTGTCACTAATTAGTGTAAGCAGAGCAGTGTATTTAATTATTTGTTACTGCACTATCTTATTTTATTTCTCCCCTTCACTCCTGTTCTTTAGGATCCTAATCAGTTAATCCGTGCAAGTGCTTTAAGAGTTTTATCCAGTATACGTGTCCCAATCATTGTTCCTATTATGATGCTTGCTATTAAGGAAGCCTCTTCTGATTTATCTCCTTATGTGAGAAAGAATGCAGCCCATGCAATCCAAAAACTGTACAGGTAAGTGATTCTGGCAATTACCGAAAAACAGTTTGCAACAGTTGTGGGCCATGCTTATAAAGACTACTGTGAATTTAGCATGTCTCAGATCCATTTCTTTAAAAGTATGGGATGGGTGTAGACATTCTGTCACTCCACTGGTTTGGTTGTAATTCAAGCAATTCTCTTGATTGCTAGACTTAGCAGGATAACTATAAAGAAATACAAAAAGAAACTGATACACTATCTTTTGTTTTTTAAGATACTAGTTATTTTCATCTATATAACAACTGTTTTGATGGGTATTCTTAGAATCTATGAATTCACTGTTTTCAAGTGTGTATCTTTCATCCTGAAGCATTTGCCTGAAGGTAGTTTGCAGCACGTGTGACAAAAGAATGCTAACTTCTAGAAATTTTATCCGTGTAAGTCCAAATCTTTCAGATCTTCCTACTTCATAAATTCTTGCTTTGTAGGAGCTCTTATAAAAGTGTGGGTACTGGTTTGCAGAGATGGAGTCAACCTGTACCTTTGCAAAACATTTCCAGGCATTTATTCTACTACTTCACTTTTATTTCATCTATGCCAAAAAGTGGAGGTTGAGAGATGTTAGAGGTTCTGAATCAGGTAAAAAACACAGTAACAGAATCTGGAGAAACTGGCCTTACCTCCTTTTATTTTCTGTGTATTCTTAGTGGTAGTAAAATGGACATGGAGCTTACATAACAAAGGAAAATTAGTGAAACTGATATTCTGTTTCCTTAATGGTTCAGAGGGCCTCAGAGGGTGCATCCTTCAAAAGCTCTCTTCATGCAAGTGTCCTAGGTATCATGATGCAAGATTTTGATCTACTATAGCTGGAAATTCCTCCTTACTTGGACTAGAATAAGCTTCATGATTACTACTGAGTGGAGCTGCAGCTAAATATTGTGTCCTTAGTAGTAGGATTTGGGAGCTGTTTATAAAAAGCATGTGAACTTTTATTTTCACATTTTCAAAACTTACTAGTACAAATGCTGTATCGCATAGTGCTTGTTAACCATGGAACCGAGGGAGAGAGTATAATTTTCTTGGTCACTGGAGCAAGCAGCAGTATTGGAAACTGGTGAAGAGGCTATCAAATTAACCTGCCCACAGGCAGACCCATTCGGCTTGGCAGCAAGTAAGAATAGGTAGTAGATAACAGGCCATCTTTGTATACTTTGTTTAAAAAAGTTCATGACTGATAGCTAGACAATTCTGCAATACTGATCAAACATTGGTGGCAAGACTGACTATTGGCCTACTGCAACAAGTAGGTAATTTCAGAATACTTATTTCTGAGTTGGTCAGAATCAGAATCCAGAAGGGGATGGATTTTTTAAGTAAAACTCAAGAGTTAATACACTCTCCTACATCTAGCTACTCCATCTTCTGCAACCATTTGAGTAAGAAGTAGTAACAGTTTATTCTAATATGTCTGTATGCTCCATTTGCTTTTTGGTTTTCCCAGCTTCTCTACCTGTTTGATAGTTTTGTATTACAGTTAGTGCTCTAGTCAGGGTTCTGGATGCAAGTTTGATACTCCAGTCTTCCCTATATTTAGTGTCATGGTGTTTGGATGGATGTCTGCCCTAGAAGATCTTGTTTATTAGCAGTTCAGTCAATCCTAGCAGCAGGAAGCTTACATATCAAACAAAAAAGATTTCAGACATGGTCTGAACAGCATTGGACACAAATGTTACTGTTACACAAGTGCATTTGTGTCAACATTTGGACAC
This sequence comes from Vidua chalybeata, assembly GCF_026979565.1. Classification (NCBI taxonomy): domain Eukaryota; kingdom Metazoa; phylum Chordata; class Aves; order Passeriformes; family Viduidae; genus Vidua; species Vidua chalybeata. Next base: position 27,471,144 of record NC_071570.1, on the reverse strand, counting down.
AAATTCATTTGTGTCAACATTGCCTGGTATGTTGAAGTAATTTCATCACTGAAGATGTCAGACTTTTTGCTTTCTTCATTTAAGAGTGCATTTTAAAGGTGTTAATAGTTTCTGTTTATCAGTTGAAAACTGTACTGTGTTTGCAGTGATGTTTGGAGAAGGACTATTTCCCATCACTAGTATTAGTAGGTTCCATAGTAGTACTAGATGTCATAATGAGAGGAAATCCCAGACCTCTTTAGCCTCTTATTTTCTCTTTGTAAACAGTCCCTTACTTGTCTTAAATATCAGGACAGTGGAAGGGGAGGAATCTAAATTCATTTACTGGATGCCTTTCTGAAGACTTTCTTGATCACATAAAGAAAATGGTTTTGCTCAAGTTTTTTAGCTTTAAGTATTCCTTTCTCTCTAAATTTTCTGCCAATTTTTAAAAATTTGAAATAAAACCTTTTGAGAGATTTTTGGCTATTCCTGTGAAGGTTTTGGTCCTTGACAGATGATCCAGTAAAACTCCTCTTACAAAAATAGGAGTTGGAATAAAAGGTGGTCATGAAAGTACTTATGGAACAATGTACTGTTGTGTTACTTATGATGATGGTGGCTTCTAACAAAGTTTTGTTATGCATTTTGCATGTTCTGATGTTGCTAGGTCTTAGAGCCTTAGTGAAGAAGTACTCAGCCTGATAATGACTTTGTGAATCTGTACCTGGAGGGATATACTGTGCATTAGGGCAGCCTATCACTCAGCATTAAAACTGAAGTATGCAAAAATGACCGAATACTCTCTCACTTATCTGTAATTGTATCCATGTTGAAATGACTTTTCAAAGGCATAGAACTATACATCTCTAAGGGTCTTTGAATTCACTCTCTATTTTCTTTTGACGTGGCTTTAAATTCTTCTGTGCAGTATAGATCCATGAAAGGGAAGCAGCTGGAGTGAAAAGTTTGTTCTTACTTGCCTAAGAAGCAAGTTTGACAATAGTGGATATCTGGCAAATTTTTCTCTGCTCTTGTAATGTGAAAAAATGCTACAAAGGTTGTTGCTTGCAACTTCTGCTTTTCCTCTGCTTTTGCTATTTACATAGAACTTCAAACACTTCTATTTTGCATTAACTTGCACACCAGCTTTGTATAGGTACACTTGAATACAATGTCCACATTTTTGAGTTCCAATACTTCTGACTAAAGTTAGTGGTTAACTTAAAAGTGATTGAAGTGTCTTACTCAAAGCTTTGTGTTGATAATTAGATAATAAAAGTATGAATCTTCTTTGCCCTGATGTTCATTCACTATTGAATTACATTCATGCTGAAATTAATTTCTGCAAGAGCAGTGAGAACTTTGTCATGTAACATCTGAAGTTCAGTCAAGTTTTCTGTGATGTTGGTTAGCCTGTCTTAATGTTTCTTAGATCCTAGGACTTTTAAGAGTTTAAGTTTCCTATAGAACACACATAAAGGGTATAAGATAAAATTATATTTTTAATTTAGTTTTATACTCCTAACCTACTTTCAGTCAAGTTCTTTTACAATGCGTTCTTTGGAATACTTGATTTTTTTGGAAGTGGTTTCTTCAAAGTTCTTTGTTCCTAGTTTGTCTAAAGGTCAAAAATCAAACCTGCTTTAATTTTGGATATGTCTGACCAAATTAGATAAGATAATTTTATTTTTCCTTCTAGTCTTGATCCAGAGCAAAAGGAAATGTTGATTGAAGTGATAGAAAAGCTTTTGAAGGATAGAAGTACGGTAAGAAACAGATTTGTGACATATACATATATTTTTATAGAGTTTACTCCTGAGACTGTCGTTCAGCAGTAATACACTTTCCTAGCCCTTGCCAATGTGATTTTGTATGTTTTTAGATGTAAGTATCATTGTGTATTTATGCATTTATAGTATGACTATAATAGTGACTGTCATTTAATAAGATGTTATTTTACTTGCATCATGAGTCTGTTAATTAATGTTTTTGTTAGCATGTGTTTTATGTATGCTTCTTTAAACTTTATTTTGAAAATTAAAGTTACATAATATGAATCGGTGTGTATGTGTGTTTATAAATTTTCATATGCATATTAGTTTGATAATTTCAGTTAGTTTGTAGTAGTGTAGGAATAAATTACTTGTGTATGGTGTACAAGTGTGCCTATTGACATCCATCTATTTTGCAGTGTGCCTAGTTGTTAAAAAATTATATTTAATATGCAGTTTTTTGTTCTTGCCAGTATCTCCATTTCCACTCTGGTAAATAAGAGATGTTCTGGCATAATTTCTGTAAATTTAACACTCCTGTTATATTTAACCTGTCCTATGCAGCTACAGATTTTCCATATGTACTCCTGGATGTCTCACAATCTTTAGTTTGTTTTATTTTGCAAATAAGTTTCCCACTTGTGAGTTAGAAAGGTAATTGACCAAAAGACTCAAAGTTAGATTTCAAAGAGGAACCAGATTTGTGAATTAAAACATTACCATGTTCTTCTTGTTCAGATCACTAATTTAATGAATGAAATTATTTTTGACTAAGTGAAAGTTTTACTAGGTACCAGATAGTGTGTTGCTTCATCTGCTATTTTCCAAGTGTTTTTGTTACACTTATGACTGTATCCTCCAGGATACAGTATCCAGGACTGCATCCTGTTTTATCACAGTCAAGGTGTTCAGAGCATAAAAGGTGCTGTTGGCTAAAAGACATCCTGTAGCTGCCACTGAAGGGTTACTGAAAGATGTGTGTTAGAGCTTAGTGACTCAGCAGACAGTAAATCAGTTAGGTCTCCTGACTGCATCTGTGCTTGGTTTGATAGAGGCCTTTGAGCTTGTGTGAAGCTGCACCTGCAGTGGTTCTTTCTGTATTTTATTTCATGGTTCATGCTCACGGTATACATGCAGTCTGTGAATGTGGGATTAGGTTGTTAGTACCAGTGGAGGAATAAAGGGCTAAAAACTACCAAAAGAAGTAAAATCCCTGAGTTTGTACTCTGTTTCCTAGGCCTTACAGCATATAGTAAATGGTTATCCCATACTTAACAAAAATAGTATAGAGAAGGTTTGGATCTTTTATCTCCTTGGAATTTGGAATTACTTATAAGGAGATAATGGGCTCATTGCCTATTGGGCTCATACACTGTGTATTGGACACCATACTTATAAAGATACCAGCTGAAGCAATAGCTGAAAATGATAGACTAGACTTAGGTCTGCTGGATTTGTTTGGAGACCTACTCGGTCTCAAACTAATTTAACTGCTACAATTTTTTGCTCACTCTGATCCCTCTTTGTCTATTCCCTTGTGAGACCCGATTCCAATCTGAGCTGACATCTCAGCTTCAGAAGTCTTACTATTTTGGGAACTAATATGAAGACTAATTATTTCAGAAAGAAAACATACAGATCTCTCTTTAAGTCTCTCTGCATCTAAGTGTGCTCTTTCACCCCAGACTCCATAGCTTGTAGTGGTCTAAAATGGATCAGTATCTATTTAATCTTTCATAACTTTGGGAGGACTACTCTAGCATGGCAAAGCTTTATCTTAAGTAGTTATCTTTTGTCACATACCACTGGATGTTTCCAGAAGGCTTCCACATTTACTAACAGGACGTGCATAGTGTGCAAGTGTTTTGTTAGCAGGTAACTCCAATCTGAATAAGCTTATTCTTTGCCCCTAACTGGAAAACAGCAATTTGCTCACAGTGGGGAAATCAAGAGTGCCATTTGTAGCTAGATTCATCCTTTAAAATTGGAGGAGATGCAGCTGCTTAAGGTGGTGGTCCTTAAGTACAGGTGTGTACATATGTGTACATAAAGGCTGGCAACTTTATAGGTTTGATAAGGCTGTATCCTAGGGAAATTCGTGTTAATTTGATTAATCTTTTTGAATTCTTTGAGGGAAGCTTAACTCCATACATTTAGCCTAAAAGAGAAAGCTCCTTCAACATACATAAAAAAATCAAACACTTTAGAAAGTAGTTTGCAATCTTGCTGAAGAAAATTAGGTCCATTTGGTGCCATAGGAATTCTTCAAATTGTAAAATAATAGCTTTTGGTCATAGACTTATGCAGTGCCTGTATTTGATTAGTGGAATGTGTCAGCTTTTTGCAGCTCCTGTTGTCTGTTTGACAGTCAAGGTGCCTGAAATCTGTAGGGTGATAAGGTGGAACTAGAACCACAAATGTTTGACACTGATCTTTGGATTCCTTCTACTTAAATGCAGAGCTGTTCCCTTACATTAATATTAGTTGTCATCTCCTGCTAGCTCTAATCTAATGTCAGCAAATCAGTTTGTTCATTAAATAGTTTTTTTACCAGAGTGGGAGAGTCCTACTGACTTTAGTTGAATATCAGTGGTTTCCCACTTTTTTTCACTTGATGGAAATGTCAAGTTACTTTTGGCACTTCTATGTACTTAAGGGCTGATAATTTTCAGACAAGCCATAGTATGCTGTGTGTTGACCACTGGATCTGAGATAATCCACTGTTGATTGATTATTGGTTATTTTGATTATAATTTTTAAAAATATTTTTTCTTTTTAATTAGTTTGATATTTTTTTTTTAATCCATGTTTGGAGGGAGAATGTAATTAATAACATTAACTATGTATATAACAGTCTAATATTATTCGGGTGATATTTGGTACTGCACTTTAATGAGAAGTAAACTTTACTCAAAATCTGTATATTTTCTGTAGCTATTTGACCTCAAGCAGGATTTTTGAAATTTACTGGTGTAATCTCTATGTTAGAGATAGAATAGCTAAGAAGTATAGATGCCTCTAAATTTCTGTAAACCAGGAAGTTTTTTCAGAGAGAGCATGCTGTTGTATGTTATTAATGCAGTTTTTGTTGCACAGAAAAGACACAATGTATTTCAATTAGCCAGAGTAATTTTACATTTGAAATAGCAAGACATTATCTGGAGGGGAATTTTACTATTATTAGTAAAATTAAGTCCTTTTTTAGACAGTATAGGATGTGTTTATTTTTTAGATCTCAATCAGTAGTGAATTTTAATATAAGCTGAGGTAAGCAAAACTTAAAATGAGATGAGATGTAACCTTAACCCAGCACTTCATTAAAATTTCTGGTGAGATAAATGAAAAATCACTCTCTCCTAGAGTGTCTTAACACAAAGATTCAATTAAAACACAAGCTCTCGGTTAATCTAAAATGCAAAATCATCAAGTGCAAACCATTGTTAACGTACCCTCAGGGGTAGCTGACTTGGAATTAGAATCTGTCAACAAATTTGTGATTTTTTTGCAAATGTATTTATATTTTAAACAGATAAGATGTTTACAATTATTTTTACTATTGAGGCTTATAAACTCCTAGTTATGTTTTTACCCTTGCTTTACATGTACCTCACATTTTGATAAGCAGGTACAACAGCATGAATACCTGCTCCTTTTTTTTTCCTAGTAATTCTAGATAGTTGAGCAGCTGATGCAATTTTATGTAGAAAGGAAGGTAAGAGCATGCTTGTATTCTATGCTAAAATGATTTTCTCTGAAAGTAATATGGCTAGTCATCTGTGAAAGTTTAACTGAGTATTTTAGAGCAAACTAGTTCCCTTTTTTTTTTAGTCGATTCTGTATTACTTCACTCTAGTTCTCTTTTTTCTATTCAGTGATAACCTAGCTTAGACGCATAGGGTTTAAGGCAAGATTTGTTGCAAAAGTTTCTTTTGTAAGAAAAAGATACTGTGAAGACTGTAGTTAGCAAACTGTGTGTTTTACGATGCTGTGTAAACAATGGAAATCAAGTTCATTAACGATATTTGAGTTATAGCAGGTAAAAGAAAAATAAAATCCATGTTGGCATTGAAAAGGAATTATGCCTGTTATCCAAACCTGTAAAGCAAAAAGAACTTGTGACTTGCATTCTACAGGCTAAATTAAAGTATCCCAAGTGTATTAAAAACTTCATCAATAAAGGAAAGGCAGGATGTAGTTGGGATGTAGTTGTATGGATGATGGGTATATTAAAAATGCCCAAATTTATTGCTGACTTACATCTGTAGCTTTGATCAGATTTTATGGGTACATACCTCTGTTATAATTAATTTATTATTTTGTACTGGTGCTATAATTTTCTATTAATAATAATGTGTAACTTCGTATTAAAAACATTTTGGGGGTGAAAAGACCCTATGCAAATATGTCAGTGTAGATGCAAATATGTGAGCATAGAGATTTCTTTTTGCAGACTGCATGGCTACCAGATGAAGTGCAGATTTTTTCTCAGTGACGTTGCTTTGATTAAAAAATCATCCTAGGAATTGGTGATGGCTTTGTGATGAAGATCTTGCTCTTACACTAAAGCAGTGTATTTGGGCATAATGGGGAAAGAAAGCTGGGTACTCTTTTAAACAGTAGTCTTCAGCTGATAATGCAATATTTTAGTTTAGAACCCAGATGTGTGGGTAAGACCATGTTTTCTTAACTTATTGATTTTATGATGGTAAATGCTTCAATTTTGTGGAAAAAATTACTGAGTTTGTGCAGATGTTTTGTTGTGATAGATCTATTATCCAGCTATTAGAAGATAAATGACTGATCTTTTCCACTTTCCTTGCCTCGAGAAAATTGAAATAAGAAGGGGAATATCATTTGGGTTGTATGATTAGGGCAGGTGGGGTGGCCATTAATTTAAGAGAGAAGAATCGTGGCAGCATGGACCAACTTGCACTGTATTATCAATCAAACCTCGATGCACTTCTTGTGATGACCCAGCAGTCTCAGGTTTTCACAGTGTTAATTAGAATTCATGACAAAATAGATGCAAGGAAACGTTTTGTACCCTTCATAATTTTATAGAAAATTTATTGTTATTAGAGGAACCATTTGCTTAGTGTGATTTTTTTCATTACCAGCTTGTCAACTAGCATAGATAATCTGGAGAAAATATGAACTCCATAGATTGGGTGTCACTTTTGTTGATGGTTCCTATAGTTTACCTTGGAGCACAGCTAATGGCTGAAGTTCATAGCAACAGCACAGAAAAATGTGGCACCTAGTGGAAGACAAATGAACTATGTTTATTGCTTTAATATAAAAAATACATAAATGGAAAGCAGCATTTGAATTTGATGAGCTCATTGCTAGTTTTGTTGGAGTGATTTATATTTTCTCCTTATACAAAAAGCTACTATTGACACAGTGAGATGGAAATTAACTGACTGTTTTTTAGAAACTGATATTTTTTGGTTTTATATTCTGATTGAATCATTTTGCTTTAATTTTAAATACTTTTATGGAATGTTGAGCATTTAATAAACAAAGATTATTAGCTGTTCCACTGATGTTTAGATATATAGTAGGATCATACTATAGGGGAAACAGTGTAGACTAGAAAATAATCTCTTGTTAAGAAAGCCTTAGGAAATTTTCTCAGAGAAATATGCTTGTTACCAGTGCATTTTCAGTCTGTCACATTCTTACTTTTCTTTTTCCACTTTAAAATGAAAAGCCAAATTTTAAAAATACAATAATGGGGAGAGAGGCATGATCTTAATAATGTTATAATGAATGGCAATTCTTATATTAACTTGTAAATCTGGGGACTTGCCACGGGAATAAAATGCTTGTTTATCCAATGCACCTCTTGCATTTCATAGCATAGGTTAAATTTTTTTACTAATGTATTTTTAGTGTTCACAAGTGACAACATGATCATTGTAAACTTGAGTAGGAGATAAATGTAATTTGAAATAAGTAATTATTTAGAATTCCTGCATTCCATTTTGACTCTTTCTTTGTATTAAGTTGTGTTTTATTCACAGTAACTGAGCTTTTAAAAAGCCATCAGTGTTTATAGGTTATATTCTCAGTTTTAAATTATCTGAGTTAGTGTTATATGTATTTTTTGTCAGCTTTCAAGCTAAATCATATCCAAATGAAAGAGAAATAAAGCAAAATGTGTGTACTGAACTACTAGTAGTAAAAGACAAGGGTGCTCTCTGTAGAATTACTGTTGGAAATCTGTGTCGACCTTCACCTATGAACCTTAAAGGGTATTTTTAACCATTAGACTGTGACTATTCTGATGGTCATAAACTGATGTGTGTCTATCTCTCTTGTCTCTGATACGAAACAGTAACCTGCAAGTAGTCTCTCTGTATGGTCTTAAAGTTGTTATCTCTTTATTCTAAAACTTCAAGACTGTCATATTGTCCTCTGCAAGCTGACCTTAACTGTAGTTCAGAGCTCTGCATTCTGATTAAAAAACTTCGCACTTTTCCAGTGGGAAAGCTTCTCATCTTCTGTGGCCTAAATGAATACCTTCTCAGGACAGGTCTGGGATTAAGCTCTACCTTCTGCTGAGCTTTGAACACCCGCCTTGGCATTAACTCTCCACAGTTTTAAATTACAGATAGTTTACTGATGCAGCACATTATTAAGAGAACTAAAGAAATTTTAGTACAACAACAGATAAAAAAAAAGCTTTTGTTTTTATGATACAGCAAATTATTTTAGATGTAAAGTGTATTTAGTTCTATCAAATAATCAGATTTTGATCCCTGGAATGAGTTGCATTCTTGTTGGGACCAGCACGTACCAGTATGTGGATGAGGCTGGAGACAATAAATGCAACTTCACGTTTATTCTTATTGGTAATTCATAAAATCCCCACAGAGCCTAAGACTTGTTTAGCATAATAGCAAGACTATCTTCTGAGCTGTTTTCTTTCAATTGTAGTGTTGAGCGCATACTAATAAACCACATGTCAGCCAAATACAGGGAGAAAAATGTAACATATGAATATCATTGTATTTAATATTTCTCAAAAAGTACCATTTCAATAAACTGCACTTCTATTTAATTGCTTACTTTAAGTCATTGGGGAAATTATAGAGGTTGAAATGCAGATCCCTAGTGCTTGGGTAGAATATGACATTAATTTGCTGCCAGAAGGCTATACTGCATGCATGCTAACTGCATACATATCAGCTGCTTCATATAAAGTATCATCATTTTAGTTATTTGACTTAACATGTACTCTGACACAAAACAAATCTTAATTAAAGCAATTAGAAGAGAAAGAACACTAATCCTAGGCACATAATCATATGTCCTTATAAGGCATGGTCAGCTTTTGATATTTTCTTGCAGTTAAAGTAACAGTAAAGTAATTCTCTTGCAGTTAAAGACAGAATTTTAACTGGAACTCAAATATATATTTCCTTCCCATTATTTTAAGAGAAAACAGCCAGGCAGAAGTTTTTAATAATCCTTGAGGTATTAGAATGTTGATAATCTATTTCATTTTCTCATAAAAACAAAGCTGATTTGTAGTCATAACACGATGATCTTTATGCATGAATAAAGAGATATTTCTTATGAAGGAAAAATTGTTTGAGAACATAGCAGGATATAAATGGTGCAGTCTTGCAATTATGTAACTGGAAGTGCTACAACAACATGCAGAAATTATTTGGGTGGGAGAGGGGGAGAGGAGTGTGTTCATGAAACTCTAAATATAAAATTTTCTGTGACAGTTAGTTTTGCCATATTGAGAGATAAATTTGAATTCCAGTAATGCCCAGGGAACTTGGCCCAGTTCTTCTTTACTTTGACCAGGCTAGTGTTGATAGAATCCCAAAAGATCTTGCTGGGCATATGTTTTACTTCTTGTTGTTTCCTGTTACTTCTGAGTTAATTGCACGTTCTCTGTTAATTTATTTGGAAGCTAAATCTGTAAGAAAAAAAAATTATGCTTACATTGCACTGTGTCTTCAGGGCTGGGAGCTAAGATTTATGTCTGCAATAGAAACAGCAAGTATTTTCTCTGTTCTAATAACCTTACCCCAATTCTATTTTAAATAAGATACCATTTCTGTGGGTTTATTTTTTTGTTATTGTTGTTGTTTTGTTTGTTTTTGCTGAATAGAAATAATTTTAAATTGCTGAGAATTGCTAGTATTAATTCTGATTCTTACTTGTTGTCTAACTGTATACCTAATGCTGACCTTTGGATTCTGTTTTGTTTTCTAGCTGGTAGCTGGGAGTGTGGTGATGGCATTTGAGGAAGTGTGTCCAGATAGAATAGATCTGATTCACAAGAACTACCGAAAGCTCTGTAACTTGCTAGTTGATGTGGAAGAGTGGGGTCAAGTTGTTATAATCCACATGCTAACTCGGTATGCACGTACTCAGTTTTTAAGTCCATGGAAGGTAAGTTTGCGACTTCTTAAATTACTGCTCTGAGCCTGCTTTCTGAATTATTTCCATTGTTGGATTTAGTTAGTCTTTTAAGATGCATTTCTATGGAGACTTTAGTAAAAACAGAGATCAAATACGTAAGTCAGCTCTCTAGGATTTCACTAAAGGCATCTACCTTTCTTCAGAGCCTGAGAATTCTCCTTCCAGGGTATAACCTTTTCATATTTACCCATGGCACATCCTGTGGGTAGCAGAGAGACTCCTTTTTCTGTGGTTCTTTGAGCCATGTTGCTTTTTATTTAGACAATTTTACGTGAGTCAAAATCAGAAATGTTTGCCATTCTGTCCTGAAACTGAGTAGACTCTACTTATATTGCAGATACCCAGTATCACTGCATAACAAACATTACACTACTTGTTTAGGTTTTGTTACTGTGCTGAGGCACTGTGTGAAGACTTGAACATATGTATTTAAAATGTGAAATGTAAAAAAGGAGGTGGTTATTTTCATTTATATTATGTAAATATGAGTATACTTTAAAAAATTTATAAAAAGAGGTTGTTCAAGACACAAATTCTGTCACTTCTTACAGTAAAAAGGGCATAGCTTAAGAAATTTATGCTGTTAACATTGTTTCAATAGAGCTCTAACTCTGAATAACAATTGAAATTAAAAGATTACTTCTGGAAAGAACTGTTTAAAAATGCTCTACAAGTCTGGTTGTTTGTGTTTATTAAAGGCTTGGGGATGTTACTAGTGTTAAGTTTTACCATTTAATTTGTAACCCATTCATGTTTAAAAATGTACATTTTAGTGCAGATTATTGTCACTTGTAAGTAGCACATTAACAGTTTTTTAAAGATTCCTTTTTTCATCATTAGAATAGGGAATGACACCAACTATCACTCTATCACTGAGTTCTTTTTAACTGTCTTAATATCCTTTGCCTGGGAAAAAATGGAAATGCAGTGCCATTTTGTGTTAATATATGTCTAATTTATTGTGTGAAAATAATTATGAGGAGATATATTTGGATAAACAGTTCAGTCTGATTTAGTTTACAATTGTATGAACTTCTTCTTAAAAAAACAGGGATTTATAATGAATATAGGAAAAATGTCTGAGGTAGAATCATATTTCTGGGCTACTAGTTAGATTCTGAAACACCCTCTCTCCTTTTCTATGAAAAGTAAATTTGTAAGAACACAACTTCCCATAACATTGCTTAAAATAAGGAAAGTATTTTTAGATAGTGAGGCATTTAAATCATATGTTTTCCTAATGTCCTTGAGGCAGTGTTTATTACATGTTGATTATTGGAAGAAGGCAACTTGCATTGTTCTCTCTGACATTTAGAGAGAATCAGAATTGATAATCTGCTTTACCTAAAGCTACAGTCCCACAATATGTTTCAGCCAGTTTTAGTCTGTAACTGGACAAAAGGAAAGTTGAAGAGGAGCGTGACCTCCTGTATTGGACTGAGAGGTTGGAGTTCTTGATGGGATTTAGTTTCTTTAAGACTATAATTCTTTTTTCACTGAAACTGGATGGATTATAGTTGCTGCTGTGGCTTCTGCTCTAGGAGTGTAAAAGATTTGTGTGACAATACTGCCTGTGCCAACCTTAAATTAATCATCAGTAGTATAGTATTAATAACACTTTGTTTTCACTTTCAAGATCTTCAGTGTAAAATTTAGTTTGTCTACCTACTCAGCAATTTAATTAGCAGATTTTTTTTTTGTGGTGCTAGTTGAAATGCATGCCTTTGTCAATACGTTCTTAAATGAACTCATCATACAGCAGGCCATCTTACGCAGTAGAAGAGATTTTTAATTTAGTTTATTTGCATCATTATGGATCAGTATTTAGGCTGTTTATATGTAAATGTATGATTTGAGGAACAATTAAGTGTTGACAAAGTAGATTGCAGTCATATCAATTGCAGTGCATTTTCCATAATTTTTCTAACTGACATCTTTGATGATAAATAGTGGATGCCAAGTCAAAGCCGATTATACAGTGCACTAGGAATTCATGGTGCTGTCAGGGAGAAGACCGATTGACTTTAAATTTACATATTAATGGGAAGATTTGTTAAGAGGGTGCTTTACTATAGAAAATAACAGCATATTTATAGGGCACGACACTTTATAAATAAAGCTGATGCAGGAAAATGGAAATTAAACCTATCAGATTAATAAATTCAAGGCTGCTAAAATGCATATTTGCATTTTTATTCAGTAAAATTTTCCCTTACTTCTTGAGGAGCATATGTTGCTTTTGTTTAAGTCAAGCTAATTCCTAGCAAGTAATGGTGTAATGTTTGGAACTGATTTCTTGAGTATTTAGAAACCTTAAAAAATTTTTTGAATACTTACCAGTTATGGAGAAAGATTTTTGTTTTTTAAGCAATACGCTTAAAATTTTTGGAATTACCCATTAACCAAGAATACTTAGCTTTTTATTCCTATTTCTAGCTTCTTTGAGGAGTATAATTTTTAATTCTAATTGTTAATGAAGTAAGGAAGAATGTCCTTGGTTTATCCTATTTGTCTTGAAGTACTTGGGGGTGCTTTTTGGGTAGTTATGTGCAAATAGCACTTTCAGAATTACGTTTTTTCTGTATGAACTGTATGTATTCTGCTTTAACATGTGTTAGCTGAAATGAGACAAGATGTTCATATTCTGGAGTAAAAATACCTGTTTGGGACTAAAACCAGCTAAAAAAAATTCCAAGTCTCCTGGGAAGTAAAATACTTGATATCAGATAAAACTGTGATGCATTTCAGCTTAAATGTTTTGTCCTGTCCTTGTTGCAGAAGTTGTTGGGACTGCCAAACTGTTTGTAAATATCTCCTGAACCATAACCATTAGGCTTGCAGCCTAATACATAAAGATGGGTAAAATAGTGTTGGTAGTTTTCATGAATACATTGAGTTGCAGTCTAGCAATTCAGGAACTGTTTTTCAAGCTGTTCAGCCATCCCTCTTTCTGCAAGGAGATGAGGATCGCAGGAGGTAGGAACTACTTCAGCTGTCCTGGTACGCAGATTTACCACCAAACTTGTATGACATTTGGAAGGGCAACTTCTGAAAACAGGTGACTTGATCAGAAGTTTCAACAGTCTTTGTATAGAGCAAGATGGAGCTAGGAGCTGCAGTCTTGCAAAACAACCGTGCCCCTCAGGGCCATTCAGCTTCATTTCAGACAATTGAAGATTACATAAATAAACTCTCTTGGTGTTCAGTAAGGACTGGAAAAGAATGGTGAATTCAGATTGATCATGAATGGTGAATTCATGATTGATCATCAGTCATTATGAAGTTGCTGATAAGTACTTAAGGGAAACATGTCTCAGGCTTACATTTTAGAATTATTTATTGAAGTATTGCTCAGTTTAAAGTGCTCAGAATTTGGCATAATTGTTGGGCTGGGAGGGATGGAAAGGGAAATTAAGCATGAAGAAAACCATCTGAAAGAATAAGGACTTCTATGAGAAAAACATGAAGTATTTGAATGTCTATGTATCTAAAAGCATGATTCATGCAAAGTAGCCCAGCTCTCAGTAATTACGGGAAGAAACAGATTGAAAATATTTATTTTGCTTGATTGTTCTGACAAAATACTGAGGTCCCTTCTGACCTCAGTTGTTTTGTGATCTCTTTGTCTCTTGTTAAATGCTTTGTTTCCTGCTGTTGCAGAACTTTCTCAGTATCTTTTAGTTATGAGTTCTTAGTGTATGCCATAAAGGTCATGGTTTTGTGTGATGGAATTCAGTGTCTAATGGCTGCTTCTGACAGCTGAGCGGTATCTAAAACTTCTTTGGATTTTTTATTTTTTTGTTGTTCTCTGTGTTGGGGTGTGCACTGAGGGAACTGTAATTGTGAATGATAAAGCTTCAAGCACAGCACACAGAAAATAGTGTCTATCCTTTACTTTTGTAGAATTTGTTAACAATAATGAGCATCCTGAATCAGTTTTGCTGGTTTACTACAGAATTTAATAAAACTTCTAAATCCTCTGCTTAGAAGCTGAGAACAGAAGGGATGGGTGTATTCAGGGTAATAGCCTCCAGTTAACTAGGTTACCTAGATAAAGCAGTAAAAATGAAACACATTAGAATACTTTAAAAGTATTTTGTATATATATCATAATTTAATAATTAATCAGCCTGAATATATCTTTTCCTTCTTTTGTTTTCCAACTCAGTAGAGGATCTACAAGTTTTATTATGCTCTTCTGCAGTAAGGAGGCATAGATGCGTATTTAAGAAATACTCAAAATAGAATTCAATCTTTAAGGATAAAATTAACCATGATATGGTATGTATTACTTATTTAACATATCGTCTCAGTGAAGTTTCTTTGTAGATATACCAGGTGATGTTCTTGCTGGTTTTTAATTTTCCCCCCCCGCTCTAAAAGATTGTGAGACCAGAGCATTCTATTGACCCTAAACTGCCTGCTAAGAGCAAAAACTTAATTTAGGAAAACTAGTTTACAGTGAAGTTGTCTTATGCTGCTTATTTCTTCCTTTTGTATATCCATCAAAATCTTCAGTGTGAATTGGGGCAATCTGGATTCAGTTACTGTTTCCCTTTTTATCAGAGCTCAGGATTCTCTGACCGGGTTCTTTTACATTTGCATGAGGTGGGGTCAGTGTTTAATATAAGATTCACTTATTTGAAGATATTTAGTGAAGTGTTTGGGGCATAAAATGGACTAGCTAGCTATTTTACTGTCACATCAGTTTTATTTTTTCCTTTTGTGTGTCCTGCTTAGTATGATGAGAATAACTTAGTGCATAGATTTATAACAAAAAAACTACCTCAAGCTGATTGTGGAAAGTTTGGATAAAAAAACTCTTCCAGCAGAAGAAAACCTGACAAGAGGGTTAAATTTTGGGCACATTAATTTTATGATTTGTTTTGCTTTGTGGCTGCTCAGCACTTACTGTTGGTATAACAGAAGTACAATTGCAGATAAAAATGCCATTTGTCTTTGCAGCAGAATGTATTGCTGTGGTTTCTGTTAGTCCCATGACAGAGTTGCAGGAACAGCAGCAATTAGTAGAATCTCTCTAGGCATGTTCTCTAGGACATGTGTATCAACTCAAAGTAAGAAAGAAGCCCTTTGTTTTCCTACAAATTTGACCAGCTAAGTTTCCATGTTTCCGTGCAGTACTGTAGTCTCATCTTCTTGACTCAGACTGAGTTTCTTCTTATTATCTATATATATAGGATGAGAGACATTCTAGCCATCTGTTGCAGATAAGTTGTTAAAATTGTTTTTATCTCTGTCTAAATAATTTTCTCTGACTTATGGAGACAAATTAATTGGAAAGAAACAAATATTTTTTATAGAAATCTAAGTATTAACTGTGTAACTGATAATAATTTTTAATTTTAATATTAGATGTGGCAGATCTCCATCATCTCATGAGCCACTAAAGTTTCTAGCTTTAATTTTGGCCCTTTGAATGCTACTTGTAGAACATTGTATGACATGAATGTTTTGTTAGATTACTTTGAGGCCTTCTTGAATGCCAGAGTAATCACAAAATTTTTTCTGAGCATCTGTCTGCAGAATATCACCTTTCTGTCTAGTAACTTTTGTGGCCTTTTCATAATTGTACCAGGATTTTCTCTGGATAATTAGAAGAATTTTTAAATAAACTTGTTTAGCTACTTTGTGAAAATAAACCTTTTTCTACTGTGTGAGGAACACGTGTGTGAGGTCAGATCTTTGTTCCGAGAAAGCTTTAGGCTTCTGAGTCTGAGCCTGTACACTTCTGTTTGTATTATCAGGTAGAATTCTTGACTGATTGTGGCAGCTCACTAAAGGACCATGGGGTATAGTAAATGTGAAAAAAAATTAAATTATTTGGATCATTCATCTCTTTGATAGTATATGCACAAGTTTGCTGCACTTTATGGTGAGAAATGCCAGTACCATGTACCAAGAAGAGTGGGGGTAACTGAGGCTTGAATTATGACAACATATCCTTTTATCAATAGAAAAGATACACCACCAGTTGTTAGGTGAGAATACCACTCACGTAAATCAGCAGATGTTTTAAGATGCTTTCCTCTTCTTTGCATACTTAAGCACTACAGTGGAGGAGAAAAAAATTCTGTAATGCAGGACTTAATGGCTATTGATGATGTTTAGATGAATATGTCAGACTCTCTGGTAAGGGTAGCAAACTGCCACCTTTCAGACTGCCAATCTAAGTACAAGTACAGTTATCATTCTTCAACAATTTAGGATAATTTTGTGTTTTAAAAATTTGAGTCTCCTAATTAACATATTGAGCTATGGCTGTAGTCCAGATATCATTTAAATATTGGATAAACATTTTAGTAGCTGTAAACAATCCTAAAACTACATGAAAATAATTGTATGAGTATGTTTCTATATATGGGAAATGTTCTCACTGAATTTACCATTTAAAATAATGTATTCCTTTCTGAGAGAAAAGGAAGTTGAGTTGCTTTAGTATACATGGTTTGATGTAAGTGGAGTGTGTACTCAGAATGGTAGAAAAGGAGGAGCACTGTGGTGGCTAACAGCTGGCCTGGAGACCTCATAGTCGTAGATAACCCTAATTAGAACTTGACAAGTCTCTGCCGGCTGTTAGGGGTGTGGACAGCTAGTGGCCAGTTAGCCGGGTGGCAGCCAAATTCAGCCAGTCAGGGCCAGCCACGCGGGCTTTTGAGGACTATAGAAAGGGAACTGCACTCAGGAAAATTTGCTGTTGCCACATGAACCTCGACTGTTGTGTTGTGTGTCCATGTTGATCGTGACAGAGCACTGGTATCAACTGCAGTTCTGTACAGGAACTGCACCATAAGTGATGTGCAGTTCTGAAGATCTGGGATCATCCCTGTCCCTGCATACCCTGTCTGTAAGTCATGAGAGGTGGTGACTGCTAATTCTAGAGCATGTAGTACCCTTCTCTTGGTTGCAGTCCTAAACTAACTAACAATTAACTAGTTTTCTTCATGGTTCACTTACTTAGCAACCGTGTGGAAGAATATTTTTGCTTGGCAGTTGGTTCACATTTGCTTGCTGTATTGATGTCTTATACTGCCTCTTTAGATACGTAAATTGATATTAAATTTTAATGTAAAAAACAGGTCAAACATTTAATCAAACATCAGAATACAAATTCCAAATTCCACTTTAATTTTTGGATTTGAGAGTAGAAAGAGGTGAACTTTTAGCTAGAAGCAAATGGTATCTTTTTTCTTCCTTCAGCTTTGCTCCTTCTTAATTTTATTTTGCATTGTTTAATTTATCCCTTCCTGTTCTTTCTTGTACTTTCTTCCTCTTTTCTTATGCTGTAATTTTTTTTTCTGTTCTTTGCATCTGTTAGTCTTTGCATTGTCATTGTGCCTTTTCCCCACACTACTGAAAGGAAGTGTTTTTTCTTGGTAAGACTAAGCTATTTTATGTCTCACTTCTGTTTTGAGGAGTATGAAATTGTTTTGAATAAATGAAAGTGATCTAAAAATCATAATGGATTGTTTTCATTCTATCTGCAAGTGTCACAAGACTTTATTACAACAGTGATTGCACATGTGAGGTTGCTGAAGAAGGATGTTCACTACTGTAGCATATATAAGTCTTAGCCCCTATTTTTAGACACCAGTCCTAGACTTAATCGCTGCTTCTTAGAGAAATGAGAATGAACACTTCCTCAGTTTTCACATTAGTTTGCTATGAAATTACTTAGCAGAGATGATACTATAGACCCCTACTTCCACACGTGAAGTAGGGTTCTACAGTAACATATGTGATGCTCTTGTCTCAGAGCTGTACTATAAAAATTGCATTAATATGGGTTTTCTTAAGGATGTTTGCTGTTGGGGTTTTTTTTAGTTTTCGTTAAGCTCTTATTTCATTATCTTTTCAAGTTTATATTTAGAAATTATGTTATTGGCTAAGTGAGTTTTTAAAAGCCTCTGCAAGGCTGAGTTGAAGGATTTGAAGAGTTTTTCAAGTAATAAATGTGTTTACATACTCATATTGTTTCGGAAAATTATGGGGCATTTTTTAGAGCGAAATAAACATGTTCATCTGAACTGGGATTATACAGGGTATTGTATAGATGATAAAATTATTAGTAAACTACAAATAAAACTTGATTTATGTATTGTTGATCATGTAACTTTTATATGTGCTGAAGGAAACTAAGAATGATATAAATAAAAATACCTTAATGTTAAATTTCACCTGCCTTAGTCGGATTCTCAAGACTGAGTAGATGTCTTAATTCCTTTGTGTAGCTTAAGTATCAAAGCTCACTGTTTTTAAAAATTGGAAGTTTTTTATAGAGAAAGCTTTTTTTGAATTGCAAATAAAATCTTCTCAAACTAGTAGAATTTTATTGTATGTTCCTTAGCTGCAATAAAATTTAGCTTTTTTAAAGAAATATAAAAATGTTTCGCTGGGTATGAAACATGGATCTCCAGAGGTTAATATCACAAGGCAAGCTGACTTGAAATACAAGTCCTTTTACTGAAAAATGCCTTGAAGTTGCCCTGGGAATTTCCATTAATACTTCAATTTTTATTAACTGAAAGCATGTTTATCCCTTTGTATAGCTAAATTCCTAAAATCCACAAATGTACAGAATCCAGAAAAGTGTGCAAATCTCTTACCAAAACATCAAAACTGAAGTTAAAGTTTCCATTGTAATTTACTGGAATTATATTGTATCTTCTATGTAATTATGTTACTATATTACATTTTCAGTACAATTCCATTACATTCATTTGAATAGAGTTGTAATCTGAAAAGTGTCCTTGAATGAGAGTACTGTTTGAGTTGAAGTCTGTTTCAGTGGCTTCAGATCTGCATAATTCTACAAGTCCAACTGAACCCATAGGTTTTCCTTCTGACCTCTTTATCCAAATGGTAATGAATAGACTGTGGTTATAACTGAAGTAAAAACCATAATATATAAGGAAATCAGAGTAATATAACTGTGATCTTGCAATCTGTATTGATTCTTCATTCCAGTGTTGTTCACTTAAGTGAAAATGTGTATGTACTTTTGGACTTGCATAGGAGCAGCACATCTTTGGAAGACTGACAGAATGCAATGTTACATAATGTGATAATTTTGTATTGATATTTTATATATATATAATATAGGCTATGTGTTGTTATTAATATTATGCACTACTTAATCATTGCATTCTGGAGGTCCTATGACTGCCTGTTTGTTCAGGAAGCCTTCTTACAAATTCTTCCTTGATAAAAGACATGTCATATCCCAGACCACTACTTCATTACCTGAATATTTTTATGTTCTGTGAGGTAGAAGGGATAAATTGAGTTTCTAAAATTCTTATTTGCTTTTAAGTAGCTTTGTTGCTGAAAGCTGTAAATGCATTGTGTCCAAGACCACACAGAACACATTGTTCTGGTCTAGTGAAAGAAAAGACACCAGCTTTCTGTCCATTCAGAATTGGGTGCGGTTTGTAATAATTTCTGTAACATGCATACTGCTTCTGTGACCCAGTGTGTTTCTTATTTGTTTTATAATCCCCAGCCTGTTCCTTTCCAATGGTTCTTAACTCATGTACATCAGGAGTTTGTTAGGTGTTGAAAATTGTTTTCTTTCAATGTAACAAGAAAATGTTTCAGTAACTATTTTTAAACAGGAAAATATTTTGAGTATTACTGGATAGTTTTGTCCTGTGGAAGGGTAAGTATCTGAAAGTTTTAACCTTTAGACAGACTAGGATATGATAATTCTGTAATCTATCTGGATGTCCAGTGTTGTTCAAAATGCTACAAGATGCCCTTCCTAGTCTTCAGTTTTTATGGATTTCCTGTAGGCTCCATACCTTCAGAATCTGCCAGATCCATGCAGATTTTTTTCATGTTCAAGGGAGCATAAAATGGGACTAGAGGTTTACACTTAGGTGTTTGAAATACTTCCCTACTTCTACAGGGACCTCAGAGTCATCACTAGGTTCTATCAGTCCATTCACAGCAGCACAAGTTTTTATCACACAACTGATTATAAATTACAGCTTACCTTTGAAGGAGTCTAAGGTGTCTAAACAGCCTTTGCAGACTGTTTAGTACTTGAAAGGAAATTATTATTTATGGAGTGGGGGATCTGGTCCCTTTATTCTTTATGTCTTCAACTCCTTTTGGCTTAATAAGGCAAACTTGTCAAAGTTCGCTTGTGCCCTCTAAAGCCTCTCTCCAGCCAGGCTGCATGTTATGTTGGTTACACTTTACTGTCTCAAGTGTTTTTATCATGTGATATTGTGCCTTTTTTTAAGACCACTAACAATTCTTGTCAAGCTTTATCTCTATGACAAGCCTGAATCATATTCAAGGACTTGCAGTTGTGGAGAAGATGAATACTTCTAGTAGTATGTGTCTGTTAATAAGTGTGATTGGTTGAGGTCTGCTCTTCTGTCAGAACCTTCTCACAGCTAATCTACTGAGTAACAACAAGTCTGTTCTGGTGTTCTGAGACTCATCTATAAAGCATGTGGAAGGATTTAGGTAGGCATGTTCACATACAGCATCAAAATTTCAGGTCTGTCTTATGTAACGCATTAATACTTTAAGTAGCAAACCATTCATAGATTATCCACCATTTTCCCTTTTCAAAGAAACTATTCTATATACAGCAGGTGAATACTGACCTTGGTGGGCTAAACCAGTTTTTGGTATTGCTGTCAGGTTCACCAAATAGTGACTAATACCAAAATTCTTCTTACTTTCAAAATCTAGCTTATCCAAAACTCACTTGAGAACAGTTCTTGCAAATATTAGAAAGGTCTCTGGAAGATAGTGATAGACATAGTTTGCCAAAGATTTTGCTACAGGCATCAAAAGAAAGCTATGAGTATTATTTCTATATAAAACTGAGGAGAGAAACTGAAATTTGTAACTTCAAATCATTTATACCTAACCAAGGAATACAAATATTTGAATCATTTTTTTCAATACAAGATGGAGTTAAGGCTGGCAAAGTGGGAAGATACAGTGTATTCATGCTTTGGATATCACTGAAGCTTTGTTTTAACTCAGTATGTGGGTGTGTGAAGCTCTGTTTGGAGGGAATTGTAGAGTTCACATAATATATGTACAGATGTAGTATTTTACCCTAAATGGAAGTCACATTCTCAACTTTTATGCCATATTAAATGTAACTTCTAGAAAAATCTCAGTTAAATGTTAGCTTATTTACTTAGTGACTTTAAACAAAGGCTAATGGAATTTGCTATCTGTCAGATTCTTTGTTTAAGCTGTTAATACTTCATGAAGATGTCCCTGAATTGTATGTCTGGAATAACATAAAAAATAATTATGCTTGTTCTTCCACACTAAAATACTCACTTCTCTGCTGTGAATAAATCGTAGTAGATGGGGAAGGCACAGAGTCTATTTGCAAATTGTAGTCTGGAATATTATGGTCTCAGTTTTTAATAATTTTATTCTCCCAGGGTTCTGAACTTTTTAGTCATTTTGCAATTTAGAAAAGCTGTTAACTGCACAATTTAATCGTGCTACTACAAACGTTAAGTGTATTTAATGTGGTTTAACTAACTACTGCCACTCTTCTGTTCTGTTCTCTGTTTACCACCTAGTGCTTTTGAATCCTAGTTCTAGTGATCCTATGACCACTGGGTCATACAAATCATTTTACTAGTCTTGGTGAAAATAAAACATACTTCCAAAAAAGCAAACAAAACAACAAACTTCTGTTGGACTGTTTGGTCTTAAATCAACTGTGAAACTGCATCTAAAGGGATTGAAATGACAACAAAAAGCATTGGAACATTTGAATATAGTCCCAGAATGCTCATGCTATCTATCCATTGTCAAAAAGGATCAGAGGATTTGTTTTCTTTCTGATAAAGTTGCTAAGATATACTGGTTATCATCAGTTCGAGTTCTAATTAGGTATCTGTGAAAGTAAAATTTGAGTGTCACCCATATTTAGCATTTCTTCAGGGATGTGTGAAGAAGCATATTCCACAGTCTAGTGTAGTCCACTATAGACAGTGGAAGTTGGAGAATAAGTGCATAGGAAATAATCTGTCAGTTGTTGATTCAATAGTTAATTAATTAATTAGTTAAAGGGTTAAATTAATAATTAAAACAGAAAAACTTTCATCTCCCAGAGTAAGAGTCCTACTTTCAGTCCTCTGCTGGCGGGAAAAATATTAATGTTAATAGTATTGATATTTCCATTATACCCTACTCATGCCTTCTTTTTCTGATTGAAGTTCAAGATTTAGGCCTCGTATCAATGTAATGCTACTCTGGTTGCTTTTCTTTTCCAGAACACCATAACACTATTGTTGAGCATGGAGGCACTTTCTAAGATCTCTGCACAAGGCTTTCCCCTTTTGTTAGAACCAAGAGGCTTTGCTTGTGCTTGCCCCCTTGAGGCTGGTTCTATGCCACTTCAGAAGAGAATTACTGCTTGTCCCAATCTCTTTCCTACAGGCTTCAGTACTTGTACTGCAAGGTTTATCTGGGGACAGAGCAACAATTCAGCTGGATGTCTTAAGATGAGGTTTTGGCTTGGTGGTCTGAATTGTTGGTGGTAATTTATTGTGTCTGAGTTCAGTTTCAGATTTTCTGCCTAGGCTTGAAATGAGTGAAGAGAATCCTAGAATTGTGTTCTATTTAGAAATAAGCCAGGCAGTGATAGCAAAAATTATAAGAATAACCTAGTGCATGCCAAAACAGACTTGCTTACTCAGGTAAATTTTCTGAGCTAGTTGGAAGGGGAAGATGAAAGAAATGTAGAAAAGGCAGATAAAATATTCTGTGGGCAGGTGAGAGATGTTTCACAGTCAATAGTCTTCATTCTCAATTTACCAGATGCCTGCTGAAAATACAGTATAGTGGAGAGTTCCTGGAGGAACAGTCCAGGAGGTTCCTGGAAGATAATGCCCTGACACAGCTGGTCAGGATGTCAACAAGGTAGTGCACCCTACTGGAACTGTTGTTTTTTGAGCAGAGGAGGACTGGTGGGTGATGGGATATGATGGTTGGAGACTCTCTGGGCAACTGTGATGACAAAATGATAGAACTTTTAATTGTCAGAGAAGTAAGAAGGTGCTCCAGCAAAACTGCAGGGGGAAAAAGTATTAAGGATGAGGAGAAGACTGAGGTGCCTTTTCTGAAGTGAAGAGGGCAGTAATTGTAAAACCAATTGTTCTCAAGGTACCCAGCCCCTGATCTGTAAGACAGACAGAAGGAGGAGGAGAATGAAGCCCCCATGATCCAATGGGAAATAGAGTGCTACACCACTTACCCCACAAGTCTGTGGGGCACATAGCATCCACCCATGGGTGCTGAAGAAGCCGGAGCCTGAGCCACATTCCATCATTTAGCAACAGTCCTGCTTAACCATGAAGATCTCAGTTCATTGGAGGTTGGCAAATATGACACCCATCTACACAAGGGTTCAAGGGAGGATCTGGGGAACCGTCAGGTTTCTCATCTTGACCTCAGTGGTGAGCAAGGATATGGATGGAGCAGGTCGTCCTGAATGCTGTTATGTGGCAGATGTGGGGAAACCTGAGGATCAGGCCTAGCCAGCGTGGCTTTGTGAAAGGCAAGTCCTGCTTGACAAACCCAAGCTCCTAGTATAATAGGGTAGCCCACTTAGTAGATGAGGGAAGGCCCTTGAATGTTGTCAAACTGGACTTTAGTAAAGCCTTTGAAAACATTTTCCACTGCATTATCCTGGAGAAACTGGCAGCCCATGGCTTGGATGCTTTGCTGGTTGAAAGAGTTGCTGGAGGGCCAAGCCCAGAGAGGAGTGGTGGTGTATGGAGTTATATCCAGCTGGTGGCTGGTCCCCTGTGCTATTCCATAGGACTCACTACTGAGGCCAGTCCTGTTTAATGCCTTCATTGATGACCTGGACAAGAGGATCGAGTGCACCCTCATGCAGTTCACAGATGACACCAAGCTGGGTGGGAGTGCTGATCTGCTGGAGGGCAGGAAGGCTCTGCAGAGGGATCTGGACAGGCTGGATCATGGGCTGAGGCCAGTGGTGTGAGGTTCAACAAGGCCAGAGCTGGGTGCTGCCCTTGGGTCACAACAACCCCAGGCAGCTCCACAGGCCAGGGCAGAGTGGCTGGAAAGGACCTGGGGGTGCTGACTGACAGCAGCTGAACGTGAGCCAGGGTGTGCCCAGGTGGCCAAGAAGGCCAATGGCATCCTGGCCTGGATCAGCAATGGTGTGGCCAGCAGGACCAGGACAGGGATTGTCCCCTGGAGTGGGCACTGGTGAGGCCACACCTGGAATCCTGCATCCGGCTCTGGGCCCCTCATGATAGAAAAGACATTGAAGTCCTGGAATGAGTCCAGAGAAGGGCAAACAGCTGGTGAAGCGTCTGGAACATGACTCCTGTGAGGAGTGGCTGGGAGAAAAGGAGGCAATAACCTGAAAGGAAGTTGTAGCTGGGTGAGGGTCA
Organism: Vidua chalybeata; assembly: GCF_026979565.1. Lineage (NCBI taxonomy): Eukaryota > Metazoa > Chordata > Aves > Passeriformes > Viduidae > Vidua > Vidua chalybeata. The sequence goes on along the minus strand of NC_071570.1, from coordinate 27,446,504 downwards.
AGCAACATGACAGGAGGATATGGCTTCAAGTTGCACCAGGGGAGATTTAGATTGGATATTAGAAATAATTATTTTCAGTGAAGGTTGTCAAGCACTGCAATGGGCTGCCTGGGGAAAGGGTAGAGTCAACACCCCTAGAGATATTTAAAGAACTTGTAGACATGGCACTTCAGGACATGGTTTTGTGGTGAACTTGGCAGTGCTTGGTTAACCATTGGACTATATGAGCTGAAAGGTCTTTTCCAAACCAAATAATACTATGATTCTGAACTTTCACTTGTATCTTTTTGGCATTGAATATAGTCAGTAGGTCAGCTTGAGGCTTCAAGGGTTTTTTTTTGTGATTAAGTGTTTTCACATTGTCTGGTAACTGTTCTCCATGTGTGGGATTATTGATAGAATTTGAAATAACAATTCTTGTACACCAAGGAGCTGCAGGTTTTTAGCTTAGTCTTCTGACTCTTTTGCATAATACTTTGCTGTCCTATCCATCACAATGTGCAAATCGTGCAGTATTACATGTCCTCTTTGTCTTAGTGGGTCCTTATGACTACAGATTCTAAATAATTAGGAGTTCATCAACTTGATTTTGATGAATTTCAGTTTATTATAATAATTTCCCTGTCATCATTGTATTGTCATCATCCTTTGTCTGGAATATAATTATTTCCTACCAGATCTTAGCAGATCTGAGAAAATAGTAATATTCTAAAATTACAATAAAATATGTGATTATGAGAAGATCATCTTAATACTTCTGCTCTTGGGGTATGAAGACGGACCTTAATCAGATTTAAAATAAAAGTGTTTTCATAAGGGGCATGTGCTGCTTTTTATTGGAACTCTGCTCCTTCAAGTATGTTCCAAACAAACAATTATTAAAAAAAAAAGTCAGAAATGTGAGAGCTCAAACTGTTTCTTTATAACAGTTATTAATGAATTAAATACTGTTTCAAACTCAATATTCCTGTTGAATTCAATAGTACTGATCTGCATGTCTGTTAGCAGTCAAGGCAAGGATATTGAAGACTGAATCAATGAAGATTGAATTATCCTCCTCCTGTTAGAGGAAGCTTCTTTAGTGCAGGTTGTGATGCACTGGGATGGGGAAATTTCCTTTCACATTGTCCTATAGGCAAGGGAGGAATTCAGTTACCACTGGAATAGCATCCTGGGTTTTTAGTTTAGAATGTGGCTGCCACAAAGAATTGTGGGAAGAGAAGTAAGGAAATTAAAGTACTTCAGTTGCTATTGCATAAAATATCTACGAGTTTGCTAGGCATCCTGTAAAACACTGAGAGCAAAATTGGCATCAAGTAATGAAACTTCCCTTCATATTTCTTTGATTAAAAAAAAATTTCAATGTCTGTCCAAATTGTAATTAAAACCAGAATAAAATGATGGTTTTAATTCATTGTCACTTCTTTCCTCCCTCCCCCTGTCCATATACCTCTACTGAAGACCTTTTTATGGGTTCTTCCACTACACCTGAATTTTGACCAAGGCATGCAGCCTTTCCAAGTTTTCTGAAAACCTATATCTTATTTTAATTTCTAGGTGTTTTCCACAAATGCCAATTTTGGATCATAGGCTTTAAGTCCAAAAAATACCTAAAATAGTTTGTTGAATAATAGCAAAGATATTTCATATGTCAGTACAAGTTATTTTTAAGGAAAGTTTGTATATATTGTTAATCTGTTTTTCATGTCAGTTCATCTACTCTTTGGAGCAAATGGGTAGAAAAGCCAAAAGCTATTTTTAAAAAACATATAAATCTTGCATGAAACTGGGTGCTGTATGTTACTTCCTTAATGAATAAAACCTGTTGATGCAAATATTCTGTATATGTCCTTGTCGTTTTGTCTTTTGATAGGTTGATGAAGTGGTGGATGAATATAGTGAAAATAATTTCTATGAATCTGATGAAGAACAGAAAGAAAAGGATCAGAAATTGAAAACTGTCTATACTATGGACCCGGATCACAGGCTGCTTTTACGAAATACAAAGCCTCTGCTTCAAAGCCGAAATGCTGCTGTATGACAAAATCCTTTTTGATTAAAATGTTAAATCACAAATAATCTAATTAATTTTTTTTTTTTTAAATTAAAGAGTAAAATCTACACCTCCTTAGGACTGATGAAAATACCCTTTAGTAACTCTAGGAGAAGTGTGATAGATCTATTTTGAATTTAACTTAGCTTGTAAGCGAAACACCTAAACTGATTGTGGTATGTGCTCCAAATAATACAGACAAACAAAATACTAGGAAAAAAAATGAGAGCATTTGAATCCAACTTACGTAGCATGTGATGGCTCTACCAGAGGTAGCTCTCGATGCTAAAACTCTCAACAGTTAGGATAGCACAAACTGGTACAATTTATTGGTACAGTTTATTGGTACAGATCTACAAAGAAAATCATACTTGTTATTGATTCATTGATTTGTTCTTTCTTTTGAGTCTTGCATTTTAAAAGTAGACAATTATACACCACATTTCTAGAGCTGTTGTTCTGGCAGGGTTCCAGGATAGATATGACATTATAAGTATGGTATGCTAGATTATTTCCATGAGATTTTAAAATACAGGTAACTTTTTAAAACTGGAAAAAGCCATGGTCACGGTGAATCATTGTGATGTTAATCAGATCACAGAATATTTACTTTGTAATTTGAGATTGTCCTGTTAATCAGGACTAGATGTCTTTTGAGAGAAGTCATCCAGTGATAATGAATATTCATATCATTGCAAAAACAGTTAGTCCACCATGATTAAGTCACCTTGCCACCTATTCTTAATAAGCTAAATAGATCAGGATATATTTCTCCATTGAAACATACTTTGAGATTCCAACTCATGTCTTACTCTTTTCAAAATAATTTTTGATCTGGCAGCCCAGCAGACTTTGGAAACAAGTTGATTAAATTTTTACAACTCTTTGCTAAAAATCACTGTTCAGTGTCTGTGATGTTTCTTAATTTCATGTAAAGAACAAGTATGTTTGATATGTTTGCCATCCCACTTCACTGAGAGGTTCAGCTAGTTATTGCCCTCATTCCATAAATAATTTTCTTTATTAAATATGGTATTTATTCTCACACGATCTTTAACTTTCTGGTATAAAGTTAACTGAGATGTTAAAGTGCATTTTGGAAGGTGTTACTGAAATTATGCTACTTTGAATTACTATTACAGAGGGAGTTATTCATATTTTTCACAGAATTTACCTACAATTAATTTAATTAGTGGCTTTCCATATGACATTATGTTTTTTGTCAGCAGTAAAAGATGCTTGTGGTATATTGCTAAAAATCTTAAAGTTATTTCCTGGCTTTAGATATTTTTAATTGCTTTGTATTGTTGAATAATAATTTTTCTTTCATTGGTACTAGGATTTAAGATACCAAGTGAAGTATTACTATGAGGGCTTTATTTGGAGTCTCTATGATTTGTTATGTTTGAAACAGAGAGTTGATCATGACTTGTAGGAAAGGTTGTGACATGACACTCGATAGCATAAAGATCTTATTTTGTCTTTTATTTATGAGAAAATCTGAGAAGAAAAAAGCAGGTTTTAAGTTGCTTATGTCTCAGTCTTCTGAATTTTGTTAGCCTGGATATTGGTATACACCCCTGTAGCTTTTACTTTCTGTTGGATTTGATACTTTAAAATTTTCCAGCAAAGACAGCTGTTGTTTTATAAATTGCATAACAGAATAATAGAATTAAAGATTTTGAGTGGAAACTAGATAAAAGGTGATACTGAACCTGTGGTAATAAAGGAAAAGCACATTAGAAAAAGAATATTTCTTCATTACTTTGTACAGCTCATGTTATCAATACTGATTTATCAAGGATGATATCACTAAGTTTGTGATTTAAATTACCTAATGCTTTTTCTCTTTGTACCTATTTCTATGACCTTCTATTTATTATAGCATACAGTAAATACTGGGAGAAAGTAAAGGTACTTAATTAGTAAAAATATATTTATTCCAATGTTCGTCCTCAGTTTGCTTTGCTGATTTCAAAGACCACAGGTATGCACTTTGCTTTTGAAGAAGAGTGAGCTGGTAGTCCTGCAGGTCTGAAGCAAATGTGGTAGATATGAATGATGATTTGAAGTTAACATGCTGTCTGAATGTTCTTCCTTTAGGTGGTAATGGCAGTTGCACAGCTTTACTGGCATTTGGCACCAAAATCTGAAGCTGGTATTGTTTCTAAGTCACTGGTGCGTTTACTCCGCAGTAATAGGTAGGTCAAGTCCATACTTCACATCACTGTGTGTACTTTTTTGTGCATATTTGTTTAGCCGTAGTTATAAGAATGTAACTATTACAAAATTAATTTAATTTTGAAATTGTCCTGTAATACTCATTTTCACTCAACAAATGAGGATCACTAACAGTTATTCCATCATTTTTGATGTCCTGTCCAGGGATCATTGGTTATTGTGTTTCATTTGTATGACTTTTGTTCTGACAAGAACATGGCTGCCTAGTTAGTATTTAAATGGAGTCAGTACTAACTGGTTTGTTTAATACCTTGATGCTTTTTGAATTATTGGAAATTTAGTTCTGTTGATTTCCTTACTGTCCTGCTAAGCACTAAAGGAGTCTTCTGATGTATATTTTATTTTCCTGCACTGTAACACAAATCTTAAAATGGGTGAATTTAGAAGGGATCACTGGATATTGTCTAGTCCAACTTCCCTACTCAGGGAGGGTCTCCTGAAGCACAGTACTCAAGACTGTGTCCAGTCAGCTTTTGGGTATCTCAGGGGAAGGAGACAACATATGTGTTAAAATTGATATTGCCACTTGATAGTGCTGTATCTTCTGTGTTTCCTTAATCCTTGGATGGTTTTTGAAGACCAAGTTTATATTTAATTCAGAACGTTCTGATTTGACTTAATCATCTTCAATAGTATTTTGTCTGTTTTTTTATGAAAGGCCTTGTCAGCTACAGTTCATCAGAGTGTTTGTGCTGTTTTTTCATTTGTATTTCATAGTTTTTGTGCCATAGTAGTGTGCCAATATTTGCTGCACAGAAGTGGTTTTCTTCCCTATTCAGTTTCTAGATTTTGAACTTCCATGTCTTTGTATGAAAAACCTTGAAGGGTTTACATGAGACAATATTAATTGTTTTTAGAATAACCTTTTAACTAAAAATGGTATTTTTGGCTGGAACTTTGCTGTGAGAATAATTTACTTTTTAAATCAGTTTTGTCAAACAGACACAAAGGCTTTAAAAAAAACATCACTTTTTTGTGTCTGGCAAGATTACTCATCCTAAGAGATACCTTAACTTTTGTAAGCCCTGCCATCAAAGGGTTGTTTCTCTGTAAAAGTTCCACAGCTCAATAACTCTATTGTTTAAAAGTTGGTAAAGAAGCAAAATGGGACTTGTTAGTGTATTAATTCTTTTACTTCAGATAAGAATGAATCACTACTGGTTTTGTGTTTGGCTTTATAGTACAGTATGCTTCCCATTCTCTTTATGTGAAGATGAGTAAAGTGCCTAAAGCAATTGGCAGATAATGTATAAACTCGTAATCATAGGTTGAAATGATCATTTGTATGTGGTTTATTGTTTGTTTATACTCAGTTTTCATTAAAAGAAAAGTTACTTCTTTCCTGTGTCTCAACTAGTACCTTAAATGACACTAGTCTTCTGATTTTTCTGTCTTTTCTGTTCCCATTCTGGGTGAAACACTTCTGCTTTTAGAACCACTTTGAAATAAGCATTTGCTGTTTGCCCTTGAAGTTACTTGCCTGTGGCCTTCAAATTAGTGTCAACTAAGCTATAATCTAGTTAGGGTGAGAGTGCCCGAAAGGGCATCTCATAGCAATTTCCAGTCTGATTTCATCATGTGTAGCTGACTATTGCCATGCACCTATGTAAGAATTGCATAAAATTGGTTTAAAAGATCTTAAGTACTTCTCTATTATCACTTTTCTTTGTAAGCAACAGCTGTAATTACCTTAGGGCTATTAGACAGTTTTGAGTAAGAGGAGGTAATAGGTATGATGATTTCTCTGTTAGGATGAGATTTGTAGCATGCAAGGATTTGAGCATGGTTCAGAAAAATTGTGTGTAAGTTATTACCTAGTTTTTAATAATTGGTAACACAAAGTCTGCACTTTAAAAGCTTCAGACTAGTATCCAGATTTCTTTTTGCTCACTCATGTCGAGGCTTTTAAACTCATACATTAATGATGAGAATGCCTTTTCCAAACATGTTTAATATTTTTGTATTATATTATTGTCTATATATTGCAAGGTTTATTACATAAAAGTGTTCGTTTTTTATAGATGTATATGTCTGCCAGTGTATACCCTTGAGTCACAGGAAATCCTGGATTTTTAGAAAAATTCTTAAAAGAAAAATGTCATAGTGTTTCTTGCTAATTGTGCAAGGATTAACTGTTCTTGTAATTAATGCAGTTATTTCAACTCTGCAGATAAAGCTTGTATATTTTTGTTCTCAGCTATGTCACCCTGAAATACTTATTTCAAGAAGGTGGATGAAATGTAAGGATTTTGTAAGCTATTTCCATTATATTAAAATGATAAATGTAATTCTGGCTTGAATAAATACCCCCGGCCTACAAAAGGCACCATTGCACTGGTGTCAGTGAATATTTTTGTGTATTGGAATTTTAAAAAATGAGAGCCTGGTTCATCATGTGTCTCTCTTCCTGTGAATCAAATGATGAAGCTGGCAGTTGGCAATAAGCTTTGCCTTCTATGTTTGTGCCAAAACAAATGGATAACTAACTTGCTGTTCAATAGAATTGAACTTTCTTTGCCATGTTGAATTATTCTATGTATCAGTAATTTTGTGGAATGACTCTTATTTTTCTTTTCTAGAGAGGTGCAGTATATTGTTCTGCAAAATATTGCCACTATGTCAATTCAGAGAAAGGTATACCCTATTTAGAATTTTTTAAATCACACTGTATATGAAACACAGGAGAGTACTTAAATATATTCTGATTTTCAGGGTATGTTTGAACCTTATTTGAAGAGTTTCTATGTTAGATCAACTGATCCAACTATGATCAAAACACTCAAGGTGAGTTTATTAAAGGCAATTTTTTCTGTATAGTGCTGTACGAAAGCAGTTTGCAACAGAAAGGTAAAATGTTTTTCACTGATACGACACAGGTCATTCTATGCTGTTTCTTTATCTCACTAAGAAGTATGGAGGCCTTTAGTTAAGTCCACAAGGGGCCTTCAGGCTTGTCAAGCTGTCTGAAAGTTCCTGTCACGGTGTTGCAGGTAGAAGAATGGCTATATTTTCCACTAGAGCTTTTAGGATCTTTCAGTGGTAGAGAGCATTGTATTTTTTTTCAACCAAGTATTCTAACATTGAGAGTTTGACTGTTTCATGGGAGGAAAAGAGTCTTTAATACTGTTAGCTTAAAAAGAGTTTAAATCTGTTCCTCTGTACAAAATGGGGCAGTGTTTGAGTCCCAAATTTTCTTTGAAGTCAGCATTTGACAGAAGTACTTTAGGCTTTCCTCAAGGCCACATCTAAATGCATGTTTCCAGCTGTTGTCTTGTTGCTTTCTCTGTAGTAATTCTTTAACAAATGTGAAATCCTTGACAAAACAATGGCTGAAAAAGTGTCTACTATTATGTGCCTTTTCTCTTGTTTTGATTTAGATTGTAATTGGCTCTTATGTTTAGGTGTGGAAGGTAGTTTTCTGAAAGAAGCAATATTTTTTCCTTATCTTTGTTTTACATGCATATTGCACTTATATGTGCAAGAGTGGTGTAGTACAAGATGGCTATGCCAAAACTATCATGTTTACATACAAAATAAATACATATTTGTATTTTATACCAACAATAAGACATAAGTAAATTTGAGGCAGTTGGAAGCAAAAAGATATTATCTACATTTTAGGAATATTGTGAGGAATGCCTTATTGTTATCCGAGAATAGTCAGTTGAAAAATAATAGAAAGTTGATGCATTTAAATTCCTATATTAATTGATAATATCTTGGAGAAGAGATGGAGAAGTAGAAATTGTGGTTTTCCTTTCATTGTTTCATTTGTTTCATGATGGCTGAAAAATTTAGAAGGTCGTAAACTTTAACATAGGTAAAAAAATCTTGTGGTTTTCTCCCTCTTCTACTTCTGTAGTTCAAGCCTACCTATTTCAAAATAGAATGGTGAGACCCATGGCTGTAATTAATTTGTAGGAGCACCCTTGAATTTATCTCCTGTGCTGTATGGATTTCTGGGATTTTATTTTCCAACATCAGGTTTGCTTTTTAAATCACTGGTTAGCATTGAGCTTGTATTTTCATAGTAACCTATTTTAATCACAAATTCTCAGTTATAATTAGTTGTCATCATCTCAGAGTCTATAGTTTTCTGAACAGTTAAGGTTTTTTCCCTATTACGAGCGTTACTTTGCAGACATGTTTTGATTTTTTTTTCTGTTTTATTAATTAGTCTTCTAGTATTTGGAACTCTTACACAGCTTTTCTTAGTCAGCCTTTGTCTCCATATCCCTGCAAACTGTAGCATCAGTTGAAAACTTTGTCACCTATCTTCTCCTTACTTTCACAGTTCATATGTGAAAAAGGCCAGTGAAGATATTTGTGATGTTCCATTGATAGCCCCCCTCTACTATAAAGTAATCTCCTTTTCTCTTGCATGTTTTTCTTTTTCATTTATCCTCTTACTTCCTATGTTATTCTAGATACATATCTTTAAGAGCCTTTGTGATATGTCTTAAGAAATTCTTTTGAAGTACAGGTAGACTGTATCATTTGACTATCATTTTCTGGATGCCTCCAAGTCAAAAAATACCAACATATTTCCAAGCCATGACTTCCCCTTGGAGAGACGAGGTTGTGTTTTCAGTTCACTTCAAAGTTGAAATAGCCTGGAAGCATAGCATCTTAACAATATATGCCAAGTATTGTATATCATCCTTTTGTTCACCAGGAACAAAGAGGAGGGCTTCCAGGGTCTGATGTTATTGGTGTTGAATAAGATCTGAGGAATCTCATATATGCAAATGTTTCGTTCCTGAGTTGAAAGGTCTTTTATTACAGTTCATCTGAATATAATGGGCAATTTATTTCTCCCCTGATGCAGTTGTGACTTCCGTTATTTCTTCTTACACTGTTGTGTGGTTTCTGTATGCTAAGGCCTGTTGTATAACATTGGAAAGCTGACAGAAGTATTTCAAGCCCATTTGATATGCAATGAAACACTAAATCTCGGGCTCATAAAAAATGTGTCACTGAAACCCAGAGTCCTGCTTTGTAAACTTTGCAAGTACTTGCAAGGAAAATATGCCTTCTGAGCACAATGGTGTTACCAGTTTGTACTGATATCTGGTATACTCTGTTGAATTCTGAGTGGTATTTTTAATATATATGTTTCATATACAATAAAAGTATAGTGTACATGTGGTACTGTTTATAATATTTTATTTTAACTTTTGACAATATGACTGGGTTTTTTTTCTTGTAGCTTGAAATCATGACAAATTTAGCAAATGAAGCCAACATATCAACTCTGCTTCGAGAATTTCAGGTTTGTGCAAAAGTGTATTCTTTCTGTATTTATGATCTCTTTTTCCATTGTCAGATGTTTCTCCGAGGCTTACATTTTTCAAGTTTAAGTATTTTCAAGGATGAAATATTCCAAATATGGAAATTAAAGCATCTCATACCATAGTGGATAAAGGAGCTATTTATATACGGAAAGGAATCCAAGTATTTTGTTTCTCACTCTCCTTCCTGCTACCAAAACAAACAAACAGACAAACAAACAAACAAAAAACAAACAAACAAAAAAAAGGTACAAAAGTTATGAGAAAAATTAATTTTAGCAGTATTTGGCCATTAGCATTTGTTGCCAAACCTCATTTCCATAAGTCATTTGATGAAAGTGTGTTTATTGTGTCCAATATCTTTATGTATCAGCAAGATCTTCTGCCTATATTGTGAAACAGTATCTGTCCTTTCTTCCCTCTTTGTTTGTGACATCTATTTGCATTGCTTCAGTTCTCTGGCTGGATTTCTGTGAAAGGTACTGTTTCTCAGGCAGGTAGGTTATTCATAGTTTCACAGATGCTCTTAGTTAAATGAACTGAAACCTCTCTGAAGAGAGAGCTCATCAACTCCTCCAGCCTTGCACAGAAACTAATGGCTGTTTTTGGGTAAGTACCCCCTGCCCCAAGCTTTCATGAAATCAGAGGTTTGCATGGCCATGGGTGACCAAAGCTTGCAAGAACATGTCTTCTACAAGTGACAATGAGGTGAAAAATTACAGCTTCTAATGTGCATTGTAGCTAAGCTTAGTTTATTATACAGTATGTTTGCCTCATGAGAGTAATATGGTAAGTCTTTGTCTGACAAGAGTTATATATTGACTAACAAAAATCCTGTTTCTTTAGACTTACGTGAAAAGCCAAGACAAGCAGTTTGCTGCAGCTACGATTCAAGCTATAGGCAGATGCGCAACTAATATCACCGAAGTGACTGACACATGCCTTAATGGCCTCGTCTGTTTGCTGTCCAACAGGGATGGTAAGCTGAAGTTGTTTTTGTTTTCTGGGTAGCTGATAGCATGAAACATTTTCTTAGAGAGAGCCACACAGCAGGTCACGTCAAGAAGTGAGAGTTGGCTTCTTAAGAATTTGGCTGACAGCTGGATAAAAATCCTGCACTTCCAAAGGCTCTGATATTCACTGAGTAGTTATTTTCTCTTCTGACAGAAAAATTAATTTGTTGTGTTCCTCAATTACATGTTTACCTACTTTTTCTCAAAGTGCTGTGATTATTAAAATGTACTGTTTTGATTATCATAGGTAGCAATAGTTAGTTACAAGTTAAGTTGCATCAAAGCAGTTAGCCTGTAGAGGGTGCTGAAAGCTTGGAATTTTTTTTTGTAGTGCATGAATGCCTAAATGAAAATATGTATTAAATAGTTTTAGGATAAATGGCCCCAAATTTGGTTTTGTATAGAGTACAAAACCAAATTTGCCTTCTGTTATTTTTGGGTAGCCAAACAAAGTTTCAAATCATTAGGGAACACAACAAGGAGCAGATAAAATCAAAGAGGGTATAGCAGCACGGTAAGTCAATACCTAATAATATTGTATTTCCTTACTACTTACCAATGAATATGGCAGAGTCTTATTTCTTAAGAAGTCAGTAATATGTGTTAATAAATAATGTCAGGAAGGAGCAAAAGCATAATTGCGGAGTGTCCTGGAGTAGTTCCGATAGTTCAAAGAACTAGTGATGTGCTGGTGCTCTTGGCTTTGAAAAGCAGCATTAATGCCTCTGTATATCTCCTGGACATATTTTTCATGGTAATCATGAGAAGGCCTTTATTAGGGACATCCCATTTTGGCAGCACATACTTGGCAAGTGACCCACTAATGCACATAGAGCTTTCTCTTATTTGTTTTATGAACTGAGTTGTCATTCTCAACCACCTCATCTTGTATCAGAAATTCTTGAGTGGCCTCAGGGTATATCTTTGTGTTTTTAATACATGTGACTTTCATTTCTTAGTGCTGTAGATCTTATTTCTGTTTAAGCCTTCCTGATTATCAACTGCATTTAAAATATCTTTCCGTATCATGTTACAAAGCCATGTATGCTCAGGGCACCTTCTTGTATTATTTTCAGCAACAACCATAGTAGAAATGCAAGGTTCAAAGGTTGTTCTTGATTTTGCCTGATTCTTCTAGCAATCTTCCTCTGAGTAGGCTTCCTTCAGCATGTACAAATCTCCATATTTCTTATGTTTTAAATAAACAATAAAACTGTCACTTAAGAATACAGATTTTGTTACTTAACAATCTGTTTTCTTGCTTTATTTTTGTTTTTTGCTAAAAAGGACTCAAGACAAGAGGAAAAAGTTTTTTTTCCTTTTAGCATAGATGGTCAGTCTAATATTTTCTTCAGAGTGATTCAATATGTATATATAAGTATATATTTATATATACACATATATGCATGTGCATGTATACAAAGGTCTGTCTCAACAAGATCAGTTTCTTGTCTGTTTCTAAGTAGCTGTCTAGCACATAAAATTATCTTCTTGTGCTTACTGCAAAGGATATATTGAGGATCTTCTAAACCTGGCATCTGGCAAATTGCTTTACCATAGCTGCAGTGTCTTTATTCCTTCTTTCAAGGAATGAATAGAATGGCATCATTTACATGGTACCTTTCCCCAGGTGGCTGGAAATTACTGATAGTCACAGCTTACTGAACGTAAGAGTTTTGGCATGGTAAGATAATAAAAAAGAGATTTAGCATAGTGTATGAGAATAGCTTTAAGAGTCTTGGTTAATCTTGCTTTCCCCCAACCATTACTGTTAAAGTATGTAAGCAATCTGTTTGCTCTGCTGCTTCTTTCGTGATCATTTGAAGCCTGGAAGTAGTTCTGCTGCTTTGTGTAGCATGAAGCACAAGCTGGTAGGTCCAGCAGATTTTGAGATCTGTGACAGCAATGTCAGCTGTGCTTTCTCAGTACTATTTTCTTATTATGAAGAATTCACTTGAGTGGGAAAGAGAGGTGCTCATACTAATTTTACCAAACCATAACAGAATCCTGAAGTACAAGCTTGTGGGAAAAGTGCCTTCTGATTCCATGTGCTTATTAACTGTAGATACAACCCAACACTCAGAATATATTGGCTATATCTGTCACAAGAGCTTTACATTTAGTCATTCTGCAACTTAGGTGATAAGAGGCAGGACATTGTTCCAGAAACAAGGATATCAATAACTGCTCTTGAAATTTTCTTTGCATGTTTAGAAGTGACTTAAAGTCAGATTTTTCTTGCTCAGGAAAGCTGTGGTATGTGGGGAAAAAAAAACTGGACAACATTTGAACTGCAGAAGCGCAACAGATTCTAGAAATTTCAGTGATGAGACACCTTAATGAATGATTATCACAAGCTAAACTTGACTGACTCCTAAGAGACTGTTTTTGTTAAGCTATGTTGAGGGCTGAGAATTATTTTCCTTCCACATCTGCCGAAGGAAGGACAAAAAGAAACGTTATTTTCTTTCTCCAGTGTGACATTTGGCATTTGACTGATGCATTTCCTGTAAGCAATTGTATTGATAGTTTCAACTGACTGTTTGTCCCACTGTGACATAAAAGTAATTTTAGATGTTAGAGATACATTATTGGGATTATAGGAAATGTCTTGTCTGACTGTACTGCATACACTAGAAATCCTGCAGGTTTTTCTTAGATGGGTGACTTCCATTTTCTGTTGGGAGTTGCAGGTTGAATGTTAGCATGGTTGTAGAATGTATAGCTAAAACATTTTTTGCCCTGCAAATCTGTATGAAATCGCAAGTTATGAAATTACTGGAACTGTTAATACATCTAGTAACTAGTACATATCTCTTCTAATTACTGTTAGAATGGCTTAAAGAAAAGCAACTTGTAGCATCCAGTTTATACGTATTAATAGGGTTTCTGAGATTTGTTATTGATGTTATAAGGATGGAAAAGTTAACGGTAAAAGCTTAAACTTTGGCTAGTTCTGAGAAGCAGAAAGGTAGGTCTGTCTGGATAATTAGCTGTAGGGATTAGTTTGTTTTTAACCCTAATAGTGTTGTTAGTAACCCTAATAACAGAATGATTTGGGTTAGAAGAAACCTTTAAATTTCATGTAGTCCAACCTCCCTCTGTGCAACAGGGACACGTTGCACAGACCAAGTGGCTCAGAATTCCATCTAACCTGACCTTGAATGTTTTTGGGGAAGGGGCACCACCAAAATGGCATCCTGTCCAAAAACAGCTGATGCAGTTTTTCTCCTTTTAGAAAAAGTGGTTATACAAACAATAGACTGTGGACAAATTAGTCTTCACTTGAGTGTTTTAGTTGCTGCGACAGTGGGTTAATGTAAGTGAAAGAAAATTTGATGCAACATTAATGGTTTCAAATGTATTTCAGAATTCACTTTTTGAATGTTCTCTGGTAATATATTCCATGCTGAGATGATTTTTTGAGGTTCTGTCATAATGCAGCCAAATTCTCAATTATGGAAGAAGTCTTTAATTTATTTCTACAGTTTACTGTCTGCTGCGTTGTTAGTTTTTTGCATACATCATTATTTGACAAACTGGAACAGCATATGACTGAGTATATTTTAAGTTTTTGAGAAGTTGGCAGGCTTCAGGGTCTTCAGAGATTGTCCCACATAGTAAATTCCACATCGCTTCAAAATAGTTAGAAGAAACTAAAAAAATTGAAACTGCTGGTACCCTGTGTAGTCTTCTTTGTTGATAAAGGCATTCCTGATCAGATTTTCTGTGATTGTCAGTCTTTATTTTAAGAATTTAATTTACTTTTTATAATTCTTTATATATGATTTAGACTGTTTCAAAATTCTTGTGTTCATTTATCATTGCCTTGTATGGACTTCCTCTTTGATAATTCTAGTAGGAGTTACATTTTAAAATTTTCTTACTGCACATTCAGAATGCTAGTTTTATCTCCCCTTCTAGTATTTTGCTGGAGTTTGTTATGGTTTTGAACATAAGTGTTTTTCTTTTATTTCTGCTCATTTTTTATATCCTTTGTGTGCACAAAGTAAGCCTCACCGAGTATGACTATGCCAGTGCTTATTCTGATACAAATGCCTTTTGATTTTGTTTGTATTTTTTTTCCAGTATCTAGACTTTTGTAAAATAACCATACTAGTCTACAATTGTTTAGAATTGTAATTAATAAAATGTTTACAATTTTGATTTATTTTCTTTAAAATTGCTCCCACAGATAGCATGAAAGTAGTTCCTGTGGTGACATCTCATCTGCTGTAGTTGATATTACCATAGTCAGTTTTACATTGTCAGCAAGTGGTTTTAATAATGACTTCATGTGCACTCATTTTTTTGGGTTCAGTTTTATTTTTCTTAACTGTTCAGTGTATCACAAAATACTGAATGATGAAAGTTGCCATTCCAATGTTCCCCACTATAAATATTCCAGATTTTAATTTTCGAGTCTCAAGAATTGGCTTCCTATTTTAATATCTGGCAAAATACAGCATAAATTAAATTGATCTGTAAGATTGTGCAAGACCTTGAGATGTTAACCTTGTTTCAAGAAGTTAGTCTAGAAAAATGACAGATGTCATATCAAATAAAAGATGACACAAAAAGCTACAAGCAAAAATCTAATCATTTCAGAGGCATATGACGTAATTATATGCTCAGAGCTCTTGGAAAGCCTTTCTCCATAAAGAAGTTTGCTTTCTCAAAAAAACCCAAAATAGCAAGAAAACCTACAACTTCCCAAAATTTAGACATGTCTGCCCCATACTGTTCTACTGAACCTTGAGCATGCTTAATTGATGAATGAAGGGTCCATATGTCTGATTAACTCAGACAGAAATGCAGGAATAACTCGGTTTAACAAATGGTAGTTAGGCTTCTTCATCTTTCCTTACATGAGTTTACTCTTGCATGGAAGCTTATCTCTGTTCATGTGGGGTCTTCTCAGCTTCAAAAAATTGTACATTTCATACAAGTTGATCAGGCTGTGAATGTTACTTGTTGCAGTGGTTAAACACTCAGTGCATGACTTTGGCATGAATCTTTAAACAGCTTGCTATTTAGAGGCTTCATTTGAATGTACTAGAGATTAGGTTACAGACCTGAGAGAAACTGTTTAGATGCAGAAACATTCTTTGCATTTAGAAAAAATGCAAAGGAGATGTTTAGATATTTCTCTAGCGTATGAATGAGCTGTTACTTTTAATTCAAGCATTTTTATTCTCATGGCAGACTGCAAATTACTTTTGAATATGCATAATTTTAATGAAAATCAGATTTTTTTTTTACACTGTTCCTCAGTTTTATAGGAAAAATCTGAATTGCAGCTTCACTAAAAAGCAGTTTCATACAATATATACTAGATTGGTATTTTTACATTTAGAATGTTTGTGTCCTCTTTTTGCTGGTTGTTACATGATTCAGCAAGCTGAACTTTATATTACTTAGTAGGACAGTTTACCTATTTCTTACCAAGTTAATATAATTCAGTTCTGCAAAGTGTATTTGGAAGGCTGTTACATCTTTTACAATCAATTATTTATGGCTTTTTCTTTTGCATAAATGCTTTTAAAATTAATAATTTGTTTTGTCTAAAACAGAAATCGTAGTTGCTGAAAGTGTTGTTGTCATTAAGAAACTACTGCAAACCCAGCCAGCACACCATGGTGAAATTATTAAGCATATGGCCAAGCTCTTGGATAACATTATGGTGAGTATTTGTTCACACACTCTTATTTGCCTTGTCAATTGATAGTGAGATTTCTATCTCCTTCGAATTTGTGCTGTAAATGGAAGTACGTATATTAGAGAAATGCAAAATATTTTTTTTCTTTATGACATAAAATATATTTTTCATTATCTTAATGGAAAGGAAGTAGAAGCTATCAGATGGCTCCAATTTGTGCCTTAGTTCTGGGAAGCTATTTCTAAAGAGATCCCTGGAAATGCTGATTATTGCTAGTACTGTTACTCCAGGATGAACAGCAGGTTTAGAATGTGGGGTGGGTAAATTGAAATGAAAATAATCAGTTAACTTAAGGATTATTAACCAGTTGTCTTAGTGATCTGGAGTGGAGTTTAAAGGTTTTATTTTAAACCTTTTTCCCCAAATTATGTGACCTTTTCATAGTATCAGACATGCTCCTGGAAGTGTGTTGCAGTGTCTTGAAGTTGCATTTTTATCTTCTTAGTATTGGAGTGGTGTTTAACATTAAAATTTGAATTATTCCCTATGAATCTGTCTTTAGACTTAATTGACCTTTAGGTATGCAAATACTTAGTTCCCAAATTCTCCTCACAGGCCCAGTAATTGATAAAACATTTAGTGATCTATCCTAAATTAGAGTATAGGTATGACATCCAGCAGCTATCTATTATATCCTAAACCGAAGATGACAGATTTTGATCTATCAACAATTATTTTTCTGTTGAGAACTGTTTAATTTCATAAAATTACATATTTAACTGTTGATTTTCACAAAACTACATATTTTTTTATAATGGACCAATTTCTAAATTAGTGAACCTTCATTTCTCCATAGTTGAATATAGCAAAGTTTGGAGTATTAAAAGAAAAAGAAATATGGTATTCTTGGTTCATGCTTACTGAAAAATTATATAAATCTTTGGCTGCTAAGAGCTGATCATCAGTTTGTAACTGATATAAAGAAAATAAATTCTACTGATCATATCAAAATAAGATACTGTTGCTAATTACATATCAAAATAAGTAATACCTAATGTATAATAATTGCCTATATTTTCAGAAAATTTGTGCAATATTTTGATGGAATATTACAGTCTCAAAAACAATGTTCTGCCACTTTACGAAATGAGTTTGGCATCTTATTTCCATATACTGTACAAGATTAAAAAGTTACTTTTCTAAATATTCTGTTTAAAACTTAGAAGAGTTTTGTAGCTATTTTATATAATTAATACTTTCAAGTAAATAAGTTTTGTGGAAAAGAAAATCCTTTTTTAAGTCAAATAATGGGGATGGGGAGAAGACATGCTGTACTCAAACTACTTTTAACGTTCTCAGGTTTTCCAATATGAGGTAATACAGAATATCAGAAAATGTTAAGTGGTAGGAGAACAGTCTGTGGGATAGAGCAGTCATTGGAATAAAGTAAAAATCAAAGTCCGATTCTGAATCCTGGCTTTTATTCAAGAACAAAGAAGTGGTGGTCAAGAATTACAGTCATGGCAGCTGTAGGTTCTCCAAGGTGATTGTTTTACATCTTTCCATGACATTTTAAATGATAACTTCAACATACATACCTTGGTATGCTCAAGACTTTGAATTAAAGAATACATTTTGAAGAAGTTCATATTTATAATTTGAATGCTGTATCATTTTTCTGACTGCCCCTGCTGTGTCTGAAAATGAATGTATTCCTTCACAGAATGATTTGGGTTGGGAGGGAGCTGTAAAGATAATCTAGTCCAAACCCTCAGCTCCTTACTTCTGTAAAAGATAAGTGTATACATTTCAGAATGAGTATTTAATTACTGGGGATGTTAGTTTGAGATGTCAATACTTAATATAGTATTACTGGAGTTCCTGACATCTGCACTTGTACTTTAAGCACTGATCTTACTATGGTAAAAGTGGTTGTGACTTGACATAACACAATTGCCCTGGGTTTTGTCTGGATTTTGTCAAGGATTCCTGACCTTTATTACACTGACAAGCAATATAAATTTGCACAGGGCTTTTTGGCATTTTGGTTATTTTTGTTTTTTTTTCTCGGCCTCTCTTCTGTTGTTGTAAAGTATTAGGATTGAAACATAGAGGACCTACCCTATAGCTCTATATAGGAGTGTACCCCTCTTTTTAGAGGACTCTTGCATTTGGATGTAGGAAAAGCAGCCAAATGTGGGCTTGAATGGACTTGAAAGTGAAGGATGAGGGAATGTGAACAAAGAAATTCTTTGTTTCTTTTTAATGTTTAAATTAATTTAGTACTATGTATTACACAGATGAAAGCATGAAGAGGAAGTTCTTAACAGAATTAAATACTATTAAATCAAAAAGCTCTTAAGGAAAAATGGAGCTTTTTGATTGTTCTGTCTTGATTTAGTTTAAGTCAATGGTAAACAGCCACTAAAATAAGCAAAATTGGTGTAAACTCAGTGGAATAGATTTTTAAGTTTGTGCCTGATTTTTTTCTCATTGATATTGTTATGAATTTCACTTGTGCAAGCCTGAGATTGTGATTGGCAATGCTGAGGTGTCTGAAAATCTTTCACAGCAATGTTTTTTTTTAGGTCATTTAGTTTACTGAAATTTACTTGTTTTTGTTCTCATCTCCTTCATCCACGGAAGCCATTTAGAAAGGGGTGGGATACAGAATATTTAGAAGATAACAATTTTGCCTTGTAAAATAAATAAAAACTAAATAAGAAGTTAAATATTAAGACCATATATAAAAAAAATAGTAAGACCAACTATAAGAAGTATTAGGAAGTTCACTTAAAAAATACTGAACTCTTGTAGATCACTGACTCTAAATTATGATAAAGACTAGGTCTGTTTCAGTTTGTCCTTTGATTATTTCTTTCATATCTGAAAATAGTGGGTTTTTTTTTTTCACTTTACTTTTATGTGTTTTCATTTGTACCTTAAACTTTTATCCCAGGTGTGCCCAGGCAAAAATCTGTAAGATCTATTTTGTGTGTGATACTTGCTGCATACTTAGACCTGTGCATAGTACAGCTTGATCTAGCTGTGTTCCAGCTCCTTTCCTCACACCCTTCAAAAGCTGTAATGGAGAAGTACATGGTGTCCAGAAGACATTAAACAAGAGAATAATTAAATCTCTTTAAAGTTCCATTTTTAAAAATCATAAAAACATTTCCATTTGGCTGTCAATATGTTAATAACGTCATGCTTTGCAATTTATTGACTTGCTAAACTGTGAGCCATAGGTTAGAGTAGTCCTCATTTGTGTTAGGTATGCACTCTGAGGTAGGCTTAACTGGTTTTGTGTGTACAGCTTTTAGAGTGACAGAAGTTTAAAAAATATACTTATGGGAAGGAGCCATTTAAAGAAGGGTAAATTCAAAACCCATTTTAGGAGATTCATCTCCAGCAGCAACAAAATCTGATGCTTTAGGGAAAGGGTTTTAAAGATAAGAGAAGTTCATACCTCCAGTATATCTTCTCATCCAGTTACTAGAAGCTTCTGCTTACTATCCACATCATCATGCTTAATAATCAAAAAATTTCAATTTCTCCTCCTATTCCATGTTTCTGGTCAACTGTGCCCTCTTCTCTTTGCCTTTTACTGATGTGTGGGTTTTAAAGTAGGGTGACCAAAAGGGTACCCAGTAGTCAGATATGCTGGAGAATTCTTACGCAATGATGTAGTGATACTGCTTGTTTTGTACTGCTTTTTATCTCACTTTCCTGGTTTTGCCTGCCTTTTGACTTCTGCAGAACACCGATTTAACAACTCTACGACTCTCTGAAAACAGTCATGATTCCAAGATGTATTTTTCCTTAGAAATACCTTGGGAGTCCATCAGTATGTGTAGAATATATTTTTGCGTCCTCTTCTTGATGTTCCAAGGCCAGTAGTCTCCAAATTTGTTTCTGCCTTTCATTTTTTAAAAAAAAGTATTTATTATGGTGCATTGTATCCCGTAAGGACTGCTGTCTGGGTGATGGGAATCTTGACTTTCCAGAGTGACTTTTCTCTTACAATACTACTAAGACAGGTTTTTTTCTTTTGGTAGCTGGTGAATTCTTACAATCTTGTTTTTCATTGCAGACTTATTCCTAATTCCTTCTAGAATATGAGCAAGAATATGAAACAAGACTGAAGGGTTTTCTGATCTAGAGATGAGGAGGAATATTCTTGATTGGATAAGGCATTCCAAATGTAGAGCAAAATTAAGATAGTGATGTGTAATTTTTAAGAGCTTAATATGCAAGGAAAATCAAGTCACTTATGGACACAATTAGGTGTTATTATTTACCCATTTGGATTGGGATTCTTATTACAAGAGTAGTGGACTCAAAAGTTTTTAATCCTGCTCTGTCCATTCATTCACAGATAACAAACTTGACTTCCTAGTCTTACATAAATACTGCTCATAGTTCTGTTTCTAATATGGCTTTACAGAACAGGCAGCTTGCTTTCTTTAATTTAGTTCTCCTTTCTTGCAGCATTGGGAAGGTATCACAAACTATAACATCCATATCTTTGTATGTATTTCAATTCTGCAAGCTTCAGATTCTAGCCACATTCTTTTACCTTCTTACTTTAATAAGTGATTTTTAAACTTTTGTATTAGCAATGATTTAACATACAATTATCATAATTTGACATTTTTTTTTACTGACTCTGATATCTATGTGGTTTCTTAGAATTTGAGAGGAATATGTGGCCTCTGGGACATTGTGTCCAGAGACACTGAACTTGAAGTAAATATTCTGCTTGAATAAAACACAATTTAAAAAAAAATTTGTATAAGAGGTGCAGTCACCAGTAAAAATTCTGGTTTAAAGGAATTTTATATGTAGAGGTTCAAAAAACAAAGGGGTCTTGAAGGTCTACCATTTGAAAACAAAAAACGAATACTTCTCTTTTGCTCCTATTCTTTCCTATGTATCTTTTCTTCTTGCTGTCAGTCTGACATTTCAAATCAACTTTATCCCTCTTTCCATTTCTGATTCCAAGTAAAAGTTTTAAAAAATGTTAGCTATGCAGATTTTCTCCTGGATGCAGAAAATTCCACCTCATTTGTAATTTGAGTATCTCTCATTTTGTGACAATGTGAATAACCAGAACTGGTGATTTTAAGTTGTACTTTACACTTTTGTTTTGTGTGAATATATTGAGAGTTGAACTACTTTTCAACAGTTTTTCAATTGTGCTGCTTAAAGCAATCTGTAAAGTCTTTATGGTATCTTTCTCTAATTGTTATAAGTAACCAGAGTCTTGGTTTGAGGGGAGTGTCTGTCTGGTTTTTTGTTTTTCTTTTGTAACTATTTATTTATTTTCCTTGAGACACATAATGGATTGAAATGGCAATAGAAACTGCCTCCTGGTACTAAAGGCTTAAAAAGTGCACTTAACCACTTGCTCGGGCCATATGGAATAAAACATCTAGCAAAGTAATTTACAATCCTGTTTGCCTTTGACGATAATGCAGAGTAGGGCTGAATAATGAAAGTATTATTTCCTGCATTTTTGTCAATTCAAGATCCCTACTTAAGCTATACTGGAAAAGGCAGTGAACGTCTAGAAGGGGCTTCATTTCTTGTTTGCTGTTTTTAGTGCTCTGGAAACAACAGCTGTAGGATCATGCACTTGATATTACATGGTTGAGAACTGGAAGACTAAAACAGAGAAAAAGAAGTCTGAAAATACTGTGTGATTTTGACCTCAAATGAATCCAGTGACACAGAAACATTGGGTTCATCAGTTCAACATAGACTTTTCATTAAAATGGCTTCTGCTCAGGGTTTGATTCAAAAAATCTCTTAATTGGTATTGATTCTTGTGGCACAAAATTGTGTTTAATATATGTGCATATTTACATAGTAAGCTAACCCTCTGGTTGAAAGGCAGATCCTCACAAGTAA
Source organism: Vidua chalybeata (assembly GCF_026979565.1). Classification (NCBI taxonomy): domain Eukaryota; kingdom Metazoa; phylum Chordata; class Aves; order Passeriformes; family Viduidae; genus Vidua; species Vidua chalybeata. Next base: position 27,424,334 of record NC_071570.1, on the reverse strand, counting down.
TTTCTGTCTTTGATTGTCACTGTTTTTCAAATGAGGCTTTGTTTAGTCTAATTATATAGCATTGTAAAACTAGTTTATTACTCTAATAATTTTATTTTACAAACTAGGAAAAAGACTTGAAGAGTAAAACACTGTGCTTAAATGCACACTATTTAAATATATTTAAATACATTTCATTGTGGTTTTAAAGTGTACTCGTGGGCTTGACTAGGAAAAGTGCAAGAATGATACTTGCATGTCATTAATGTTATTACTGAAATTGGTCTGCTCTCTGAGCTATGTTTGCTTTCTAAAAAGACAAAAATATGAAAAATAATGTTTCTGATAGGCTGCTGCCCAAACTATGGTACTTGGTGATCTCTTGTAGAATTTTAGCATTTTAGCAAGTCTGTAATAAAATATTTTAGAAAAATAAATCTAGCATAACTGAAATTTGAAGTTGTCTATATATTCTTATTTAGAGGTATCTATCTGTACAGTAGGCCACTTGAACTGCTCCAATACTGGAAAATCTAATGTACCACTCAATTACTATTCTTTAGACCAATTTAAAATAATAGATTGGGTGTGAGGTCTTAATGCAGTGTAACCTTTGGAACATTAGAAATAACCTCTTTCCCTTTTGAAATCAGTGCTCAGTAATGGCATCAGTCTTACCATTTTGCAGATGAACATACCCTGACTGAGTTTAAAGTTTTTATACATAGTGGTTCTTCAGTAGCTTGTTTCTCTTATACTGTGAATTCTGAGGCTATTTAATTTTTTGTCCATTCAAATTAAAGAATTCATCTGTATCTTGATCTGTATTTACATATAGCTGTATATGTTAAATCTGTGCTATACCACTCTCAACATATTATGTTACCTCTATCTTAAATTTCTTCCCCATAATCAGAATTGGCCTTGAGCCCTTACAGGACATTTTGTTGTTGTTATTGGACTCTATATTCTGTTTATCCATTATGTGCTTTTTCTTTCAGTGGAGGCAGTCCTCTGTTTTCCCCATTACATGCCTGTTTATATTTTCATTGGCATATATATTTGCAACCATGTCAAGTACAGAGGCAAATATTGTCAAGTTGACTTTATTCAGAGTTGTTTCCAAACCTTTTGGAGCACATTTAATCATTAGAAATTCTTATGAACATTTTTGTGAAATTCTTTAGTAGGCTTGGTAGGCCATTTTACCCTTTTAGAATATACTTTCATAAGTAGTACTTTCAAATGTTATGAGATTACTAAGTAATATACTTAATATTAGGTTCCCATTGTAATTCTGAGAAATAGATATTCATATATTAATAAGAAACATGCTTAGAAAGCAATTAAAGCATATATAAAAGTTACTAAGAATTAATACTTTGAGAACCACAATGCTGCATTTCTAAAGCATGTATATCCTGTGAATCTTACCCAAGGCAAAACTCACCCTGCCATTAGTGTAAGCTTATTAATAAAGATCACTGTGTAGTATAAGGACTGATGAAAAATGTTAATATGAGTTTTTCTGATCCTTTCAGAAAAAGCAATAAAATTAGATGAAATTGCTGTGGAAACTTTCTTTTTTCTGAATGACAGTCAATTTTTGATAGACTAGAACAGTTATTCTTTTCCCCTGACATTTCAACATTTGTTGAACAAGAGTCTGTAGAGAATGTTAGATCACCACAGTCTGTAGACACCATACAAGACATGCTTCAGAACTTTCTCATTGCATTCTTTCTTCCTTCTGCTCAAGGAAGGAGAAAAATGTTTTTAAGGGATGTATGTAACAAAGATGCAATTTTTAACTTGACCACTAGGTACTGTAGGCTAGCTCACCTTTTACAAGAGTATGTATGTATTACTTCATTTAAATCTTAACTGCTTCTGTCTAAACTATGTGGAGCATGAGCTTCTGTTCCCTTCTGTGTTTTTCCATTTCACTTTCCCTCTGTTTTTGGCATTACTGTGCTTCTGAACTCAGCATCATAAACTGGGAGTTCATCTAAAAGCTGCTACTGCCAGTTATTTCAGTGATACTGTTAAGCAGCTCCAAAATAGTAAGTCCTGTGTGAACTTTTTGGTCAAAGTGTTTCAGTTAAGATGGTAGATCTCATTCAGAAATTGTGAATTGCAATTTTGAACTTCTGTCTCACCAATATTCTGATTTCAACTGGTCTTGGACGTTTGCAAAAATACAAATCTTATTGTCATAAAATTCTGAATAAAAATTAAGGAAAGCTAGAAAAAAAGAAATCCATATGCTTCTAAACTAGATAGGCAGGATTTGAGAAGGCTGTATTATTGGAAACCATTTCTGTATGGATATAGTAAAAAAAAAGCTCTGTTTGTTTACACATGGTGTTTACCACAACCTGGTGGCAGGAATTCACAACCACATCTTGAAGGCTTGGACTGTGTTCCCAGATCTCATCAGCTTGTACTGTGAACATCATGTCACTTCTGTGTGCCTCTGTATCATAAATCTGTAAGGCATGAGTTTTGGGTCAGAATCAGTACCTTATATTTGTATGAATATTCAGTCTTCCACAGTGACTGTATTTAATTTGACACTGCATAACTTGTATGGCAATTATCTTTAAATAGTATTTTGTTTAACTTGTTGAACAAAGACACATATAAGTATGCAAGTAGTCTTTGTGACTCTGTTAACTTAGCATGCTGTTTTCTCAGGTTCCAGTAGCCAGAGCCAGCATCCTTTGGCTCATTGGCGAGTACTGTGAACGGGTTCCAAAGATCGCACCTGATGTTCTGAGGAAGACAGCCAAGAGCTTCACGAATGAAGATGACCTTGTAAAATTGCAGATCTTAAATTTGGGTGCAAAACTCTACTTAACAAATTCAAAGCAGGTAAGCCTAAATTCAGTATTGTATGCATTTACAGTCATGGCAGGCATTGTACAGTCTGTATAGATCAGTAATGATTTCTATTATATAAGTAACCAAACTTAGTCCATATTATTCTATGAAGAAAAGCTGAACATACGTGTTCAAGAAATATAACAGACTAAATCTAACCATGAGTCTTTCAGTGTATGCTGGATCATAAATGTGAATGTAGTGATGAGATAAACTCTTTTGTATGTGTCTTTAGGAAATTGTGAAATTTTTACTTCACATAAACAGAGAAGATCTGTAAATTGTGTTAGTAATACCAGATAGAAGATTTTGCTGATGTGATTTAATGTTTTCCCAAACCAAAATCAGAACTTTCAATAAAATGCTGTCATTTTGAACAAGAAGCTGCTCACTTTTTTTGTTCAGGATATCTAAAAGGAGATACCAGTAATAGGCCTTGTTTTGTCTTTCCAACAGTGCTTGTTTTAAAGATAGTAACTGGTTTCTCTTTTTTTTTTTTTTTTTGGTTTTTTTTTTTGTTTGTTGGTTTTTTGGTTTTTTTTTTGTTGGTTTTTTTTTGTTGTTGTTGTTTTTTGTTTTGTTTTGTTTTGTTTTGTTGGTTGGTTGGTTTGATTCAGTTTTTCCTATTTCCTTTTACCTTGGGGTGAGTTTTAATATCTCTAGTAGTAAAAATAATCTAAAAATGTCAGATAACACAAAGATGTGAACCTAGATCTCCAAGCAGCTGGAAACAATGGCTCTGAAAGGTGCCAGGTGCCTCACTCTTCTAAGTGACAGCACTGTGAATCCCATGACTGACTATGAAATGTAGCATGTTTACACTATTTTTTCACTGGAAATCCAGTTATTGCTGTAAAAGATTGTAAAATAAAAGATTTTTTTCTAAATGTAGAAGAAATACATTGTCTGATATATATACTATCCTGGGTTGCTAGACCTCTTTGTTTTAAAACAGTTTGCACAGCAGAGGATCTTGCACCTCTGCAACTGCGATGTCTTCTTGTTCCTTGATAGTTATATGCAACTACACATGTGGTCTGTCTTAGGCTTTATTTTGTAGGGCATGTGGGAGATGAACTGCCTTGCCATCTGCATTCAGATAGTAGTGAATGCTTTGCTTATACAGTCTGAAGTGGGGCAGTAATAAAAGGTGACTTCTCTCTAGTATTGCTCATCTTAAAGAAAATGCTGACTGAGATAAGGAAAAAATGGGTTGACTAAATTGTCTTCTTTCAGCCCATTATATTTACTAGTTTTCCATATAGTTTTTGTAATTATGCACATAAATTCTTCCACACCGTATTTGGTCAACAGTCCAAAGGACTCATACGAGGAGATGATGATTCTGTGATGCATTTTTTCCTATTTCACATCTTAATACATTTTAAATCATCATTGTAAGTGCTGCATAGCACTTTATTCAAACATGGTAATGATGATGTGCAGAAGGAACTGTCTCTGAGATGCCTACTAAATTATGACTTTCATCAAAGGGCATTTTCCTCTTGTAGTTTTAGGTTGTGGAAAAACAAGTTATTATCTCAAGTGGTCAAGGTATTCACATAAAATTTCTAACCATGTAAGTTTGGTGACTTGGCTTGATTCAAAGTTCCTTTCAGACTAGAGTACCATGGGTTTCCCATTAGAGGCTGGCAACACTCTTCCTATACCTACATGATTATTTCCAGGAGTAACTCTTCTCTACTCATTAGTAAAATTACTTCCAGGAATTACTTCCCTTCCTAAAAAGTCCAGCTATTTTTCAGTTTCATTTTTTAAATTTTATGTCAAATCTTGTAGACTTGATTGCCCAGTCTGTCCACCTCTCCTCAGTCCCATGTTTTCTGTCTCCATATCATATCCTATGACATAGTAATTTTATGAATAATTCATCAGTTTCATCCAAAGTTAATGGAGTTGTGAAAACCTCAAAGGTAAAATCTCACTTTGTTGAAAAGAGGTGGTAGAATGGCAAAGAGACACCCAATGCTGACCGAGTAGAAGAAAAGAGCTCTTTCATACCAGGTGAGGGAAAGGCAGGTTGAACTCATCTGTTAAGTCTTGTTTGGAGAAAACCATCAAGTTCTAGAGTAAATAAGACTTGCTTGTTTTACTTGTTTTGTCTAAATATTTTATTTGCTTGTAGTTTCCTGAAAAGTATATGGTGAAAAGTGAACACATTCACAGGAATGATTTTTAACAAGATTTATATATAAAAGTTTAAAGTGTACTTTAAATCCTGAGATCACCACATGGACTTTCAAAAGCTTCCTTATAATTTAAGGAAGTTTCAGGTTCAGTTATATCTGGATAGGTATGTAATAAAAACAGGCTTCCCTCTGCTTGTCTGTATTTTTTTGTAAACTTGCTTTGTTTTTTCAACACTTAGGGTCATAAAAACTTGAGTGTGCTAGATAGCTCATATAAGAGAAATATATAGTTGCCTAAGATGTTTCTTGCATGTAGCAGAAAGAATAAAGAGGTTTTTGTTGTCTAAAGAAGTAGGACTCCTACCAGAAAAAGTCCCAAGAAGTTGTAAAGTGTAAATAGATATGTCAGTCGTGGTTTAGCACAATAGCCTTATCTAGTGTGTCTAAAGAGTCAAGTTACTGGAAGCTAATGATATCTAGGAGTGGATAGATAACTGTTTCTCTCTCATTGTAGAGCCCCATTTGTTGGTAAAACCTGTATCATAAAATTTTCAAGTGGGGATCTACTAAAAAATTAATTGCTGCTAATGCAGGATAGGCATTAAATCCTTAAATAGACTTATTGTCACTAGAAAATTCCAGAAATGTTGCTGAAAGGTGATTGAATCTAGAAACACCTAAACCTAACCCTTCTAGCCAAAACAAAGTGTACAAAACATAATAATAGGTTCCAGCAGTATGAGGATAAAAGAAATTATATTCAGCCTATATAATGTTCATGTCCAGATATTCAGGAAATATTGACATGTGATAATAAGTGTATTAAATCACAGATCAGAATACTTTGTCACTATTCCATGAAGCAGTCATGGTATGCAGAATCTGTATGTTTCACCAAATCAACGTGCTTGCTGAAATGATTTTCACCCTCTTTTGAAAACTCCTTTGTTGGAAAAACCTACAAGCATTCGTTAGTTTATTTTTTGTTTTTAATTTGAAATAATTATTTCTATCAGCTACTTCCATGTAGATAATGTTTCCTGCTTGTTTGATTGCTTTACCATAGGAAAAATTTTAAAATTATGTTTCCTCATGGTTTCCATGAAAATTACAATGTATATGATAATTGTGAAGAGACTTCTTGCAGACAAAGAACATTCTTACATATAAGTTTGTTGTGTATTTATCTGTATTGAACAATATGAAAATGATATTTTTGGGGACAGAACAGGGAGGAGGGAAAGGGAGAGGATCACGGAGAAAATTATCCCATTAAAGGAAATGCAGTTTTTCAGGATCAACTCTTTATCTAATTTGTCTTTTTGTAATTCCATCAACACTCACTGAAAAAATGCCCACTGTGACAAGGCCTTCAACTTTTCCCATCCCTATAGCAATTCACAGGTTAAGATCATTGTGATTTATGATCCATTCACCTGAGTTTCCTGCCATGAGAGCAAGGAGTCTTGTCTTGTTTTACAGTGAAGTGATGGCAAAGGCTTCAGGAAGTATCCCTCATTTAGTTTCATGCATGCTACCTGGGAACCCTCCCTTCCAATTCCATTTAGATTGAACAGTGTAAGTCCTGCATGAGTGCAGATTATGTAGGCTCAGTCTGATGCAGTTGTTTCAAATTTTATACCCTCATACAGAATTAGCTGCCAATAAACTGTGAAATGTTTATATGGTAAAGTTTTGCCTTTCCCAGAACTAAGACAGTACCTCAAGAAAAAAGAAAAAAAAAAAAAAACCAAACTTTTCACAGAGCCATACTTGGGTATAGGAGAGAAAAAAGAAACAAAAGATACTTAATTGACAGTTTTTTTAAACTATGCTGTTATATTATTCTAATGTATAATGACTAATTTCTTCCAATGTTTGGTACCATAGGTTATTTTTGAAATGCTTGCATATGTTGCACTGATGGGGTTTAAATTAGAATAATTTTCTCTTTACTATGTATCTCACTTACAGGAGTTAATCATTATTCTGAAAAAGCATTTTTATATCTCCAGAAAAAAACATCAACTTGCATCCTCAAGCTGGAAATTATTAATCTGAACTTCTTTTTAGCAAATGGCATATACAAAAATTGACTGATTCTTTGGACATATTTTTCTGTTCACGTGATTGAAAATGTGTTATTGTTGTAGCAATAGCATGATAAACAATATATATGCAAGGTGGTTTCTTTGTATAAGATAGATAAATCTCTCATGATGATACATTTTTAACCCTGTGTTATGCATCTGTTCTGAGCTGAAGTACCAAAATTTACTTCCTTAGGATGGTATATAATTTCTGCTCTTTTTTCTGTTTGGTTGTATATAAAGGAAGTGGTGTATATGTTTCAAATGTATCTAGTGGATTCCAGTCTATTTAACACTGTTCTGGTTACACTACATTATTTATATTTTCTGTGTCTCCTTCTTTTCTTATATTATTTTCTTAGCTTAAAAAATTATCTGAATTATTAAAATTATTTAAGACATGTCAATATCTCAAACATCAAATTAGGAAGTTGTTATTATGCTGTAAAAACCTGTGATAGTATAAGTTGCTCCCTTTCATAAATAAATAAATGACTGATATTACTGAAGGCTTTAAGCTTCAAGAAAAAAATGGAAGAAGTCTTTTATCCTGGTTTTTAGAGGGCATCAGCAGCTTGCTTTTATGAAAAAGTAACAGCTAAATGCACTGCAAATAATTTGCAGTAATCCAGTTCAGTGATTCATGTGTCTGCTTTAATGGGTCATAATTCAGGATAAAGTAACTGAGTGCAGTCAGAGTGCAGACACTGCTTATGCCAGGGACAGTATCTCTTCATAAAACACACCTCAGCAGAAGCAGTTTGCCAGCCCCCTAATACCCTCTGATGTTTTGATGTCCTGCATATTTTTCCGATTAAGTTTTGAGTGCCATGTTTTTAGTTGTATTTCCACATTCATTATCCTCACGTAGACCCTTCAGCGGGTTTGCCATATATGATTATTTTTTTAATGATGCCTTTCTTTCCACTTCAGCAGTTTAATAATCTAGCACATGGCTGCTTCTCAGTACTCAGCATTCACCTCCCCAATACAGAAGAGGACATGTGCTTTGGCTGCAGAATTCCATTTGCAGCTTTAGAAATGCATATTCCCTGTGGAGCAACATTTGTTTGACATAACCATTCATTTTTATTACCTCTTTAAATATGTTTATCCAGAGTTATCAATAATCATAAATAACTTGTATTCTGTTCTTGTCCTGTTTTTTTTCACAGACAAAATTGCTTACCCAGTATGTATTAAATCTCAGCAAGTATGATCAAAGCTACGACATCAGAGACCGTACGAGATTTATAAGGCAGCTTATTGTTCCGAATGAGAAGAGTGGAGCTTTAAGCAAATATGCCAAAAAAATATTTCTGGCACAGAAACCTGCCCCATTGCTTGAGTCTCCTTTTAAAGGTATAACTGCCAAAATCATTTGGTAGATGTTCATTGTGTAAAGGAATGTGGCAGCTTATTCTATTTCAAATACTCTCACAAATTGTGTCACTTAGCAAATAAAAAAGATTAATATGCAAGGATGCTCAGTCTGCTTACTTGCTTTTCAGCAAGCAAAGGTGCACAGTGCATTTCTCTAATGATAAACCTTGGCAAACTGATCCACTTCTATTCATGTGGATTTTAAATTTTATTTAAATAACAGAAGGTATGTCTTGAGGAAAACTATTCTTCAATTTAGGAAAATAGCTCTAGGATTTTGTCTGGACTTTATTAGAAGATTGTTAATGTGAGTATTGCAAATGTTACATGAATTTGAAATAAATTAGGGTTTTTTTTTCAAAAATCATAATTTTCCCTCTGCATTTTGCTTGTTGTTTTACAAGTAAGATTCACTGTCTGTCTGCTCAAATTAAAAGATTATCAGGCTATCTAAATTAAAAATACTCTGTTATTGTGACAATTAGCATTTTAGTTTTCATACTTAATTAGGTCTAGTTTTGAAGCTTTAAAAGGAGCTCCATTTTGAAGAAAAACTATTGAAATTCTGGATGTGTTTGTGCCAAGACATGTATATGGATTGTTTAACTGCGCTGTCATTCTTAATATTCACAGTAAAGTAATTTTTAGAGAAGCTACATTTCAGAGCAACACCTCTAAACACACTGACTGATTAGCTTTTTTATTGACCATTATGGGGGAGATTATTGTAATCTATGGACTGAAATCAGTTTTTTGACCTATGAAGAGCTTCCTAGTTTATATTTATTCCATGACATTTGAGGTAATACAATGGCAATTACCTTTAGCCCTGATTAAGATTGCTCCTTGTGGTAGAGCTCACAGTGTTTGTGTATTTCTTCCCTCCTCCCGCTTTTTTAATAGATCGGGATCATTTCCAGCTTGGCACCTTGTCTCACACATTGAACAGCCGAGCCACTGGGTACCTGGAGCTATCCGACTGGCCAGAGGTGGCACCTGACCCCTCTGTCCGAAATGTCGACGTGGCTGAGTCGGTACGTCAGCGTCACTGAAAGTAACTTTGCTGAAGGCACTTGTCAATACAGAGTATTAGCCCAAAACTGCAAGTATTTAAATACTATCTGTGGGCTGTATTGAAAGCCACTGATGCATGGGAATGTCCCTGTTGCTTATTTTATCTTAGAAATCAAGCACCTGAAAACTTACTTAATGCTAGTTCTTTTCAATGACAGAAGTGGATAAACTGTAGTCCACTTCTGCTTCATTTGTGGAGTAAGTAGGCTCTTTTCACCTCCATCTCACGTCTGATTTCCTATCTTTTATCTCCAGTCTGCTGCAGTATGTTAATTGAGTGTAGCTGGACTACCAAAGTCAGAAATGAAGAGGTTGGTTTGTGAGAAAAATTCAAGGCTAAACAATAAAAAAAAAAAAAAAGGAAAAAGGTAATACAAACAACAAAAAACAGCTTCAGAGGATTAGATTATGCATGTTCTGAAGTGTCAAGTTTGGAAGAGATGAGGGTTTACATTTCAGATAATCTGGAGTGGTTTAGGAAACTTTATGATAAGAAAATATCTATTAGTGCACTAGTCATGTGTTGACACATTGGATTTGTCATCTCCTAGCAATAGCTTTTTGTCACTGTAGTGTAAACTCTGAGGGAAAGTCATATTTTGGTACCAGAATTGTGATTTATGTGTTGGGTACCAGAGTCCTACTGGAATGCTAGTGAAAGCTGTTGAACAGTAGCTGAAATACAAATATATCGGTATATAGTGTGCCGATAGTGCTCCTGGAGGCATGGCATTGCAACAGATAAACACAGAAAAGCATGCAGTCCCGGTAATGAGCCAACTTCCTCAGTAAATCATAGATTAATTAATTTGCTTATGAGATGTTGCACACAGGAAGAGCAAGAAAATATAAAAAATAGATCAGACTTAGAAAAGCCAGTGGACAGCAATCTGGTAGAAGAAGTGTTTCTCCTTAATACTGTAATGTGTCAACCTTCTTATTTACATTTCAGGAAAAGTGATATTTGTATAAAAACTTCTGAAAGCTTTTATGGGAAGAATTTTAGATAATCAGCTCAAACAGAGGATTATAAATGATAGGGTTGGCATGAAAGAATGTGTGAAGGTGCTTTCATCCATAAGACCAAAAAGTATTGCAGGAAATTGATCAAATGGCATAACATCCATGTACAACATAGTAAAAAAACCACACTTCCAACTATTTAAACCTCAAATCAAACAGGAAAATCCTTCAGCCATGTTGGGGTTTTTTTTTGCAACTATTTTCTTTGGAGGATCTCTCATTTTCATTAATTTTGTGGTTTCCCTAAATACAGCATGTGCCTACATAGCATATGTGAGTAAAGCTGAGTTAAGCTGCAATCCACATGCAAATTATCATTTATATCAAAAAGAATATTAGCTTTTTAAGCCAGCTTTTGTGTTTAAGAGGAAGCCAGTGTGTCTCTAGAGTTGTTTAGCCTTGCAGGTAATTGTTAGAGCCTATTTCAAAACTTAAGTGTTATTCCAGATCAGATTAGTCAGTGAGGCAGACCTGTATCACACTGTTGATAGAGTTGTCTGCCAGTTCGTTTTTTTTATCCTGTTCTGAATTTTAACATGCCTTCTCTAGTAGCATAGAGGTATATGGAAAGAAAAAAAGTCTGGGGGAAATACTGCCTCATTTTGGCATTCTCTTGGTGGTAAGAAATTACTTTTATTTCGAGAATTGCAACAGAAGTGAAATATAATTTGTCTGTGGCTACCTTGAGTGTCCACATCTGTTTTCTGCAAAAAACTTGGGATGATGAAGGTGGTGGGATTATTTCATTTATTTATTTCATTCATTTATTTATTTCATTCTCATTTTAGTCAGCTGGATCTAGAAATAAAACTCTCAGACTTCAGGTTCTTTTGGCATAGAAATTTATTTATCATTACTGATGCTTTTAATCTACTTTATTAAATCTTTTTCTGGACTACCTAATAGACATCGCTCACCTTTTATAGGTATGTACCAGACTTCTAGATCTCCTAATTGTGTAAAGTAAGAGATATTTAATAGCTTCTCTTGACTTGCTTAGATGATTTATTTAGCAACAGCTGAATACCACTACTCTGAATGTTTTTATTCTATGTTTTGTGTGTATATATTTGTATTGCTGGTTGCAAGAGTAAACTTAAATTGAAATTTATTTACAGGCAAAGGAATGGACTGGAATTCTAGGCAAGCCAAAGAATGAGAAACCTACTGAAAAGTTCTATTCTGAATCAGAAGAGGAGGAAGATGAGTCTGCCAGTACCAGTTCATCAGGTAAGTGTTTGGAAAGCAACTTGTATTTTCACTACCTGGAAAACTGTGTCTTTAGAACTGTCTGGTACATAAAAAGGAAAAAAAAGATTGTAAACAAAGCCAGAGCTGTGTGTAAACTCCATAAATTGGGGGGGGGGGAATTTACATTCACTATATTAAATAAGTTAGCTTTTGATTTGTTTCCCAGATAAAAAAGCTGGCATGCTATGTTTATCCTCTTTGGAGTCTAGTATGAGTAAGGAGAGTTTATAACTCCAGTTAAAACTGAAAGCACATATCTGTTTGCAGGAGAAGTGGCAAATGGTTGTCAGGAACCTTAAGTCTTAATTGGTTTTTGGGATTTGGTGGTGGTGAAGAATTATTTTGATAGCATGTGCTGCTATGCTGATAAATGGCCAGATCTGTTTAATTATGTAGTCTTTCATGAGATTTATTCACCAAACTGTGTTACATTATTTCTCTGAAGTTCTACATGATGTTTTCCGTTTATTATAATGGGGATATTGATGAAGAGAGTAACAGCTGCCTATCAAGTTCAGTAAGCAGTGGTTCTGTTATCTGTTCTATAATTTATTGTCAGATAGGCAGTTCCCCAGAACAGCCGTTTCAGAAGATGTTAGTATATTTCAGATGTAGTAAAGATCATAATTCTTCCAGGTCCAAATCTTAGACACAGAAAATGTTTAGCATTAGAGACTTGAAAGAATTATCATCATCTAGTTGAATGGAAGAGGATCATCTTAGAATACAAACATGGAGCTGCTTCCTTCCAGTTCCTAAACTGAGGAGATATGCAGAAATATTTAAGAATCGTATCACTGAAATTAGTGATTTCTGAAGTAATAGAAGCATATACTCACTTCAGATATTTGAATATTTGGTAACTATATGATTAATTACAGGATTAATAATTTGTTTATATCAGTGATTCAATCATAGATACTATGGGTATTTAAGAAAAGGTTATCTAATTAAGCAACTGTTTGAGAAGATAATTTTGCAGCTGAGCGAATGTAAAGACTAGAAAATTTGAGGTCATTTCCAGCTCCTAATAGGGTTATGTAACTTTGAAGAATCCACATGTGATTAATTTATTATTCAAATTTCTAATTTGAAAAAGTATAATACTGTAGGCTAAAGAGGACAGGTTTTTAACTAACAAAATTTTGTAGAGATAAGGGGAAAGTAATTCCCTTGCCTGCTTTTGTCACAGGGTAGATAATACTAAAGCTTGCAATTGGATCTTAAAATACTAAACCACTGTTTAATTTAAAGCAAAATTGGGTTTCTAAAATACTAATTATTTAAAATATTTAGATCAAAATTATAAGGGTTGTTTTCATTTCAGGGAGTGGGTCTGACAGTGAAAGTGAGAAGGAAGATAAAGAGGAAGGCAGCACTGATGAGAGTAGTGGGAGTTCCTCTCCCAGTGAAGAATCATCTGACAGTGAATCAGACAGCAAAGAAACTGCTGCTAAGAAAACATGTAGAGCTGTCAATGAAAGGTAGGTAGATGTTTGTCTGGTTTTAATTTTTTGTGATACTAGCTTATAAAGCACTCTTCCTGTTACCAGTCTGCCAAGCCTTTAATTAGGCTATTTTGGGCATGTATTGGCCAAGGAGTGATGTCAGTTTATGAACCTAGATCCTTTTCATTAATCAGACTTCTCTTATGTTTGGAATTAATTTCTGAGTTCAGTAAAATCTTGGGTGGCTTGTTGAAAATTGATGTAACCTTGGGAGGCTGAATAAGTGATCAAATAGTTGTGTGAAACACTTAATTACCTTTTGCTGCAATTTTGCTGAGAGCTAAAATTAAGTCCTTCAACACTTGCCATTATATAACTAAGACAATTGATTTTTCTAAATAATGTTATATTAAAAAGATTATGATCCAAATATTAGAGGCAAGAGCTGTGAAGGGAAACGGTCATAAGATATTTAAGTGTTAGCGCTTTTAAGATTGCCTATTATCAACAGCATTATCATGTATTAAAGTATCATTAAAATTTTGAGTAATTGGGGCTAATACCTTGTATTGTATGAATCTGTTTCTTCCACTGCTGTCAGCAAGTGGCCTCTGCAGACACGATCGCCCTTTACTTTGTAGTCTGCTGCCAGCTCACTTGATGAGTTTGCAGCTCAGCTCAGTCGTGGCTGACAGCACTGATTGGGGCGCAGTACACACTCTGCTCCTTTTATTACAGACAGTAATTAAAGCAGCTCGCCTTGCCACTTCCATAACAAACACAGCATAATGCCCTAATTATGACTTTATTAATTTAAGTCAGGATTTAATGATTTTAAAAGTGATTTATATTGTTTTTCCTGTTCAGAACAAATGAAATCTGTAGGTTAAATTAATACAGGCTTTTCATCATCGCAAAGTTAAAAAGCTAGTTACCAGTAAATTCCTTTCATTAGAATAACATCTGAAATTTTAAGCAGTAAGATAAACAATTATTACCCATCAAAACCGGCTGATGTGCAGTAAAGTAACATTTTTAATCTTCAAATCTAGTTTTAAAGCTAAGCTAAAGATAAATTATTAAAAAAAACTTAATTTATATAATGGGTTCACAACAACTTATTTGTTAATGCAACTGTAGCTACTGTTGAATGAGAGTGATATAGTTAATTCTGTTGTCTTGAAGAAACCTTGAACAGTATATGGTATTGAATTTTTGTTTCAGTCATTTACCTCAAACAAGTTTTTAAGTGTTGTCATACTGAAACATAATTTTCAGTACCTGTTTTTCACCATGATTTTAACAATCAGATATGCTACATTACACTGTTTTAGTGAAGTATACTACTGTTCCATTTTTAGCTTTGCAAGCTTCAAATTTACTGCTTTATGCTTTTGACTAAAACTTGAGGAGGCAATTTTAACTATAGTTAAATGGGTAGGCATGGCCTAAATGTTATTAATTTGAATTAATTTTGCTTAACTTTTTTTAGGCAACTCAGTCATAGGAGGTTCTTGAGAGGAGGAAGACTTTACTCTGTTTTGATCTCTGTCATTTAAGATTTTCTTTTCTCCTTCTCTGTATTTTTTTCATCTAAAAACATTGCTATCTCAGTGATGCAGCATAGTACATTCTTTGGTACTGCTCCTAAAGCTAAGCAAAAATGTCTAACAATTTACTGTGAATCCAAAGGGACTCTTAATAGTTGAGTGGTCTAGATTTGTTTAATTATTGTTGACCTTGTTACCCTTCAAGTACTTCAATAGCCAATTCATTGTCTTGAGAAGGAAGCTGAATCAGGTAGTGTATGAAACACCTGATTTAGAAGTATAAAATGGTTGTTTGCATATCCAAGAACAGAGTTTTTTTTCTATATGCAGTATTAATTTTTCTGCTCCATGATAACTATTAGAAAACAATTTTCGTTTCCTTTGGTAGTAACTCCCCCTGAGACAAAAGGGTAATCTACTAAGTGGTATTTAAAGTATTATTAGATATGAACGAGGCAGATAATATTCAGTAGCTGTTAACACAGACTAATATAATCCAGCATTGGTAGGGTGAACAGAACTTCACTGTGTGAAGAACAGAACTTCACTGTGTGAAGCTGTAAGGCATTCAATGTGACCAAAGGTGTAGGAATATAACAGCTCTTGTGTATGAACTCTTTAATAGGTTGAACAATTTGTAGATGTTATAGGTCTTATTTCTAGGTGATGCGGTTTTGTTTAGAAGAATTAACAAAGGAATAAACTAAATTAATTGATTTTTAAAGCAATATTACTGTACAAAAAGATGATACACCAACTTTCTGTTCACCATAGGTGGAATAGTATGAAAGCATCTTTATTTTAAAAGATGGTTGCACTTCCTTTTGTAATGTCACAAGCTTGATGCAAAATATATGCAAATAATATTTTTAATATTTCAGATGTTCATATTTTGTTTGGCTGTTTTGCTGGTTTAGACTGCATGTGATGGTGTACTGTGTAGTACAATAGAACAGTTTTGTGTAGCCTTAAATAAACGACTTCATTTATAGCTGAGTTTTTTATTGTGGAGAAATCATGACTTAAAACTCATTTAATGAAACTTTGAAATGCTGTTGTAGGATATTGCCCTAGCAGATTCCTTTGGTGGTTTTAGATGTCTCTTAACATATTTTTAAAATATGTAGTGATTCACAGGATATTAAAAAGAAAACAGAGAGGATTTCCATAAAGAGAAGCACGTCCAGTTCCTCTGATACAGAGTGCACTTCATCAGATGAATGTTCTTCAGGATCCAAGTCAGAATCTGATTCTAAAAGTGACTCTGAGTCTGGAAAATCTAGAAATGCTACCTCTAATAAGGTTAGTAAGGTAGAATATGTTTTTTTAAAACCTCTATAAAATATGAGAATGTGTATCTAACCATCTACACACGTTTCTTTCTGTCGGCGTAAAGATGGGTAGTAGTTTTATGCATACCTAAAACAATCCAGAATTTATTGAAAAAAAATTTTTTTTATAGAGAGCAGTCCAAAAGTTGTTTGATTGTTTAAGCAAGTAAGAGTGTTTTTATAACAAAAAACCTGAATTATAAAAATATAAATTACAAAATTTCAGTTTGCAATATTATGTTTTTATTCCATATAGATGAAGAAGAATAATAGAATCTAATTATTTTTTATACACAAAACATTTTTTTTCTAGTAGTCTATTATGCTTTTATAATAAAATTAATTGGTTTTTAATTTAATTTTTTGTTATTGTTGAACGGGTGAAACTTAATACATGTTGATGGTTATTTTATTAAAATGGAATCTTAAAGTATAGCTATAATACCTGGGTCTGAGAGGAAAGAAAACCAAGAACCAAATGTTAGTACATCGTTTCTTAATTGTTTGAAGATGTTCTAATAGAACTCTTAGCTTAGTTTTAAAATTTTCTGTTAAAATTGAGAATAGTACATTTAATGAATCTATAACTGAGATGTATATATAGATTAGTAGCATTAATATTCCTAATGAGCAATCATTTACTTGCTGTCTGTGTTTGATAGGAATAAAGAGTTCTGTTACTTCAAATTCTCTTAGCTTTCTTAAAACAGGTATGAAATAGCAAGCTTTAAAATACGTATTTTTAATTGGTTTCAAAATATGTGAAGATGCAAAAATGTGCAGCAGAGCCATTCATGTGTCATTTAGGATTTAATTACTTACCTTAGTGAAGAAAAGGACCCTAAAAGTTCATTACTCAAACTAGCATTAAAGAACTAACTATTCATGCTATTAGCATGAATTAATTGGTTACTGTTTACCTACCTTGCATTTAAAAATAAATAAATGAGTAACCTTTTGCTAAATCTTTTCGGGAAGAAGAGTAAAACAATTTCTGACATTTATTTTTCTGTTATCAAATGCTTCCTATGCAATTCTTTCTGTATATTTACAAAAAAAAGTTGAAGAGTAGAAGCTCAGAAGTTTCCGTTTAAATTCTGATATGTGGCATTGAAAATTAAGCTAAACTCTTAATACATTTTAAATTAAGCTAAGCCATTTCAGTCATGACTCCTGTATAGATGGCAGAATAGTCAAAATAGACATCCTTTGCTGCTTTTCTGGCAGTTTTTGAAGCTGGTGAATAGGTGTGTTTTGACCAGTTAAGAGGTAAGGCCATTACTTGATTAAGCTGTTGAGGTGTGTATTTATTTTAAATAAGGAGGTAAGACTGTCTGTTTCTCTAAATCTTGAACTTATATTGTACATGATCTTTGTTTTTTAACTTTGTAGGTCTGCCTAAGTACTCTTGAATTGTGACTTTAACTTTTAATCTGTTCCCTTCTTCAACCAAGTAGAGCAAAAGATGAAGTGAGGCTGTATTACCTGTGAAGTGGAGATGTGTTTCCATGGTTTGATCATTGTTTCCTCCCCAAATAACACATAGGGTAACACACCTGTGTCAAAGGCTTTTTCTTCTAGAGCAGCCAGACTGGTTCTTGCAAAAAAATGATAGCACAAAAAATACAACTTAAATCCACTTAGAATAAACTTCTTTGATACTAGATGGGACATGAATTAATTTTAACAGTTTGCAGCTTCTCTCATCACCAGAAAGTAATACATACTCTGATGTGCTTAGTTCTGAGCAGGCACTGCAAAGCCATGTTCAAACTATCTTCTCTCTGCTGCATTTTTCCATTTTTCTCAGGATATTGACACCATGTTGATAATTACTTTCACTATAGTCTCTAAACTGCTTGGTTCTTTCACAGGATATATGAGGACTACTAGCATAAAGAAGCTTTTTGTATTTTAAAACAACAGAATGTGTGAAGTCAAATACACTGAATATGAGAACTGGAATGTCCAAGAAGCTTGAGATTGAATTGTTGAAGTCAAGGGAAAGTTGTCAAGGCCTTGGATTTTAAGAGAAGAGAAAGAACATTGGAGTAGTTCTGAAGTCTTACTTGATTAAGAAGCACCTAAAAGGAAATGTGTTAGGAGGAAGAAGTATTTTTAAACAGGTGACAGAAGAGTTGATGAGAGTAGAGTCAAAGGATAGAAGGGAAAAATTGCAAAGCTTTTAAGCATCACAAAAGACATTAAAACAAATAGCAATGTGTTTATATGCGCGGCAGCAAGAAAAGTAGCAAGGAGATTATTGAAAAGTGTAGAGCTCACTGTGCAGAAGCTAAATGTTCCTTAAATTCTTTTTCATTTAGAATTAGCACTTTTAATATAAGGGCAACAAACTTGGCTGATGAACTGTAAACAATGGTCGTATGTAAAGGGGCAGGGGCCAGTTAATTTAATGTCCTCCAACAAAGAGGACTGTTTCAGTATATGATATTAATCCCTGGAACCTTGAAGTTAGCTTCCACTTAAACCATGTTTGATGCCTGCATTCAATGTTTCTAGTATTTGTTTATTTTTAGACATGTAATTAGATAAGTGGGTGGGGGAAAAGAAAGACAGGTATTTTTTATTAAAGGTGATTGCTATGCTAACTAGCTTAATAGGTTTTTTTGAGAGAAACCTGTTTTGAGCCCTATAATGATAGATGAAGGTAACTGATGGTAACCTAGGTAACATCTTCCAAGCTGGAAAGAAAAAAACAATTTTTAACAAACTTTAAAGATTATTGTTTAAATCTTATATATAGATCCCTTATGTGTCAAGATACATTTTAAATGAATGACACTTTTTTTTTTCTGCTCCCTTCCTGACTTATTTTCAGACCACCCAGGAAACAGATGGTTTCTGCCAGGCTCTCAGAAATGCGTGCTTTATTCTGATAGTTTGTCATTAGTAAAGACATTGCTTATGTTATTCTGCTATAGTGTATTCTTAATTTGGGCAGTCCATATGGGGAGATTATTCATTAGGATTTCCTTTTCAGTAAAACTGAAAATATTTTCTGAAATACATAATAATAAAAGAAGTTGTGGTTAGTGAGCTCTGTTTTTATGGTTTCTCAGTTTGCCACATGTTGTGAACTATGTTACATTGCAGATGTTTTGGGTGATGTTTGCCATTCCTGATATATTCTGTTGGGTGTCATTTCCATGTTCTGCAAAATTTTCTTAATAAAAAAGGTTCTAGTACATTCACACTGGAGCTTAATTTCTACATACATCCATGCACTTACTGGCATTAAAATACACTACAAAAAATTCAGATTATTTTCCTGAATATGTTATTAATGGTTTAGTATTTTTTGCTCCTGACATATAATTTTGAAAAAGCTGTTGTGTTCACTGTAATTGAGCTGCAGTGAATAGAAAAGTCTGTCTCTTGTACTGCAGTCTTGTATATAATTTTGAAATATGGATAATTTGAGGTGTTCAGATACATACTATACTGTAAGCATAAATACTGTAGAGCTAAAATGCAGATTTGAGGATGATGCATGTATAAGTAGGTGTCTCTACAGTGGGATTTTAAAATCAGCTACTGTTGACCTCCTTCTACAAGTATAATACAGTCACTCAGCTGTTAAAAACCTGATCCACTATTTAAAAAATATACAAAAACAAATTGTCTATCTTTCTGCCTGATCTCCTTTCAAGTGCTAACACAATGGAAACAGTGGGTGATCTGTCAATGCATTTGGATTGTCAGTGATGGTTTTGTATAAATATTGGGAGGATAAGAAATAAAATTCGCACAGCAGAATATGATTTCATCTGCCTTTTCTCTGCAGCTCCATGGCTCATGCTGCGGTGTGAAATTCTCATTTTACACACTTTGCAGGCGGAGCACATGAATTATGCATTGAGCAAGAGAAATCTCCTGCTTCAAGTCCTATATGCATTTACCAGGTTCTATCTCTATTATCAAGATGAATTGCAAATGGAGAAATGTTTGATGGAATATACCTTAACTTCTTTGTTTAGTATTCTGCTTTTCCCATAGTGGGCTTTCTTGGTAGAATACTGTTTCGGTAATATTGTAGGCTTAGTTTTCAGAAAAAAAAGGCGAAAAATTGTGTTACAGAGAAATGTCAGACACGTCAGAACCTTTTTATTGTCTAGATTTCAAATGCAAAGCTTTTTTTACTCAATTTAAATATCTGTAGTCATTGGCTATTTATTGGTCATAGATAGCAAATCAATTTTCTTTTCTTGGAAAAAACTAATTAAAAATAATCATGTTTGTTATAGGCAGGACCCACATAAGTAAAAGATTTCTTTGGTGTTTTCTGCAGAATTGCACATAATAATGTACATACCCATATGTAGACATACATATAAGCATGAAAATGTTTTTATGGCTTTGAGTATATATAGCACCCAAACACATATATTAGTAGCCCAGTATTTTCTTAAGCTTGAACACTTGACTGAAGTTGGAAATAAGACATGATCACACTTAAACATTATCTTTATTTAATTAGCCCTTGATTTTACATTTCCCAGATGATAGGGTCAGATTTGTGCATTTTTTGCAATTTGGTGGAATTGTTTACTTGCTTATTCTTTATAGTAAACTGATACACTTAAATGCAGTTTTCTGGTAAAGTGTGCAGTGAAAGTTTTCCTTGCCATACATTGGTTCAATATTTTTTTTTATTTGTGCCTTATTTTAGGACCATTTTATTTTGTTTTGAAGTATAAGAAGTAAATGCTCTCAAAGGTTTTTTTTTTACCCATTTTTCAACATTTTTTATGTAATAGATTCAAAGTAATATCAGTGCAAGAATGGATTTCACCTTATAAAGTATACATCAACCTTTGTGTACTTTTTGGACTTGTGACAGAAAAAGCAAACTGAAGCATGCTATTGGTATTATTTGTGACTTAGACTGTCCATCTTTGTTGTCTTCAGTAAACAGATCCAGTAAACAATAAGGATTCTTTGGCAGTGACTCCTAATTTTTTAGAAACTTGTACTGAAGCATATAGAAGTCTCATCCTTGTATGGCTCTTCTGTGAGTTGAGGCACTTTTTAGAGACTGTTAATTGGCTGCATGATAAAAGGAGATGAAGACATCCCATCTCTATGGAAATATTTAGCAAATATAAAACTGTAGAATTTTAATCATAGTTGAAGGTAGAACTGTATCTTATGGATAAGTGGGGATAGACAGCAGAAGACTTCAGATATTGAGGATATTTTTAATATATTTGCTTAACTTATATTTGTTTAACTGAGTTCTCCTGTAGTCTGTTTTGGTTTCTGAAGAGTTTTCTACCTCAGGAAAAAGTTGTGATACATAATTTATAGTAAAAGTGCTGGAAATAATGGCTAAACCCAAGATTCAGGGCTAAATATTCACCAAATGATACTATAAAGTGGCTTGGAATTCATGAGAAGGATTGTCAGAAAATTGTGTCTCTGACGTGAGTAATTGAAGTAGAACTTACATCTTATGAAGTACACTCTTTGATGTTATTTCACAGTTCTAAAACAAAAGTGGCCAAAATAAACTTAGTGACTTGTTAATAAAAGCATCTCAGAAGAAAAGTCTTGTAGTTGTCTTGTAGAAAAG
Source organism: Vidua chalybeata (assembly GCF_026979565.1). Classification (NCBI taxonomy): domain Eukaryota; kingdom Metazoa; phylum Chordata; class Aves; order Passeriformes; family Viduidae; genus Vidua; species Vidua chalybeata. The sequence goes on along the minus strand of NC_071570.1, from coordinate 27,402,579 downwards.
TCTTGTAAGCAAGAGTCCCTCACTAATTCTGGACAAAACATATAAGAAATAGTATAACTTCAGCGCCATTTTAGAGCTATTTTGTAATATTTTCTTTGTCTAGCAGAGTTTTAGGTTTCAGATAAATCAGCAGTAGTAGAACACTCAAATACTGTAGTGATAAGGACCATCAAAGTATGATGATGTTAAAATAATTTTTAAAATAGTGGCTCCTGTTCTTTTCAGTCCAACAAGATGATTCTTCTCCCAGAATACCAGAAGCATATCTATAGGGATCATGTAAGTGGCTACTGTCTCTTTGAGCCATAGTATTTATAGGAAGAACATGATAAGTGATGTCATCATGGCGGAGGTCAAACCTGGCAGTCATTAACATCAATGGCTTTGAATAGCAAGAACATTGGCTAGTTTCTTTCATGTTCTTTGGAGGCAACCATAGAATTTCTTGCAAAATTGAAAAAAATAAACTCATTATTATAATTTGTTTGCAATTGACTATCAAGCTGGGAGACCAGAGGAAAGGGAATGCACCTTGAGAAAAGAGTGCACATTTTATTCTATGTTGCCGGTTAAAGGAAGTGGTTCTAGCTGCTGAGTTGACTCCAAGCTCTTCTGGAAATATCTGTCCTGAATGTCTGAAATGCTCAAGAAATGATGGCCTAGATGGGCATAAAGAGATTTACTGATTCATTTAGACCTGTTAATTTATTAGAAGTGGTAAAATAATTATATTTCTCTATGTATTTGGCTGTCATGTACCATTTAAGAGGAAACAGATAAACTAGAAAGTGTGACTCTTGGAAAGACTGCATTTAAATTACTTGCAATAACTTGGGTAGTGAGCAATGTCTTAAAGTGTAAAGGCAGTTAATATGTTTTCTAAAAAAGTGGGAAAGCCTTCTGCTTGGTATGTGAGCCAGAGAAGATGAAGGTAGAAGAAATTCTGACACAAATGAAAAGCTGACACAAATGAAAGATGCTTTAGAGTGGGTAAGAACAACATGATGACAAAGCTCCTTGATACACAAGGCTCTGGGTATATCCAAAAATCAATGCTTTATACTAAACCACCCTCTTGGCAGGGTATACTGAGCTTCTTTCACTGAATTCTTTCCTGAATCACCACTGTCTAGACATGTTCTATAGGTATGGCCAACACTTACTCTTACAAGAGTTATTTAGAACTTTTTTAGGTATTGAAACAAATTTTGCTGAAATACTCTGTCAAGGTACTGGGATTATTACTTCCCTAGTCTCTACTTCCGGTACAGCCAATTCTTATTAGAACTCATCTTGAGCTCAAAACTGAAACTTTTTTGGTGAGAAAAATCAACTTCCTCTTAAGTAAATCCCAGTAGATAATTGGACAGAATTCCATGCTCCTAGATAAGTGCAAATAATGCTATATTTCTTATTGAATAGATTTTGACCTGTTTTTTATATGAAAACAGAAATGTTAATATGCAAATCTTTTGTCTTAAAGAGATAGCTGCTTTTTTTTTTTTTTAATACTCTCAACAGAAGTATCTGATCTGTCACCAAATGTTTTCTGTGTAGCAACAGTGATTAATATTAGATGAATACAGGGACTACAGAAATTCAGTTGTGGAATTTAGGTTCAGTTTAACTATATAAACAAGTCTTTCTCAGTAGGTGAATTCTCTGGATGCCAAGCCCTGAAAATGGATATATTTTGCGTTATGAAGTAGTAAAATAAATGCACTTGCTTTATAAAAGCACTAAATGCTTTTCTTTTGCTGATATGATGAAAGATTAAATATACATTTATTTTGACAGAAAGAAGAAAAACCAGTACAAGATAGAAAGACTCCAAAAAACCAAGACATGTTTCTCTTAGATTTAAATGATTGTAAGTATCTTGATTAAAGCCTCATTTTTCCAAAGGCATAAATTCAGTTCAGTTAATTCAATGAATTTAAATGTTTGAAACATGGATTCTGTTAATTTATTGTACTAGTTTCCTGACAAAATAAATGCTTAGACTGTAAAGTTATTTTTAAGCACAGTTATTACAAGATTTTGTTTTATAATTGAAAAATTGTTTCAAAATTTAGAATCTCCCATCATATAAAATATTTACTTTGAGAATTTGTATGTGTCTGGACTTGTTTTCTGTTAAAGTGGGCTTATTTTCTCAGGTAATAATGGATGTTACTTGTACAACACCTGTGCAATCTATGAGGCAATTATGGTATTATATTAATATGCTAAAAATCTGAAGAACATTGTGAAATTTCTGAAGAACAGTGTGAAATTGTATTCTTGGAAGAGTAAGATAGAGCTGGCACTGGTTTTTGGCTATGCTTGTAGTACCCTTCTTAAAGTTTACTTCTATAGGTGCAGCACATCTGAATTGCATTAACATGTATTTTGTATGTAGTCTGTAAATGAAAAAGTGCTACACAGTTTATATCAAAGAGAATGATAAAATAGAGGAAAAATGGGAAAGGAAGAGAAAATACTTTTAAAGTAAATCACATGGTCTGTTCATGTATAAGTTGTATTTTCATTGCTTATTCTGAGTATTGGGGCTATATGTCTGAAAAAGTAATCTTATATTTAGAAACAAGAATATAACATATTCTTCAAATATTAATCAATATGAAGATGAATATCAATATATTCATCAATATTCATTAAAAATATATACAAAAATATAACATTTAGATGAGGATGTAAACCCTTTTTTGTGCAATGAAAAAAAATCACTGTCTTTCCCAGTATCTTAAATTGTTTTTCAATTTAAGTATCTCTTGCCTTTTTGCTTCTAGTTTGTCCTGTAACAACTCCTGTGGCGGTTCCTACGGCAGCTGTTTTGTCCCCAAGTTTAGCAGCAGACCTAGAGGGATTAAGTCTGTCAAGTTCATCAGTCATTGATGTAAGTAGCCTTTAAAAAGAGGGAGGGTGCGTGTCAGTTTAAGCATTTTACATGTTTTGAGGCCATCATTAAGGTGTTTTTTTTTTTTACAGTTCTTTCACCTATAAAAGTGTTATATGAAATTATGGTTTACATGCATGCTTGGCAGCATTTTTCAATCTGTGATTGCATTCTGAAATGTGGAGAAAAGTATGAGTATTGCGTGTCTGAAAAGGATGCCTTCAAGGATTTTTAACCTTCTCTTTCAAATTGTATTTTTCTTTGCCTCAGGGAAACTTTAATTCAGAAATTAAGTATCCAAACTACAGAGGTCTTTCAAGTAATTGATCTGCTAGACTATCAAAAACAAGCTACAAGAACATCACATACTTGCTAGTACTCAGTCTGTTTGTTTACCATACATGCTTCCCATTATGACACTTTCCTACATGGAAGTAATTTTTCATAAATATATGAAACATAGCTCCTGGGTGCGAATATAAAGGGTATAGATTTACAATCAGTGGTGTATGAGTATGTGTCATGATTCATTCTGTTAGTGCTTTGTAGTACTTTCCATTAGGGAGTCTCAAAACTATAGGTATAATTAGGGTTAGCAAACTCATGGAGGTAGAGGGTGTTCTTTATTGTGGGAAAGAATAGAAGTTTGTTCTCTTTCAATTGAATTTTCTTTAGTATTTTGTGTGTGTCCAATTTTTATTTGCAATTTAAATAGAAAATGCAGTGGGTACATAGGGTACATATCCTTGTGAAAATGGATGGATGTGACCAGACAAAATACAGGCAATTTTTTAGCTTAGCCTTGTTTCTAATGTATCTAATGTATCTAGAACCTACGCTGCAACTTAATTAGTCACTGGTAACCTACTTTGTGCTGCTATAGGGAACAGTAGTTTGCAACATGAAATATTTGTTAAGTAAAGGAGTACATGAGTGATTTGACTCAAGAAATAGAAGACCTTTGCTTATGATTCAGTTTCATGTTTACAGGCTTCAAGATTTGGTGTTGAAATGGGAGACTTACAGATAATTTATTGGATATTAGCCTTATCTAATAAAATTGGTGTGTAATGTAAATTTCAAGCAGGCCAGTAACAATCCATGGACATGCAGTCACTGCAACTGATGTGTAGTCATTGATGTGTCGCACAGTCTGAAGATGCCAGTAATTCTCTTCCATGTTATTTTGTAGAGCAGTGTACAGTATTAGGTGGCAAGTCTGTGTTTAACAACAGCTGTGGTGTTACTCTTCACACGCCACAGTCGCCTCTTTGCCATCCTTTATGGCTTTGACAGCTCAAAACACAAGCTGTCATATGTTTACCTGGCTTTGGGTTAGCTTAAGAATGACTCTGGTCATTGCTTTACGTCAAAGTTATCACCTTTGAGGATAAATTAGAGGTAGCAATCTGTAATGCCAGAGACTTAGGTGCCCCTGCTTGGCAATGTCTTTATTCCTTTCATTGTCTACAGTACATGAACATATATTCCACTCACATATTCATGCTTGCTTTCCTCATGATTGCCACTGTTCATTTGCTAAACTACTTCTCCCCATTCTTCTGAAGACACCTACAAAGAAATAGAGCTGTTAGATAAACAGAGCTAGAAGGTGGAGGCTGAAGAGTAGAAGGAATTCTGTATGATGGCTATGCAAACTGCTTCCTCAATTTACTGAAGTCTGGTAACCAGCAAAGAACCTGGAACATTTCCTCATTCTCTCTGCTCTGGAAAGAACCCAGATCATGTAAGATCTAATTGTTTGTGCCTGGATGGTGATTACATTTTGGTCTGTATTCAGTTTTCAGATCTAAGCTCAGCTCTCATTGCAATTGATAGTTGCAGATGTACGTGAGGTCCTTTACTGAGTTTTCTGCACCAGGTAGCAACAGAAATTAAATACTAAACAACTAAAAAATACTAAATACTAAAAAAATACTAAATACTAAAAAACTAATTCTTTCAAATATATCCATATGGTTTAAAAAGTCTTATGTGTGTGCAAGTAGTTAGATAAATATAATCCCATGATGTTCAGCACCACCAGGTAATTTTCTAAAAATGAAAATATAAAACTGGCTTTTAAGATTTTATGTGGGATTGTGCATCTTCTAATAGTATTTTGAATTTAATCTGTGTGGCCTAATTCTAAAGATACTTTAGAAAACTTCTTCCTTCAGTGGGAGAGAAAGTGAATATAACTGTAGGGCATGCCAAACTAACAGTGAGAAATTAATTTATTACTAGGCAATGGAAAGCATGGAGTAAATTAGATAAGTATGGTATATGACCCTAATATCAAAGAAATGTAGCAGCCACTTATGTTGGAATATGTCAAACAGTCTGTTATTCAAATCATTCAGCACTATAATTGGATACAGCTTTTAGAAAACTTTTAACTTTAACTCCAAATTCATAGCTGCTGAGTGTTACAAGAAGTATAAATGCAAGAATGGTTTTACAGTTACGGGAAAACCTACAAAACCAAAATATTCGTGAATAGAAACTGCACAATCTAATGATTTGTCCTGTGGCTCATTTGTTTTTATCATCATGTTTACATACAGTACATTTCCTCTGATATAAACACATGCATGCATATTATAGTTTGTTCCAGGAAAAACAAAATTCTCTTGTAACTAATAGATAACCATCTTTCAACTGGATGCAAAATGTAGTAAATCTGTGTGCATTCTTCTGCCTTGGTACATGTGGTTCATCTTCAGATTTGAGTGAACCAGGTAACTGAGGTCACTGGAGGCTTCTGTGGGGATTCTCATGGTATGCAAGCAAGTGATAGCAAGACTAAGTGCTTGAGGAAACTGCAGTTTGATTGTGTTTCAGATGAATAATTTGCAGATTTGAAAAATATGTGAAGATGCATAAAGATGTGAATCAAAAACAGGAGGCAAGACAAAACTGCAAGCTGTCAGTATGAAGCAGTTATTGGAAAACACTGAAAATGGGTGTTGTCCCCAAAGGGGTGTTATAAAGTGAAAAAAGAGGAATTGTAAGCAAAACTCATGACTGACCTAAGGACAGGGAGGATTATAATCTGTTACAATAATTAATGTTTTGAGCAGAAATAGTGAGAGGAGAGCTATAGTAATAGAAAGAAACCGAAGAGGGGAGTGATCTGTTCCTACCTGTCACACAGGTGATGAGAAAAAAGAAAAAAAGCTTAACCACCTGTTCTTTTCTCATTAGGATTTTAGATGGTAAAAATATATCTCCTAAATGTGGAGACCCCTGAGTATGCTGCATATGATAATTAACTGGTAAAAATGACACATGCTTTTATGAATAAAATCAGTGAGAAGGAAATACTTCTATGGTAGCAAGAAACCTGTTATGGTTCAGAACAGCATTATTGCAAGGGAGAACTGACAGGTCTGTGTGAGCTCTGGTAAAAGAAGAAATGGGATAAGGAAAAAAGTGTGTGGCTGTATGGTCTGAGTTGAGTAGCATTTAAGGAGAGAAAATTGTTTCCCTGCCCCCAGTAGGATAGTTTAGGGAAAAGGTCAGGGGTGACTAGGAAAATGTCACAAAAATGCATGTACCAAATGGGGGAGAAAACTCTTGTTGTAGTGGGAAAGTGCTTATAAAAATATTTGCTGCAGCAATTAAGGCTTGCTATCAATTATTCTGCATATAGAATCAAGGTATAATTGTAGAAGTGGTACTGCTTTACTCACTAAGGTTTTATTCAATATGTTCAGTGTTTTGTCATGATAGTTGTTGCTACCAATGGTATGTTTTATTGTTCCCTACTACCGGGCCCTCCAGAAAAACTGTTTAGGAAGGGAGGAGTACATCATCTTGTTTTCTGTTTCATATATTCTAAAGAACTTTTGACCAATCTACACTTCGAGAGCTTCTTTGGAGTGGTGATGTATGAAGAAGAAATAATAGCCTTTGTCAAAAGTCAGGGTCAAGCTGCAGACCTGTCAAATCAGGTGATAAATACATTTAATTTTAAATTGAGTACAGACTTAGAGAATTCCTTGAGAAATAGTAATCATGAACTCCCTCAATATTTAATTAAAGGTATTTTCAGACTAGGAGAACACTTTAAATGGTATTTTATTTCTAAGTTGTTGACATAGTCTTTAGAGGGGAAGACTTTCTTATAATTTAGGTGGCTGTGTCCATTTAAGCTGTTTGTAATTCCACTATGTCTTAAGATTGACTCTAAAGTATATTCTTTTCCTGTTTGAAGTATCTCTGCTTAGAAGTACTGAGTACACAAAGGCTGCAATAGTGGGTCATATAATGGCTGTAGTTTGGTATGCAGTTTGCAAGAAAGGTTAGCATGAGGCATTTTAAGAATTTTCAAAATCCTACAGTAGAGAAATAAATAGTTCTTCCAAATAGTTACTCGCATGCCCTTCATGATTTTTTTTTTTTAGAGCTTTACTAACAGCAGTTACTCTTTAACTATGTACATTTGTTATTCGTACAAGCTCTGGTCTGGGTACTTACCTCAGGAATGGCTGCATCAGAAGAAACATTGACTTGTTATTATCATGAAAGAGACATAGTGCAACCACTTATGATACCAGCAGATTGTGGGCAATGGTGGTCCTCTGCCCATTGTTCTCAGGCAGATTTTGATCAATTACCATTGTATTTCAGATAATTAGTTTTACATTTCTGTAAGTATATCCATACTCTCTTAAGGATGCTTGTAAAATTTTTACTTGGGCAAAAGAGGATGTTTTTAAATAAGCTTTCAATATTAGCCACATCTTCTCTTCCATCATAAGGTTTTGTAGTCCTGTGTTAAGATAAGCATATGATAGAATTTTATTATTTTTATAGCTTATCATTTGCCCTCTTGTTGTTTAGCTTCCTGTAAGGAGTCTTATCCCTTTGCTGTTCCATCACAACATTTTTCCTATATATTCAGTGTTTCCATTATACTTCTGAAGCCCGTGTTTTAATATACAGACTGAAATTGGGAAGGTTTGTTGTGGGGAGGCGAAGGGAGAAAGTGTGCCACAAGACAGTCTACATATATCCTATTCCTGGGAATGTTCATGACTTTGCTTGTGTTGTTGACCACAACTGCACATTAGGCAGAGATATTTTTGCAGTTTTGCAGTTTTCAGCTTAATTTGTGAAGGTGGGTTTTTTCCCTGTGAAACAGTCTCTGTTGTGCCCTGCAAGATTTGTAACTGGCAAAAGGCATAATTGAAACTATGTTCTACAATGTATGTTAGTAGGGTGCCTAGGAAAGTTCGTATGTATGTGTGAAGCAAATGAAAAGGGATAGTCTTAAATTTAGGAGTTAAAAAATAACTTTGTCTTAATGCCACCCAAAATTCAGCTGTGTGGCTGATTAGGTGTGACTGATGCTTGTGGGAAGGCAGTGTGGTCCAGTAGATACAGAACTGGGTGTTACATATGGAAAATGAGTTCTATTTTTGACTTACTACTTGCTGTGTGATCTGGAGGGAGTATCTTAATCTTTTAGTTTTCCATTTGAAAAATGAGGATAATGATGCTTACTCACCTTGGGAAAGCACTTGGAAATCTACAAATGAATGTAGCTGCTCATCAGCAGATATTAACTATTGCCAAGCTAGAAGAAAAAGAAATTAAACAATGACTCCCACTTTGGTTTTTTTTTGTTCCTGTAGAATTGCTGTATAGGTGGATGTTCTTAAATTGGTTACAGAGAATATGTGTAGCATCAGATATTTGAAAGCTATACTGTCCTTTCAGAAATTGCTTCCACATATTTGTAAAAATGTTAGCTTGAAAGAAAAAAAATCACTTGCCTTGACACTACTTGTTTGTTATTTCACCTCTGTTCTTTACTTCTAAGTGCATTTACAATATAGTGATATTTAATAATGTTTAAGCCTTAAAAATACACATCTCATGTTTATTAAATGCATTAATCCTTTAAAAAATTGCACTTCAAAATCTCCAACTTATTTTCTTCAAATATATACACTATAAATGAGATACTATTTATAATTATATAAATTATATAAATATAATGTGTAAGTAGTTAGCAACTTGTATATTAATGTAATTGTATTCTGGATAACCAGGTCACTGATTAACTTGATTCATTGCTATATTGCTATTTTGCTGTTTTGTTATATTTGAGTTATAAAGAATAACCCAGCACTCAAATGTTGTATTTAAAACTAAAAGTGCCAAAATAGCAAAATAAAGTGCAATTGCAACATTAAAGTCTTATTTATAAAATAGAAATTAAATTGTGGGAATATTGCAAAACAGAAGCTCGATTAAGTAAGTTACTGTGAGGACACCGTTGATCATTTTTTGTCTTCTATTAAAATTCAGTACTGTCCTTAAAACTATTCCAACTTCTTTTAATTAAAAAAAAAAAAATTAGATGCTTAGGGCTATGGCAGAGTTTAAAATTATATTTCTTTTTCTTTCCAACATGAAGAATACATATATTGTGCTCCTTAAAATAGGGCTGCTGTAAACAGGGTTGGTGCCAGGTTTTTAAAAACAAGCATGTGTGATGCATGATGATGATTCCATAAGTTATTCTTTAAATAAGTATTGTGGTAATGTATATAAAACAGAGTATGTCTGTATGTGTGTTACACTCTGTAACTCAGACAGAAGAGAGAGGTAACCTAAGCTGTATTTTTCTGTTATTTTGTCAATAAATGTAGCTCTTAAAAATTTCAACCACATCTTTCTAAGGTAACATTTACCTCCTCACATCTTTAGCATCTATCAGACATGACATGGGACATATTCATTGACCCTAAAAATTTTCATCAGTCTCATGCACTGGAAGGGGGCAGCCCCAGCCAGACAAGAGGCTCATTTCAATTTTAACGGCTGTAATTAAAGGTTAATTCACTGAGTCAGGATTAACGAGGAAAGTACAAATGATAGGCAAGCAGCTGCCTTTATAATACAGGATTAGAACAATGCAATTACAATAAGAATTAGAAAAAAACAACTTCCTGAAAAGGTTCTGTAATAAATGAACTGCATTTCTCTGTCCTTAATTGTGGTACTTTAACATGAAGACTGTGCAGCGTAGTTTTTTGTTGTTGTTGTTGTTGTAATAACAGTGGATCAACAGTGTGTCTAATAAGACAATATGCCAACCACAGTGACAGCAACTGTTATACTGATATATTTAATACTGTGCTCTACTGAAAACATTCAGACTTACATTTATATTGCAGCTATATGTGCTGGACACATAGATAACTGCTTTGAACATTGTCATTAGATTTATTTCTCTTTTGCAGTTGCTTATTTCAGACACTTTCTTTAAATAACCTTAAAAATATATTGAATTTTACAAAACACTGAAAAGTTTCCATTTGCATTATCCCTACTAGAATTTATGAGAAATTCTAAACATTTGAAAAATAATTCTAGTTTATAAATTAATGTATATCAGATGCACTCTGACTTTAACATCCTGCTGTAACTATGTGTATGCTGTGATTGCGTTAATTGGTATAATTTAGAAGTTGGTATAATTCATGGTTTCAGACAGTCCCTATACTTATGCAATGCCAACTATATGCATCAATTGCAAATGTAAAAATGCTTTGCAAAGTAAAGTTCTGATCACTTCTAGGAATTTGCTTTAAAATTCATGACTTGTAAGTAAATATATCAAATAGAAAAAGCTTCGTAATAAAGTAAAAATAAAGCAGCATTCTGAATCAAAACATTAAACTACTCTCTCATTTCTTAAATTTGAAGCAGTGAATAATTGTGCCCAAATAAATTATCAAAATTATCTCTCTATAGAAATAAATAGTCTGGAATTTCTCAGACACTCCTGTTCTAAATTGCTATTTTAAAGTCTGTTCACTTATATTTTCCCTTCAGTTTAAAGATCCACCTTCTCTATTGGTATTTAACAATTTCTATGTTTACTGCTTATTTAAAACTTCGCAAGTATATGCTACCATATGTTCTTGGATATTCAAAAGATAATATTTTTAAAAGGCAGTCAGGACACTTTGAAAACTAAAGTTTCATGAAAGAGCTATGTATTTTTATCAGTCAGATTAGAGTGATGCTGAAATATGGTGAAATATACCTAGACATTTTTACTTTAGACCTAAAAATCCAGCACTATTTTCTTGGAAATCAATGCTAACATGGAAATATTTGAAAGTTATATATGGAAGTTATGTTTATGTTATACAAAACTATAAGCACACTGTCTTTTAATAATAAACAGTAATATTAATATGGGTTTACTTTTATAACACTTATGTGTTTAACAGTAGTTGAAGAATATTTTATATCTATGCAGTAGGTTGAGAGTATATTGTATAACAATAGTATTTACTTTATTCTAGGTATTGTTTGGCTAAAAAAGCTGGCCACCATGCATTTCCAACAATATTTTGACATTAAAAGCTCCAAGAAAGCTCTTTTTGGTGAGGACAGTTGATAACTTTTCATTCATAATTAGCTCATAGAGAACCGAGAGACATTTCAGGGAAATTGAACTGTCAGTGGGTAGAAACAAGCATTTGACCTCATCACATTGAGTGGGGCCCATCATAATTTGTTCATTTGGTGCCCATCAGCCCAGCCTCATCTCTCATACGGCACCTCGCTGACCTTCCCTCTCCAATTCCACTCAGTTCAGCTTTAATTATGACTCTGCAGACCTGAAGAAATATTGCAGCTTGCTCTCAAAAACCCTGAACTGCCACTCACCAAAAGATTGGTTTTTAACAGGTAATAAATGCCCAAAGGAAATGGTGCTCTGTCCCAGACAGAGTAAAGCTGGAGTGGGGAGTGTGGTGGTGCTATTTTTTGAGGTATTCCTGCCTCCATTGTCACTTTCCCAGTTAAAATTATATTTCATGCAGAGAGCAGAAGACCATTTCCAGCACTATAGGAATGGTTAGGGTTTGGCAATTTTAATCTTTTTTTTGAGACTAAAAGGAAGTTTTACTTGATCTGCTAACCCAGAATTGCAGAAAGCAGCCAAATATTATTTTAAACTGAAAATATAATTATTAAAGAAAAATTGGTGTGTGGGGGAGGGTTTTGTTTGTTTGGTATTGTTTTTAAATGATGGATACTGAAAAGCTTTAAAACTTAGTCTGACACCTGAAAACTGATCTCCTTCTGTGATAGGAAATTAACTAAGATTCTCTTACTACCATTGGCAAATTTTACTGTATAAGTGATTATAATGTGAACAATTTAAATGTGTGACAATTGCAGAAGAGAAGTGGTTTGCCAGTTTACTGGCAAGTATTATTTAATAGTTTTGCTAGGTAACTGTTAAGAAAGCACAAGGTCTGTGTGAAGAAAATACAAATTGCTACTAATTTTAAATGTGTAGTTCCATCTTAAAGAATGTTCCCACAAATTTCTGAGCAAATAAAAATATTCAAAACTACAGTACTAGAACGTGTATCCTTGTGGTGAATGTTAAACTGTCAGCAGGATTTTCAGGTCATTTGACAAAAAGGATACAGGTGCTGTAGCTAGCAGTGAAGGTGACTGCTAGTTTCATCAATCACTTTGCCTTTCTTTAAGTTGATACATAATGGACCCCTTCAATCAGCTTCCTTGTTCTTTGTCACTTGTTTAGGAAGAAGAAAAAAGAGGGTGGAAGGGCTGGACTTTAAAGTCAAGGTTATAAAATGAATCGTTACTTATTTACACAGGATAAGGAGGATAAGTCAAAGTGAGAAGGGGCTCTTCATAAAATGTCGAGTTTGTCAATGGGTGATAATATGCAGTTTGAAGCTTCAGGCAGACCTTGAACAGTGACAGTAGTTGTCAAAGCAGTGGTTCTGAACCAGAATTTAAAATAAGACATTGTTTAGTGACAGAAACACAGCATGTGCCAGAAAGCATGCTAATCAGTGTTCATTTTCAGAGGGTCACAGTAAATGATGATCCAGTGACAAAGTTTGTTTAACTGCAAAACCAGAATTATAATAGAAATAGAATATAAATTTATATATAATCTACAATGCTGTCGATATATGTTTATGTAACACACATTAAATATACTTAATAGTCAATTCAGCTTCTTTACAGCTGTATGCCTAATACATTACTTTTCTGAGGTGTGCAGAAAAAATTATTTTTAAACTATCTATGCAATTGCTGTTCAGCAAGTTATAATATTTCCATTTTTTCCCCATATGATACATAAAATTGATAAACATAGAAAACTGAGTTTTCCAGTGTTAAGATTTCTTACATTCAATCTGCAGCACAACATTGTGAGATGATGATGAGTATTTTGAGGATTATACATAGGAAGGAATTTTGAGCTTTATGTAGAAATTATTAAAAATACAACTTCTCATAGTCTCTGCATTCAAAGACTCCTGCTATTATGGCAAAAATTTTTTAGAAGCCTCCTTCCTTCAGCTACAGCTACGAATTGTTTGTGGGTTTTTTAAATGACTGATTATAGTTTTGGATTTTTGTAGAGAGGGGTGACTCCAAAAGCCATAGGGGTCCTTTATAATTTAAAATTATTTCATTCCAATTCCACATATATCTAACTATTCAGAGAGTATATAAGCCTTGAAATTAAATTTTGCTTGTTAAATATAGATGGAAATAGAAGTAAATGCTTTTTAGCTAACAAAATGTATTGATAACTGAAACTTTTTTTTTTTTTTAGCTTGGCATACTTGAAAAAATAAATAACCAGGTTTTGGTTGATGCATGTAGGATTGCAGCTGCACTTTTACTTGAAGAATCACCAGGACATGGCATGAAACACCTGGAATTCAAATTATAATACTGAGATTTGTCCAAAAATGTTAAAAATAAAACTTTTTTGAGAAAATAAGTATTTGATCATTGAAACTGAAAGCTAAGCATGGGACTAGCTCAACTAGTGGAGAGATGTTATTGGCAATAAGCCATATCTTCCGTTTTGTGCACTAGTAGTATGTTGCCACATGACTAGTAGGCTAGCAGTACAAAGTGAAATGCAGGGACACTGTACCTGTTAAAATTGGGTGACTTAGAATCTTTTAAATTATGTCAATGCAGATGCATTTTAATGTGCTCTAGAAGTTCTTGCTAACAGGAAGGGGATACGCTTCTTGCAGGAAGGGGACCCCCTCCATTACCCACCTCCAAACACGTGTGAAGGTTGCTTTTAAAAAGGTTGGTACACAATGTGCCATTGTGTTCTCAAATCAGAATAATTTGGAAATGTTTTCTGCCCTCCTGTGCCACAGACTCTAGAGAATATTGGAGACACAGAAGACTCTTCAATAGGCTGTTGAACAGCGCTATGATTAAACACTGTGTCATCAGGGAGATGAGTTTTTGAAAGCTTGCTTTAGCCCAGACTTTCACTTTATTTTTATGTGCTTTTCTCCTAATGGCTTGGTGAACAGGGCCTTGACATATTAAGATTTTAAAAAGTAGTTCTAGAATCTTCGTAATTCATATTGATTTCTTTGAGGTTCATAAAAATTTTCATTTTTAATTTTTGTTCACTTGGGTTAAGAAACATTCCCATCTTTATATGGTTGCAAGTGTTGGTTGTTGTTTGTAGTCCCTGACATCTATGTTCTTTAATTGAAAATGGCAGAAGAATGGAGGAAAGGTACATTTGTAAGAATTCTAAAATATATCAGTTGCATGGTATAATTTAGGAGTTCATGACTGCAAAAGTACGTTTAACTTTACTATTATTACTTTAGAATGGTTTATGAAAAAATATATAAAAATCATTCTACTGTTTACACTGAAGGACCTTTGTAACACCAGCACCATTAGAATGTATGCTTGCTATATGAATCATAAATTTAAACTACTATGAAATATGCTTGTGTACTAAAAGATGTTTTAAAATGGTCTAAGTTTTAATAATGGTCATTGTCGCAGTCTTCCTGCTGCTGCATTTGTGCTCAGTGAGCTAACAATCTGTGGCAGTCTTAGTCAATAGTAGCAGTAATACTCTACATTAGTAGGACCAAGATAATTGCAAAAATAGATGAGAAAAAGTTACCTACCTAATTTGCCGTCAGTCATCCACATGGTTAAAGGCCTTAACCATGGCCATAGCTAATGCCTACATTCAGTGTCTATGTCTGTACAGTGGAGCCTTCATTAGAGACATCTATGGGGTGATGTTTTTGACGGCAGCATGCTGTGCTTGGTGTGCTTGCATTGTTCTGAGCAGTGTGAATGGGATTGAGTGGTGTTTCTTCTTGCGAGCGTGAAAAAAAATGTTGTTACGAAGGATGAATATGTCATTTGACACCACAAGTTTTGTTTCATTAAAAACAGTGCTTTTAAATTTAAACAAATAAACTGAAGATAATCGGTTATAAATAAACCTCTTTGTTGCTTAACAGACTACTAACTAGTGCAGGAATTCTTTTTCTTGCTTTTTAAGGATGGAAAGCAAAGCTTAAGGAAAACAAAACACAGAAAAACTGTGTTATCATGGCTTCAGGTCAGCTGCAATTTTTTGCACTTTTTTTTTTTTTTTGGATTTGTTTAGGTTAAAATATTATGTGTATTATTAAATAAAACTTGGAGAAAATTGGCATGTCAATATCATGTATAAGAGATGTAGTGTGGTACACACAGAGATTCTTCTCCTGCATTGAAGAAGTGCTGATACACATGTCTGTCTGCAATGAGTTCAGTGCTTATTTCAGGTTTTTGTCCATGTGAGTCGTCTACTGTGCATTAGGATCATCCTGATAGAAGCCAGAAAAATGTGTTGCATTCTTCAACAGCAGTGTAGTGAGCAAGATTCAAATATAGTTGTATGAAGGTAGCAAAGATGTAATTTACGTTTTGGCATTCATAAATACCTGTACTTTTGAATATAGATTTTGAATATAGTGAATTAAAGGCAGAATTCACTTTGGCTTGTGGGTAATACTGTATAGAAGCATTTCAATTAAATTATACACTTATCCAAACAGATTATGTCCTTTTCTGGGGAAAAATTTGAGCAAGGTGCTTCTGTTGAAAGGAACCAATATGCAGGAGATGTTTTTGTATAAATCTAACTGTAAGATTATATGTTATGGTCAGTAGGGTACAGTGTGTTTTCACTTTAGAGTACTGGCTGTTTGCCAAAAATCAAAATAATATACTTGAAACCATTTGTAGGAACTTTCTTGAAGTCATTTAGACTCAAAGCCAAAATCTCTATTAATCCATCTCAGCAATGTCCACTATTTCAAATTCATAATTAGGATGCAAGGTGAGGCTGACACCTTACTCTGTTTTTCTAACTCCTCAACTACTTCAGGTAATCATAGAATCGAAGAATCATTGAGGTTGAAAAAGACCATTGAGTCCAACTGTAAACCTAGCACTGCCAAGGCCACCACTAAACCATATCCTGAAGTGCGGTTCTCAGACTTCACAGTTTAGTGGTCAGTGGAAGAATGGAATCACTCAATTATGTGACTGACTTTAACCCTTTTCTTCATGCTTGTTTAATAACTTTGACTTAATCATGAGAATATTCCCATTTTGTTGCTAACAAACTTTTTTCTTATGTGGCATTTTAAAAGATATTACTAATACTTTCATTTGATTATGCATGTGATTCATTATGTTCAGCAGAAGAAAAAGGCAAAGATGACAAATCTGAAATAAAACCAGGTGTTATTGTAATACAAAGCTTTAGGCTCTATTATTTATGCAAAATGCAAGCTGTCTCACTGGCCTCCGGTTACATAGAACAGGTGCACACTCTGTTTTGAAAATTCTTGATTAGTCTGGTATGGAACTACTAGAATTTTCTACTGTTTGTGAACTCCAGGTTAAGGCCCAATTCTCGTTCTTTTATATCATATAGTCATATTTATACTCAAAGAGCAATACTTTCTATTGATATAGAGTAACTGCAATTCTGTCTAGTTGATTCTATTTTAATAAAACCATAGGAAAAAATCTAAAGGGTATAAAAGTATTAGAAAATAGATAATTTAGTACTACTGAATATTTTGATCATCTCTAGATTCACAGCTTGTATCTGTGAGCAGGTGGAAAGCCTGTGGGTAGGAGTCAGAGACCGAGGCAGCAAAGGGAACCTTTGGCTGGGGTCTGCTACAGCCGCCTGACCAAGGGGAGCCCATTGACCAAACCTTCCTGCTCCAGCAAAGGAGGCATTGTGCCCGAGGGTCATGTCCTGCAGGGGGATCTCAGCCTCCCCAGCAGCTGTTGGGAGAGCTGTGGCAATCCAGGAGACTCCTGGAATGCGTGGAAGATAACTTCCTGAGCCAGGTGACAGACAGCCCTGCCAGAGGGAATGTGTTACAGGATCTGTTGGTCACCAATGCAAGCGAGCTAACTGGGACACCAGGACTGGAGGCAGCCTGGGCTGCAGGAATCATGCACTGGTGGAGTGTGCATGAAGGATAGGGCTTGGGTAAGGAGTTAAAAGTTCAGCTCTTGAACTTTAGGAAAGCAGACTTCCACTTCCTTTCCACTTCCTAGTCAGTGGTATCCCCTGACAGACTGCCCTCAGGGACAAAGAGAGCTGGCAGATCTTTAAGCAGCTCTTCCACAGAGCACAAGAGCTGACAATCCCCTGAGCAAGAAATCAGACAAGGTGGGCAAGAGACCGGCATGGCTGAGTAGGAACTTGCTGGTCAAAATTAAGGGTAAAAAGCAAATGCACAGGCAGTGGAAACCAGGACACGTAACCTAGGAAGAGTTTAGAAACAAAGCACAGTTGTGTAGGGAGGGGATGAGAAAGGCCAAGGTGACAAAACTGGAACTGAACCTGCCAAGTGACACAAAGAGTAATGGGAAGGGCTTCTACAGGTACATAAACCAGAAAAAGAAGGTCAAAGAAGGGGTACCCCCTCTGATAAACAGCACTGGAAAACTGGAGAACTGGTAACAACAGACAAAGAGAAGGCTAAGGTACTTAACGACTTTTGCCCTAGTCTTCAATGGGAAACTCTTCCCACACCTCTTGACTGGACGGATAACAGGATGAGGACTGGGAGAGCCAAGTCCTTCCTTCCCACTGTAAGAGACAATGAGGTTTGTGACCACCTGAGGAACCTGAATGTACCCAAGGAGATGCACCCCAGAGTGCTGAGGGAATTGGCTGATGTAGTTGCGTGGCTGCAGGAAAGGCAGGTCCTGTCTGACCAAGCCAGTGGCTTTCTATGATGGGGTGACTGCATCAGTGGGTAAGGGAAGGTTACAGATATCATTTTTCTGGACTTCAGTAAAGCCTTTGACATGGTCCACTACAATTGGGAGGAGCTGGAGTAAGGAGAGGAGACTGGGATAATGGAAGTACCATCATAAGAGGTTAGATTGCAGTGAAGTAGGGTGTGGGGATCAGATGGGATCCAGGCATGAAATGGGATAAGGAGACAAGTGGCATTTCCCTGTGGTTATGGGCCTCCTTCCTCATGCCCTCCTGCTCTCCCTATTTTGCCTCACCCTCTGTCTAATTGGAGAGATGTATTTGATGGGTGGACTGTTAGATGATTAAGAAAGCGTTTGGATGGCCACATTCTGGAGAGTGGTGGTCAGCATCTCAGAATCCTGACGGACATCAGTGATAAAGTGGTGTCACTCAGGAACCAGTGTTATTTAGTATCTTCATTAATGACATAGACAAAGGGATCAAATGCAGCCTCAGCAAATTTGCAGATGACACAAAGTGAAGTGGTACAGTTGCCACACCTGAAGGACAGGATGCCATCCAGAGGCAAATGGACAAGTTCTGGGAGAGAGCCCATGGGAATCTCATGCAGTTTACCAAGGCAAAGTGCAACGTGTTGCACCTGGGTCAGAGCAACCCTGGTACCAGCACAGGCTGGGGATGGGCAGATCACAGCAGCCCTGCCCAGAAGGACTTGGGGCTGCTGGGGGATGAGAGGCTGGACCTGACCCAGCCATGGCACTCACAGCCCAGAAAGCCACACGTGTCCTGGGCTGCATCCAGAGCAGTGTGGGCAGCAGGGCCAGGGAGGGGATTCTGCCCCTCTGCTCTGCTCTGCTGAGACCCCACCTGCAGTGCTGCATCAGCTCTGGGGTCCCAGCACAGGAAGGACATGGACCTGCTGGAGGGAGTCCTGAGGCCACCAAGGTGATCAGAGGGATGGAACACCTCTCCTATGAGGAAAGGCTGGAAAAGAGAAGGCTTTGGAGTGACTTAATTGCAGCCTTCTGGTACCTGAAGGGAGCCTACAAGAAAGATGGAGGGACTTTTAAAAAGAGCATGCAGTAACAGGACAAGGAAGATGGATTCAAACTGAAAGAAGGCAGGTTTAGATTAGATATTAGGAAGAAATTCTGTTCTGTGAGGGTGGAGGCACTGGAACAGGTTGTCCAGTTGTGAATACCCCATCCCTGGAAGTGTTCAAGGCTGGTTTGGATGGAGGTCTCAGCAGCCTGACCTAGTGAAAGGTATGTCTGCCCATGGCAGGCACGTTGGAACTTGATGATCTTTATCATCCCTTCCAACCCAAGCCATTTTATGATTACCTTGAAAACTTGATTCTTCTTGAAAGGATGATTTGAAACCATACAAATATTACAGTAAAAAAAAAAAAGGGAGAGAAACAATTCATTTTGGCAGCTTTACAGAGGCAGACTATGGACAGCATAATAAAAGCGGTCTTTTGTTTGAGATCCATCTCTGGGTGATGTAAAAATCAGTGAAAGCTATCTGAGCAGTTTTGGGTTTTATTTCTTTTGATTTTTATATTTCTTGCAAGGTTTTGGAGACAAAAGTATTAATCTATCAATATCAAAGTCAAGTAAGAATTTTGGGAACTCATTTTATAATGTCTGAAATTGTCTGAATCCAGTAACGGTTTAAAGATATGATTATTAATATGGTAACTTTCAATTAGCCTCATTGACATGTTAATAATTATGAGAATTGTGGAGCCTAAAAGTTGGTGACAATGCAAAAAGAAGGGAGTTAGGATGTATGCTTTTAGTAGGTATTTGGTAGATGTAGAGCAGTTAGAGGCACCTTTGGTGGAAAGTGTTTTCGAAAATTCAAAATATGTCCTTGAGTGTCTGTATGTCTAGATAAATTAGCCCAAATTAAATGACAATATCCAGTTGCTTTTCTTAGATTGTACAAAATAGGAGCTAGTTTGATTTCTTGTTTGCTTTCCTTGCTCCCTGTCAGGGGATTCTGTCATTACTTTGGCAATCCATGTTATTGTGATTTAGGTATGCTGTAATGTTGGGATTTCCAACAGCCTCTTAAAATAATGCAGACTAGGATGCTGACATTCTTTGCTTGCATTTTATCTTTTTATGAATTTATAATTGTTTTACTAAGAGCTGTATAAGGGAGACATTGCATGGTGACCGTGAGTAATATATAACTGTTAACTGAGCAAAAGATCATATTTCCTGCCAGTAGTTGACTATTGTTTCTCTGGTTTTCCATCTTTCTCCTAATACTAGAAAATTATAGTTAAGTTGCTCTCATGGCTTCAGTTGAAAGATCATGTAAATGTGGCTGGACTGTGTGATAGCCCTTCTCGTCTTAGCTGTTGCAGAGTTACTGGAGCATAGCCTCACTATGAGAGTGAGAGAGGTTATAGCTCTCACAGCTCAATAGGTAATTCTTGGATTATGTAATGGATATTGCCACTAGGAGGATTACTTAGATTAAATGTTACATTTAACAGAATGTAAATTAGAGGAATAGAATTATAATTTTCATCATCCTTTGAAGCAAATATTTATTTCCAATAATACATCTTTTATCCAAACATATACATTTATGAGCTAGGATCAAGAATACGTCTATGTTCATTATTGAAGGATTTTGAAACTAAAGAACAAGTACAAAATAAAACAAACAGAATTTTGTGTCTGTAGTAATAATAGTATTAATAGTAACAATGCTTCTTTAAGGTCCCTCCCAGCCCAAACCATTTTGATTCTTTGTGACTCTATGGTAATGTGGAGAGGAATGTATGACCGCCTCTCTTTTCGGTAGTAGGTTTAATAAACCATGTCGTGCTTTTTATTTTAAATAATTAGGGGAAATAGGCTTTTGCATCAATGTAAGCTTAATTAATAAGGACTTGCTGAGCTGGCAAAAAGAAACATGTTCATTTTGGGAGGATTCAGTGGTTTGTAACTAGTTAGCTCAGTTGTAATAAAGAAAGCCACTACTGTAATAAAGAAAGATAAGTACTACTGTTAGTGATCTTACACTTTTCCCTTTTTTCTCCATGATTAAAGGAGGGGGGACAAAACCCTAATGTTGCTCTTGTTCTTATACAAGAGCTAGTTTAAAAATACTTGCAGTTCTTTTAGGGTGATGAATTATCTTTCAGCACATGCAGTCAGCCTTTTGGCTAGTCTGGATGATACCGAGATAGTGTAACCATACAGTATCAGTGTTACACGTGGTTGCTTTCAGTCAAAATGGGGTGGGAGGGTAGTCAGTATTTTAATTTTTTTATTCTCTTTCTAAACAGCTGTATAAAAAAAAGTTTGCAAGTTTAATCTTAATAATCGAAACCCAAAAAAGCAGATACGCTCTGTCATAAAATAACTATTAGTGACTAGTTTGTATCCTATAAATCTAACTTGAGTTGATAATATGGTCCATTACCAGCTAACTGCACAGAGTATTTTTCATTTTACACTCTTCAGTTACTTTTTAGTGAAGTGTTAAAAAATATGAAGCTTTTCTCCTCTCTAAAATTGCACACTGTCTGTCTGTTATTAGGGAGATAACAGCTCTTATAAATGTTTCAGTAAGCGTTAAGTAGACAGTTATGTGCACTCTCATTCCACGCTTATTTGCTTACTGTAATAAACTGATAAAATATGTGTGGTTTGTCTCTGTGTATCTGCAGGCATCATGAGTCACATAGATTTCCTTTAGAAATAATGTTGTGTCTGCAGAATTGATTGGTTATTTTCATAAACCATCCAAAGGTACACAAACGACTTCTATTATTTAAACATATGCTGTGTAAGATTTGTAGGGGATTATCTCCTGGTTAGTAGATTGTGGTAAGCACAGTAGATGCTTCTTGTTCTGTTAACTCTGTGTGGTTTTATTTTAACCCCAGAATGATTACAGGTACCTGTCCCATGAGTCTTATCGCAACTGCATTAAAAATTTTAGAATTAAAACAAAAAACTGTTTACCAGACTGATGCAGCTGTTAAATATATCACATTACAGTCACATCAGCCTTTGTCAGCTCAAAATCCTTGCTAGCAAGTAGAGGTCTTGAAAATTCCAATTTTCCAGAATTAAATTGCTTTGTTCAACATACATATGTTTTATTTATTTCTAGTACTGCCACATTAAATGCAAGTGAAAATTAATGTTCTGCACAAAGAAAGATGACTTAAACATACTGTCATTATTCTGATGGTCCTGTGTGTTTTTGCTGCTACGTATAGAATGATGTTGAAAATAAAAGTGAATGGGCTCACAAGCTTTTTATTACTGAAACAAGAAGTAATGCTGAAGGAGGCACTGGCATAGATTAAAATCTCTAAAAATTACAGAAAGGATTCAATAAAACTTGAATTGGTGTTACAGTTTAACTGTAGTGAGAGTTTTTTTCTCTATGTGTATGCATTTTAGAGGAGCTCATCCTGGGTGCCATCATGCAGCACATGTAGGACAACCAGGGGATCTGGCCCAGCCAGCACAGGTTTGTAAAAGGTAGAGATCCAAAAGGCTCGGGCCAGTGGTGTGAGGTTCAACAAGGCCCAGAGCTGGATCCTGCCCCTGGGTCACAACAACCCCAGGCAGCTCCACAGGCCGGGGCAGAGTGGCTGGAAAGGACCTGGGGATGCTGACTGACAGCAGCTGAACGTGAGCCAGGGTGTGCCCAGGTGGCCAAGAAGGCCAATGGCATCCTGGCCTGGATCAGCAATGGTGTGGCCAGCAGGACCAGGACAGGGATTGTCCCCCGTACTGGGCACTGGTGAGGCCACACCTGGAATCCTGTGTTCAGTTTTGTGCTCCTCACTACAAGAAGATCATTCTGGTGCTGGAGTGAGTCCACAGAAGAGCAGTGGAGCTGGGGAAGGGTCTGGAGCTCAAGTTCAGTGAGGAACAGCTGAGGGAGCTGGGGGTATTTATCCTAGAGAAAAGGAAGCTCAGAAGGCACCTTATCACTCTACAGCTGTTTGAAAGGAGGTTGTAGCCAGGTGGGGGTTGGCCTCTTCTCCCAGGTAAATGATAGAACAAGAGGGAATGGCCTCCTGTTGTGGCAGGGAAGGTTTAGGTTAGGTATTAGGAAAAAAATTCTTCACTGAAAGAATTATCAGGCATTGGAATGGGCTGGCCAGGAAAGTGGTGGAGTCACCATTCTTGGGAGTCTTCAGAAAGCGTGTGAGTGTGACACCTAGGAGCATGGTTCACTGAAGATGGCAGGGCTGGGTAAACAGTTGGACACAGAACTTAGATATCTTTTCCAACCTCTATGGCTCTGTGTTTCTGTATATCTACATGATGGACTTCTGACTACTTTTTATGTTTTCATTCCTATTAATAAATATGGTTAATAAAGCCAGCCCTAAGTTAACACAGAGAAGCTAGTGTACTTCAAAATACTTTTGTTAATGTGAGTTAAACATAGTTCTTAAACTTGTTAATGTAAAATGGGAGACCTATTTAATGAAATAACTTTTATATTATGCATGTCCTGCTCAAATTGAATTGAATATTAAAAGCTGGAGGCTAAGCTTAAGCTTAAAAATGAGGTTTAAATTCCATCTTAAAACTTGGGTTTTGTTCATTATTTGAGTAATGGTTTAAATAGCATGCTAATTTGACTGCTAATAACCTCTTACTGTTATTGTCTCTTTCTGTGTACTGATAAGATATTCATTATTCAAGGTATTTCCTTTATTATTTCTTGACAACTGAGGCATTTTTTTTTCAGAGTTTGACCTTGTCAGTTATTTCTAGAAAACTAAGCAGACTATTAATCTGTGAAAGTTTGGGACTTCTATTTAAAGATGTTTTTGAGTTTTTAGTAACTGTGAAGGTCTATAGAAATGATACTTTTTCCATTCATTTTGTGTTAGTTGTAAGTTTGGTCATGTAATGATTCATTATTTTATAAATATAATTTGAAGTAAGTCTGGTCTTTCCTTAAAACTTCTGTAAAGAACTCAAATTCACTTATCTGCATATTTCTGTATACTCCTTACTTTTGAGTTCATTATTTCCTTGTCAGTAGTATCTGGGATTTTGTTTGCAAACTGAATCTCTTCTTTTTTTAATGCTATTTCTGCAGGATAGAACGGACTGGGATTTTTCTTATTGTTTCTAGCAGCAAGACTATTTAAAAATGTCAGCACCTTTCTGGTCTATATAACTATGTTTTTACTATTTCACCAGTGTAATTGTTAGACATTTTTTGTGGTTTTAACAAGAGAAACAGAAGACAATTTCTCAATATACTTTCACCTTACACAATGAGCTTGGGAATACCCTTGAATTCTTATGCACAGAAGGTTTCTGGCTGGAAAAAACATAACTATTTAACTGTAACTCTTAAAAAACGTGGTAATTTAATAGCTAACTATAAAGCTAAAAAATTGAAAATGGATTTATAGTGGAAAGTGAGACAGATACAACAAAGGTATTTTCAGCACCAGAAATGGTTTTAGGCTCTCTATCTGATATCTATTACTGCAATTTGCTTATGTATTTCACATGTTTCTGGTTCACTAAAATTCCAGCTCAAAAGCAGGTGCTTTAACTGAGTGAAAAATGCAGTATTCAGTTGTCATTTTTACTGTTCTTGACTTACAGCATTTGCTAACTATTGTGTTATACTTAACAGGTCACTATGCAAGTCTCTGTGCCAACAGAAACACATGAACTGCTTCATCGAATGAGTGGGAAAGGATTAGCAGCTCATTATCACTTCTCAAGACAGCCAAGCATTTTTGGTGATCGTATGGTACCTGTGCAAGTGACAGTAACAAATACAACTGATCAGAAGATAGAGAATATTCACATTGGAGAGAAGAAATTACCTCCAGGCATGAGGATGCATGAGTTTAATCCAATAGGTAACCAGATCCTATGTTAAAAAAATCAAGCTATTAATCTTCAGCAAAATTTCAAATACAGGAAAATGGTTTTGCATAGTTACATGTATACTCACATATGTGTGTGTGGCGGGGAGGGTAGGTATACATACCTATACAGACACTCATCAACTATCGACTTGTTAGGACCAAATCTTTCTGCATCCCTACAAACTTTGAGTCTCTTACTGTCTTATTTTAGACTGGCTATTATGGGCTTCTATTAAAAAGGAGGTTTTGATTTTATATTTCCAATTATTTTTTTACTTTAAGAAGAAGCTTTAAGTGAAGCTAAATGTATGATTTGTATTGGCTCAGAGCATTGTCATTTTTTCCTTGTGAGCTTATGGCAGTAGAGTGGAAGTGTATGTTTTAGTTTAGCTTGTGTCTGCCATAGTTCTACAAATTGTGTCTGCTTAGATAAGATAAAAAGCAATGTGTAGTCAGACCTGATCTAAATTGTTTTACTTTCTACTTTCTAATCAGGATGGTTTTTTGCTAAATTTCTGTGGAAAAGAGTATAACACTTCAGAAAGAACACAATTACAGCAAGTTTTTTTCAAGAGTAATACCTATGTACACAATCCTTTCTTTCCTCAGCAGTTCTTTATTTTAGGACATTGTGGTGTAGTCAGAAGGAGCAGAAGCATCTCTGTTTCATAATACAAATTCTTCTCCTTCAATGAGCTACATTATTATATTCTCTGCGAGAGAAGAATACAGGAACATGTTCTTAAAGCACAACAGTGAACTAAAGAGTATTCTTTGTTTTAAGTAGTTAAAATGTTTAGAACCATGTATTACATAACTCTAAACTATTGAAATAATTTTTTAACATAGAAAAGTTTATGCAGATTTAAACCAAATAGCTACAAAAGCAGTTGTCCAGTGCTATGGTTTATTTCAGAGTTCAAATTAATAATAATAACTCTTTGCATCTTGGTAACGATACATACTTGATCAAGGCAGTTACTTTCAGAACTC
The DNA here is from genome assembly GCF_026979565.1 of Vidua chalybeata. Lineage (NCBI taxonomy): Eukaryota > Metazoa > Chordata > Aves > Passeriformes > Viduidae > Vidua > Vidua chalybeata. Next base: position 27,376,665 of record NC_071570.1, on the reverse strand, counting down.
TTATTTTTGATTAACCAGTTTTGGGTTTTTTTTAAGTGAATATTTTGCTGCTTATTCCTCAAAATAAGTCCAGCTCAGAATTGAAATGTCAAGTTAGTTTTGCCCATGAGCTTAATTTTATATCCCTACCTGTAAACAATTGAAGAAATAAAGCACAAAGGCTTACAAGTAGAAATCTAGTGATACTACAAATCAGATCAGGAGATGCTGTACCCACAATAACAGTCAATTAACAGTAGCATTCACTTGTCTCACATAAAAACATGGGGGGAAAAAAGTGGAATTAATAAATTATCCACTTCAAGTTCCTTGAGCTTCACAAAACAATCCTACCCTGTAAGGTATTTATTTCCCCAAGAAAGACATTGTGGTATTTGTCCTGAAAAGCTGTTGGTTTCTTCTGCAGAAAATAAGTTCTGTAGTTCTTCCCAAAATGTTCTTTTTCTTGCTTGAATGCAAATTTTCTGTATTCGTTGTCATTTTGTGTAGAACTAAGCCTGTACACCCTATTCTTACTATATTTTGTGTTTCCAGCATTTGGAAAACACATCCTACAATCTATCTAGCAGACCCGACAGAAGAAGTGTCAGCATAGACAGGTATTCCTGCTGGAATATAAGTCTAGTTTTGCCTCAGTCACTGAAATTACTGTTGGCAATTGTCCTGATTCTTCCAGTAGAAGTGGTTCAAATTATTTCATCCAAATCTCTGTGCACAACACTTTCTTGTTCCTAAGTGTGTTTGAAACTCCCTTTGAAAACATTAAGCTCAAAGACTTTGGTAAAGTTAATTCTGAATTTGAGCTGGAGCCTTTAATCTTTGAAAGCTTTAAACAGACTTTTTGGAATACTTCCTTTTCTATTCACTTCCTAGTGTTGGTTCAGACTTTAGCCAGCAGCATTGACTCCATGTTTTCTGCATTTTTACAAACCTAATCTTGAAATAGTTAAATTTGGTTGCATTTTGTCATGGAGCAACTGTCTACTTTCAGTTCCTGAAAAGTATCAGGTACATTTTGAATAATCTGGATATCAGACTTTTTTTCTGCCTGCCTATTCCTTTTTATTTGAATTCCTCTCTTTTAAGTGTTGTTGTAATCTTGAGAAGGCAAAGTCTGCTTCAGTACTTGTTTTTATTTATATAAAGAAAGAGCTTACAAGGAAAAGCCTTTAATGAAAGCTTTATCTCTACAACATTAGGGAAATAGTGTAGTGATTTAGCCAAGAATCTAAGAATGAGTATGTCTCTTGATACCTTCACTGCCAAGAGTGTCTCAGTCTGCACTGTTTGTATAGCACAAAATCATCTTCCATTTAGTGTTCATAATCCTTCTTTTCCCTTCCAACCAATGCAAGTAGAATATTGAGACACAAGTAAACCACAGTAATTATGAAATAAAGTTTAAATTCAGCTTATTTTCCATTATGGTGTGTATTAATGTAGATTTTATTTGTTGTATTTTGCAATTTACTGACTAAATCTGCAAACTAGTGTTACTGAAAATGAAGTCGCAGTGCTGTATCTGTGCACAATTAAAAGGATGTCACTTCAATAATTTTTTTCTGTAAATAATTTTCCTTTCCTTGCTTTTCTGATACAAGAACTTATTTTGTTGATAGAGCTCTAAGACTGAAATGGCAACACTTCATGTGCATTAACTGTGTGAGAGGGGGAATCCAGGATGCTTAAACGTGCAAGTGTGACATTTGGGTGATACGTATTTGTAATAAAACTACAACTGTTGGATTTTCTCTTACAGAGCTTTTGGGGGTTTTAATTATGTGATGTGTGGGGGGTTGCATCTGACGTCTTCTGTTGACTTGCATGTGTATTTTATCTGTTAAAAATCTCTTCATCCAGAGTGCCTTGAGCCTGGAGGATCCGTTACTGCTACAATGGGTATTGACTTCTGTGATTCTACCCAGACAGCCAGTTTCCAGTTATGGTAAGTTCTTGGGAAGGGGAGAGTAATTTTTTGCTCCTGGAAGGGAAAAATAGTTTTCACTGGAAGTCTACTTGGTGGTACCAGATTAGCTGTTTTATTAAATATTCAAAGAATTAAACAAAATTGACAACATGATATACATCCAAGTTTGTTTTTAGAGAAATAGCACATTATTAGTGTTCAGTTTTACTTTTAGAAGCTTTACTTTTTTGTCCCACTCTTCTAGGGATTCTTCTTAACACCATCTGGAAAGGAGCAGTCATGTCTGACTATTCTGCTTTAGTGTTTTATATGTTCTTCCCTGTAAGAAACAGCAAGTCAAAATGGCACATAGTGTGAGCTGGTTTACTACCCTGAGTCTTTATTATGGGTGCTTGTGGTTGTTGTAACATGACTGCCTGAAAACAACCCCAAAATATGCCCAACAAAGAAATGCTGTAGTTTCTTTTAAACCAATAGTGAGAATGAAACCAAGTAACTGGCTGGCCAACTAAATCTTGTCTAATATGCCTGATTTACAATTTTTGTGCTCATTATTGGCATGTGCTAGGTCTTCTTTCTACATCCTAGGCTAGCAGGGAACCCATTCACCCAGTGAGAATTCTGTTATAAACTAGCATTTGAAAATGGGGTAATTGCAACAGTGGAAAAAAAAAATGAATGGGAGAAAACTTGAACCTTCTTTTAGGGGTTTTTCAGATTTATGTAGTCTTTTAAACTGTGTAAAAGCACTATACAGATCTGCACAATTTAATTTTTTTAACATATTTTGAAGTAATGGATTTTTTTATATGTTTTGTTGCAAGAAACACAGCTTTCAATATTAAGTATGAAAAGAGGGATGTTGAATAGACATTCACATTGCTGCATTTCTGTTTAAGGGAAACCCTTTGTGAAAGTTCTGTACTTCTTCCTTTTGAAAATTTCTCTAGCAGTTTTAGCATACTGCTACTAAGTACAGCTTGTTCAACTGATAAGTTATTGAAGATAGCATGAAAATCCTAATAATAGAAATGTACCCAAGTGATTCCTAAAGTACCACTGCTAAAATAACATTTCTTGTTCTAGGGGCAAGGAGATTTTTCTAATGGATTTTTTCTTTCCATTTCTCAAACTTTTCCCTGTACAATAGATGCTCCTGCATAGTCAGTTTACACATATTTGTACTCCCAGCAAAATCTCTACAGCATGTAGTTTATGCACGTCATGTTGTTATAGCTGGTCTGTATGCTATTTGCTGAATTTGGAAACAGCTTTGAACTGTTGCCTGGTGTTTGTTTGGGAAGGAGGTTCCCTTGTAGGCAGTGCAGTTTCCAAATTGCTTCAAAATCATAGACTCTTGACTCTCTTTATCGAAATATATTTTGAATTTTATAAAATAGTATCTGCTTGATAGTTTATCAGGCAGAAATATTCTTTTTTAAATAAAGCAGATATTTTTCTTTCAAGTACGTTATTTCAGTCTACCAATGATTTAATTTTTAACTTACACCATTTATTGCTAAGAATCGTAGCAGTGATGAGGATAAGCAATGTAGCATAACACATTGATTTTATGCAGATCATCACCTTTATGTTTTGGGAGGTCTGCTGTATTAGTGATATATAAAAACTGATTACTTTCTCCAACATTGCCTAGTAATTGTTTATTATTTTCCTATTAGACAAACAAGACAGATCAATATTCCTGAACACCAACCAGACTATGAGTAACATCACTGTAAATAGATTTGCCTCAGACCTCAGTGGTGTATTCATTTTAATGATTTAGACAATGTGAGTCCAATGACAAAAGCGCTCAAGCTAAGTTTAAAATTAAATTAAGAATAGGAATTGCTTGCTTTGTTCCTTTGCTAATTGATAGGGCCTTGTTTCTTTGCTGTTAGTTCCTAGAAAATAGTATAAAAATAGGTGAAATGTTATTTGCATTAAATTTGCTATTCTACACTGAAAACTTATTTTGTTCAAAATCCTACTGATATTCAGTATCACTGAAGAAAATGTGCAGTGTGATGTTTTGGGAGCAATGTCTCAAAGAACTCAGCTGCAGGCTCTGTAACTTATCATACTTTTCAAAAAGCTTTTATCCAAAAGAAGGAATGACTTCTAGAAGTTTGTCAAAATGTAGTTGAAATAATGTGCACACAAAGGTGTCTATATTCTCGTATTTCCTATTAACATATCTCTATGAAAGATGTTGTCAGTTATTTTATATTTTTGATAGAAGCATGTTCAGCAGTAAAGTGTTCCTGATCATAAGAATTTTCTTTATGTTGTTCTAAGAGGAGCACTTTATCTTGCATCAAATGTAATTGATCCTGAAGCAGTGTAATCACAATTACTCACTTTCTTAATTGGCCTGCCCAAAATCAGAAAATGGAAACCGATCGGCAGTGTTTAAATCAATAGCTTTGTAGTAAAGCTTGTGGGGGTAGGGACATAATGGTAATGGGTAGATCAATTGGTCTTAGATGCCAATCATGCACTGTGTGTTTTGCATAGCAAACACTACCCTTCTGCTTAGGGATGTGCTGTTGTACTAGTGGTTCAATAAATACAAACTGTATAAAGAAAAAAACTAACATGAGTCATAAAATATTTCTATCTTTTTTCTGAATTTGTTGTACAAATCAAGGACAATGAAGGAGAAACTGCAATATGGAGGTTTGAAGGAATGAGCTTTGAAAGACCTCCTGGTTGAATACTATTTTTGGTAAACGAAACTTACCAAGAGCACACATCTAATTAAAGTGGGGTGAAATGCCTCAACTTGAAAACTGTGCCTAATGCGTTTATTTAGAATGTGTATTAGGATGTTCACAGCATGTATTTGTAAGGAGAATATCTCTTCATTGTTATTTTTCTTATGCCAGCTCCTTCCAGAGGCAGCTATTTCAACCACACTGGTGTTCTGCATGATAATGCCTCTCAAGCACAAAGTTAAAGAGGAATAAATGGAGGAACTCAGCCTTTTAAAAGATTTTTTGAATGTTACTCTTTGTTTTCATGCTACTTTGTTCTCATTTTGCAAGCAGGATATACACAGCTTAGGAATTTAAAGCAATTTGTTATTGACTAACTCACATGCAAGGTAGGTGCTATCTTGTTGAATTCTGGTTAAAGTTTAGTATATTCACCATCCAAGTAAGAGACCTGAGCCTTAGCTAAGCAGGTAGACATCAACTGAGCAAAGAAGAGGTTGGAATGGATTCTTGATATAACAGACTATCTGCAATACTCCGCTGACTGTGGAATTACTTCCTTTTTTTCCAATGTCAGATCTTAAAGATTTCCGTATCAGTGTGTTTTTTTGTTGAATCCTTGAGCTCCTAGTGTTCACCATTTCAACAATCCTACCACTAGTGTTACCTTAATTGTCTTGCATGTCTCTGCTTTTCAGATATTTTCAAGTCTTTTTCTCAGCTTACTAGTTTTTTGAGATGTCTGAACAAAGATATGGGAGCTTTACTATGTCAGAATTTTGCCCATGGATCCTTGGAATGAAAATATTTTAATCCCTTGAGATGAAAGACAAGGAAGGTTATAGAGACAGAGAGTTACAGCACATACATGCCCTTACTCTATTTTTTGTATATGTATTTAGCATTATGAATTCCTGTCCATGTTTAGATAGCTCAGTAGGCAAATCTCCAATTTCTTGTAGTCATGATGAATAACTAAAGGTGAAGGGGAGATGTCCTTTTTGCAACATTGAAAGCTGGAGAAGAAAGCTTGTCTTTACCTTTTCTTTCTTATTCTTTTCATCATCTCTTTCCAAATTATCTTAGTTGTTCCCAAAACCATGAAAGAACCACAGCTTTAAAGATAAAATTGATTTATGGAGAGCCTGGTTCTCTTCTTTTTTCTGTTCTTTTGGTAAGTACGCAGGGAGTTGTTTAGCTTTCTTTGAAACTGTTTGGTGTAGGGAAGCTGTCCATGCCATGCATCTCTCTCCCTAATTTTGATTTTGCATTTTCTCTCCCTAGTTTTCTCAAGGTTTAAGTGCAAAGAACACAAGCAGAGCTCCCAAGAAGAAAGAAAAATTGAATGAAAGCAACAGCTTTTGTGCCTTTCATTATTTTTCAAAATAATTAGATAATTGGAAAATAGCATGACATGACAGAGGTTTTAAACTGGTTACTCTATATTGGCATTTCTTAATGTCCCACTGTCATCAGAAGGACCCTCTCCTTCTGATAAACAGAATACATACTCTTGTATGTCTGTTCATTTCATTTGTCCTGTACTATATAAAGAAAACATTTTGCTGATTACTCCAGAAGAGTTTGGTGTAGCAGAAAGAGTCTAGCAATTTCTTAAATTAAGTAAATTCTGTGGATGTGATTTAAAAACTCTGTTCAGTCGGTTCTCTGCAGGTTTCATCTTATTGTAGAAGCTTTTCCTCTGGATTTTATTTTCAAAGGAAGAGATTTTTTGCAGCATGAAATTTACTTACTTCACTCTGTGTTGATGTAGAAATCTTCCCAAGCAGAACTTCTACCTGCAAAGCAAGTAAATGAAGAGGGTTGGTTTGGTAGCAGTCAGTATTTCTGTTGAGTGCAAGCATGCATTCAGGTGTAGATGCTTCCACAAAAGCATCTGATTAAAATTATGTAGTGGAATATGTTATGGAATATACTAAAAACTAATGTTAGAGATGTAGGATTGTCTTCTCATTGCTGTCACTTGCATTTTCACTTTTTTCTTGCTGTTTCCTTCCCTAGTGCTTTGTCAGCAGATCACCAAGTTGCTTATAAATGTAAGACAAGCAATCTGGTACTCTTCCCTTTATTTCATTACTCTAAAATAGTCAGTTGGCCCTATTCCAGAACACAATTATGCCAAGATAAATAACTGACCTGGAAAAAACAAGGCTGGACATGAACAATGGCTTTCATTTGTTCTTTTACTTCGGCCTTTTTCTCATGCAAAAGCAGGATGCAGTCCTTTTCTTCAGCAAGACTAGGAATCAAGTTCCCTATACTTCTCTATTCTGTGTTTTGTTTTGCAGGAAATTAATTCTCTCTTAGTGTTGCTCTTCCTTTCATGTTCTTTTTTTTTTAATATGTGTGGAGATTTTTGTGAATACAAGACAAAAACAGTAAGCTGGTTTGGGATAGATATGTTCTGGGACAAGCTGCTCCTGGGCATGAAACAAAAAAGCATAGTATAAAGAGCAAGAAGAATATTCCCAGTCTTATTAGAATACTAATTTATTAAAAGCCTTGGAGTTAAGACTTTAACCACTGCTATTGCGGAATTTTAAAAAAAGTAATTCACAAGCATTAGTATTTTTTACTTTCGTTTTAAAGAAGATTTTGCCATCACTGTTCTCAAGACTTTTCATATGGTAGAGAACTTCTTTACCAGAAACCCTTCAGAGCCAATTCTTTAAAAGAAACTCAACTGAACTGAGAGGAGAGAGGGAATAGCCAAGGGTTTCAAGTGACAACTGGTAGCTGCTCCCACTCCATCTACAGACATATACAGAAATCTTTACTGTGCATCTTCTGAATGTTAGTCTTGCAGTGTCATTTATTGTGGAGCTAATAAGTCTCCCTTCATTCATGTAGGAGCATTATTGTCTTTGTCTCTCATTTTTTCATCTTGATGTGTGCATCAGAAGATAAATTCATGTGATACTTGCAATTGAATCATGAAAGTGATGTTAGTCTTTTAAAAATAGAATATGTACAGTTCAGCAGTTTTTAAGGAGTCAGTAAGAGTAACGATGTGTAATATCATTTGCCCATAAGTTCACAATTAAATACATAACAGATTTTGCAAGCTACTGTTGGAAAGGTACTGTTGTCAGACATCCCCAACTGTTTGATCCTTTTAGAGCTTCCCTCTAAGAAGTATTAAGTATTCATGTTCCTCGAAGGCTCTAACTTACCAACTGCACATGCTAATACCAGAAAATGCAGTCTTTAGTTTTTGAAATCAAAAAACATGTTCTGTTGGCCTGAGAAACTTAGGGTATTTTTTCTGGTAAGCTGCTTCACCTTGATCTTTCAGGAAAGTTAAAGAAATACCACCTGAGAGATGCTTCAATGCAGCTTGAACCAGTTGTCCAGCCAATTTTTAAAAGTTAATATAATATTTTGTTTAAGCATCATTTATATTAATTATAGTCTTGAAAATATAAATGAATAAGTTAAATACACTGAAATTTAGTTCACTAGGTACTGGGGGAAGTTAAGTAGTTGTATTCCAAGCCTCAATTTTATTCTCAAATTTCTCCATTAGATATCTGATGAAATCTCCATCTTTGGAGAGATACTCAGAGCTCAAATGAACAAGGCCATGAGCAAAGTGAGCTAAGGTGACCCTCGCTTAAGCAGGAGGTAGAAACAGGTGATTTCTAATGCCCCTTCTGAATCGTATTGTGGTTCTATGGAATTATGAAGTAAGTTTTATTAAATTAAATATTATGAGCTCTCTAATATAAAAATGTAATAAAAGAGATGCAGATCAATAAACAAAAGCTGTATATTTAATCTGTGAAGTGTCTGATAAAGAGAACTGATAAGGAAGGATGATTTTCTGTAACTGAGAAAGAAATTTACTGAAGCATACTGGAATTAAAGTAATGCAAAGGAACCCAGATGCTGACTAAAGTGAAATTAAGAACAAAGTGGTTTTGAAGAACAACTAGCAATCAGAATTTCTGTTTGTAGGCTATGAAGAGTTCATGTTTTATCAAAGAATATATATTAGCTATTTATTCACTAGAGGAAATGGAAGTGGAATGTTTGTTAACAGCAGAGGTGTCAAGTGGTCCTCTTGAGCAGTTACAGACATAAAAAACACAAGCTGTACTCATGCTTTTATTCCTTCTTATTGTGGAAATACTGTTATAAGCATTAAAGCAATCTAGTAATTGATGTTATAAGTCAAGTTTATGTACAAATGGCATCCCTCCAGTCAATGTAGGACATAAATCATTGTACACCAAATGGTTTATCTGTTTCATGCTGAATTATATAGAGTACTTCTTGCTTAAATATGAAACGTAACATTGGTTGAACAATCAGTTGAACAGTGTCAATGAAGGTATTGTTGAAAGTGTTAATCTTATAGTCCAAGTAGTAGGTATGAATAGCAAAAAATTAATGAGGCAGTTGATTAAAGACCCTTCCATCAGTTCTTAAGATGATGAGTTCTTAATCACTTTTCAAAGGAAAAATTAAAGAAAAAAATACTTCTTGCTTATTTTACTGTGCACTTAATCAGGCTAGAAAATCAAACAAACCCTGCTCTGTTATTATAATAATGACTTTAGAGACAGATGGTATTTAAGATAGTACAGAGGGGAAGAGAAGTACAGGTGAAAAGTTTGAATTTGTTAGCTTTTAAAAGCAGCACTTAATAAATGTTTTTTATAAAGGAAATACTAGAAAGTTTGAAGGGATTGTTTACTAAATGGCAGTTCTCAAAAAAGTTAGCATAAGTGTTCAGTTTTATTTGAACAGCCCAGACTTGAGACTGCACTCATAAGCATAATTATAGCACATCAGAAGCTAGAAAATAAGCATTTCCTTTTAAAAATGGGTAATTACGGATACGTATTAGAATTTTGAGTGGAAGGACGGTAGAATGCTTCTCTGTTTCCAGGTGCCTTGTCTTGCATCTTTAGGAGGGAGACACATATGTTTTCTATACTATTGATCTATAGTGCTATAGTTTTCCATCAGTCAACTTTGAAGTTGCAGAGTTATAAAATATCAGTAGCACATCTTTTAGGTTAATTTAAATAACATGGATGTTAATGGATGAAATGTATTCTCCATTCTAATGATTGTATCATTATATTTAAGTAAGATATCTGAGGTATATCACCAATCAATAGATATTTGCTATTTGGTACACCAAAAAAAAAAAAATAAAGTGTTCTTTTCTAAAAATTTCTCAGGCCTTAAAGCATTAACAAAGATTCTGACTGATCCTGATTTGCTAGGCAAATCCCTTATGGTACAGTTAGTCAATGAAACTTAGCAGGGTGAATGTATCTTGAGTTTGTGTAGCCTTGAAGAAGTCTTAGACAAAATAGTTGGAAACTTAAGAGAATTGAATGGATAGGGAGAGGAAGTTCACTGTATGATATTTATTTCTTAAGGAGAAATATGTAACATTTAATAGTATTGTGTTTCTAGTGATAGTATTTTTTAACTCTGCCATTTAAAAATGGCCTCAAGTTCTGTGGTTTTCCAGCATGCTTTTACATTTACCGGTATGCTGTGTAGTTTTGTTTAAATGTACCAAATACTGTAAAACTGAAGTTATCAAAACTTATTTCTCTTTTACTACTGTATTTATTGTTTGGCTTGTTTGTGTTTTTTTTCCCAGACAATGTCATCCTTTTTTTTTGAAATTATATCTTTTCTATGTTTACCCCTATTTCTAGGACAGCTGTAGCTGATGACAGTATGTGTAACAGTTCTCTTAAAAGATTTGTGAAATGCACAATAATTTGTCCTTTGCAAGCATTTAGATTGAGTGTGATGCTTTGTAGATCACAAATAAACATTGATCTGAGCAAAAGTTACATTTTCAGAAATATAAGACTATGCCTACCACATTTGTACTGGAGAAAATAGATCAGCTTTACTAATGTAAGAAGAAAGACAGCTTTCAAATTAATAAGGTAGAAATCATACAGGTAGTTTTTACACTTTTTAATGATTTCACAGAAAATTTGAAACTTATATATGTATATTTATTAATCTGTGTTGAAGCACTTGGTTGATTCTCTGTAATTTCTCTTTGTAGCACAAAGGATGATCACTTCAATGTTAACATTCAACCTTCTGTTGGAGAACTGCTCTTGCCTGTCACTATGTCAGAGAAAGATTTTAAGAAGGAGCAAGGTGAGAAATACTTCAGCAGCTTCAGTAAATTTACTTGGATGGGAAGAGGACTGCATGCCTTTCAATTTCCAAGCATACAGAAAGTGCTTCCAGTTGTAGGTGGTTGAGTTAGCTGCTGTTAGTATTCACTCTGACAATTTTAAGTAGCTTAAAAATATCTTGAGATGGATGTGCTGTGATATGATGCAGTCTTTAAAGGGTTAAAGCCCTCTCTTTACCCTAAAACAGTCTTTCAGCTCAAGAGTTTTGGCTTCCCATCATGAAGTGTGAATGCCTTTCCTACTAGCAATAAAACAGAAACTTGTGATGCCTGCTCAAGGAAATGAACCATTTATACATTGGTTGGTATTGCATTGGGTTTTACTATTCTTTATTCCAGTACTAATTTTCAATACTGTTAATGTACCTGTTCCTCAGCTACTTTGAAGATTGTTTCAATCTTTTCACTTTCAAACACTTCATATATAAAAAAACTACTCTTGTTGGAATACTGTTTTATTTGTACTTCTGCATTCTACTAATACTGTGTTTTCAAAGAAGTCTCTTATACTAGTCCAGACAGCAACCCCCATAAGAGCTTTTAGTAACTTGAATATTTTATTCAAAATAATTTGAGAAAATTTTGCTTAGGTTTGACCTAAGCATATGTTAAATGGAATAGTCAATACTGCTGTCCTTAATCTGGATATGATTCTTGGATATTTTAAAATATAAGTTTTACATTTTGGATGCACTCAAATGTAGTAGTGTTTATTCATCTATCTCAATGTAAGGGGATTTACATGTGTATGTCTCTTCACACTGAAATGAGAATATGCCCATGGGATCCTATCTCATTGCTGTGTAAGGCTCAGAAACTCAGTATATCCATCAAGCAGTCAAGAACACCAATGAGTAATGTTATGTATTATTAGTTATTGCTTTTGAGCATTTCTTGCTTTTGTGTTTTTGAATTATTAAGAAAGTAGTTTAAATACTGTCCAGATCATTTGCAGTTAAGCTTATGGCTGCAATGAAAAGTTAGGATTGTGCTTTGCTTTCATAACCAATTGATACTTATTTGCTGTTCTTACCCTTTGCTGGCTAAAGCCTGCCTCTCTGCTTTATACCTGCTCAGCAAACCAAGGTGAGTGATTGAACGAGGCTGTGTACATTTATTTTAAACTGTTCCCTTCTAAAAATTGTAGCTGAAGTTGTAGTGAAAAGAAGGCAGATTACTGTGCTTCTTCCCTCCCTGTTTTTATGTTTTCTTGCTTTGTGATATTCTGATAGAGTTTTTGTATGCTTTACTGTGACTGAGGGCTTTTTTTCCTCCTGACTGGCCATACAGAACCGTGAGGACATAGAAGAAGTGTACTTGGAGAATAGCTGTGGTCCTCTGTGGAGCTGTTGCCAAAATTCCTTTTTCTTCTGCCATTTTACTTCTATGGTTGTTGATTATTTGTCTGAATAAATCTGGCAGCTGTTTGCTATGTTTAATAGAGCAGAAAGGCTACTCTGAATAAAGCTATTTGAAAATTTGTTTATATGAAGTATTTGTAAATCCATGAAGGTCTCTTGGCATTTCTGTATAGCTCGCTCTGTCTTCCTGAATTCATTCTTTGATGCAGGACTTTGCAGGCTGGCAAATTTACTACATGTTTAAAAACCTTTCCTGTTGCATCTTTTTTCTTTTGGATATCAGCTGTATCAGAATAAAAATATTCTTGGTAACAGAGGTCTCAATTCTACATTTTGCATTAGTATTTATTACAAAGCTCTAGGAACAGGTAGCATATGGGAAGAATTACTTTGTGTTCTTGCTAAATGAAAAATCCAAATTACAATAATAAATGCAGGGCAATTTAGAAGGTGGTATATATTATTCTAGCTTGTGTTTAACTTCAATTTGCTTGTATTCTCCAAATGAATCTCATTTATATAACTTGTTTTTCTTTTTTACTTGTCATGCTTTTTCTTTTTTCTTTTTTTTTTTTTTTTTTTTGGTTGGTTGGTATGTGGAGATGCCTGGTTTTATTTGCTACCAATAGAGATAGGTAAAAAATAGTGAAGGAATGAGGAGAATATTAGAAATGCAAGAAGAGAATGAAAATACATACGGGTTTCAAGGATTTTTACATCTAAATGGCATGTGTAACCTAATAAGAATGCTAAAGAGAAAATAGCTGGTGTTATACTGCTATGTAGAAGACAATTCATTGCTACACATCTTTACTCAATTACACTCTGCTGTTTTGCATTGTCTGTTACATTTGTGTATGTCCATTTTCTTACTGATGGCATAAAGAGAGAGGAGCAGACAGGTTATTGAATATTCATGGCTGTGAAGGTTATCTGGTGGTAGTGGCAGAACCTCAAAAGCTGTTTTTGTCCACATGCTGTGCATTATTTACTTAGCTTTGCTGCGCCATCTCCCCTTTCCTTCCCTCCTGAGCTCAGGAATCCTCTGGTGAAGTAATACCCCAGAGAAGCAGCTGAGTTAGTGGTTGTTGTGACTGACAATTTGGAATGAGTGAATTAAAATTGTATTGTTAAACACTCTTTACCTTTTTACTCAAGTATTTCTTCTGATCCTTCAGGACTCAGAATTTTATACCCTATTTACATCATATCCCCGTGAAAAGTTGAGTTGCCATAGCAGGAATTGTGCATGAATGGAACATTTACTATTGGGAACTCTGTATCCAGATTTCAACTTGTCTGTTGTGTTCAAAATTCAGTAGCAAAACTCTCATTTCCTCAGTTCAGAATAGGACTAGTCTTGCTGGCTAGCATACTTTGTTACCCATCATTGTAATTTTTCCAATTTAATTTTCTTTTATTATTTAAAATACATACAGTTATTTCATCATATGGTGGCTAACCCAGACTAATTGCTGCTTTGTGCTCATGCTAGAATTTTCTTGGATTCTTGTGTTTCAAGCAATATTAAATGTGTCATGTGATTGTTGAAGCTGGATATTGATCAGAATTTTTATGATGGTGTTTTTAAAATAGGCAATTAAAACTACTTTAGGATTTTTTTTCTCTCAAGAGATATGTTTTTAAATAATTTTGTCAACTTTTTTTTGGAAGTGTATACCTGAATCACATTTTAAAAAAATCAAACCAACACCAAAACCAACCTTGGTTAAGTAAACAGATAGTTTACCTAATTTTATTAAAACTGTACATATATAAAATTTGTTTTCCTAACAAGCAAGATGCTAATTCTTTAAATGGTTGGGCATTTACTATTTTCTGGCCATTGACTACCCCAAGCAATCATATTTGATGCTCCTTAATTAGAGTACCCTATTTTATTTCCAGGTTCTTTTCCACCTCAGCAATCGAGACAATACATTTGCTTACCACGCTGCTCTCCTAAGTGTTCTTTTGCATGTAAATTAATCTTGATTCAGTTTACACTGTCATGCTGAGTGGTACAAATTGCCTATAACAATAAAACAGCATGAGTTAAAAATAAAGGGGGGTGAAAAAGCAGATTGAATGTGTGCCTTACTTGATAGGATGTTACTTTGCTTTATGCCAATACATTAGTCGACGATAATGAATCTTCTGTTCTGAAAAGCATGGTTTAGTTGATTTTTTTAATTTTACTTCAATGGAGCAGTACCTTGTCTTTTATAGAACAAGTTAGACAAACCATTAATGACAAGAGTGTTAAGGTTAAATATGAAGCAATGCATTCACTTCTCTGAGTGCTATCCGTCTTTCCATTTACAGGAGCTTGACAAAAGTACTGGCTTTGTACAACATTTCCTTTAATTACATGCTGCAGGAAACAGGCTTTTAACATAAACATAGTTGCATTCATTTATTCAGCATTTGCTCTTCAGTAGAGCTTAATGGAGAAGGTTTAAATCCTAAATAAGTACACATATCTCTCAGCAGTGTTATGTCAGTCCCTGTGCTCTGCTTAAAAGCAGTTTTAGTTTGTGTATATAGTTTGTATAGCTTTTGCCTAATAGTTAAACAATTTGAAACAGAATGTTCTACTCAAGATAAATCTGATTGTTATAAAAGTTGTATGCCTATTTTTGTTTTCTTTCAAAATATCCTATTATCTACTCATCAGCTGTTCCATTTTTACTTTCATATTTCTTATTCTGTGATAGCAGCACATTCCAGGGCATTAAAATGCTAGATTTACTGTTTTAATTGTTCTTATTAAGCATCTTGGTACTAGTATTTCCTCTGGGTTAGAACTGTATATGCAACCCTAAAACACTGGCCTTTTGAGACTTTTACGTTGTTTTCATCGTTAGTGTTCCTTCAGATGCTTCATATTTCTGCCTGAAGTACCATGCTCCTTTGTCTGCATTTTCAGCTTCTGAACATACTGTAAAAAGGCATACACAGTGTTAAGTTGTAGTTACTGTTGTGTTTTAATCAACACGAGCATCCAACAAATAATTCTTCTAAACAATGGGTATTGATAGAAAAGCGTGAGTTTTGTTAAAATGTCCTTGAATGTCATATCCTTCTTTACTTTTCTTTCATCATATGTTTGGATATAATCTTTATATTTCTGTTCTATTTTGTAGTCATATTCAAATAATGTTACTCAAATAGCTTATGTTGTTATTTTAGAGAGCTGGATGCTAACTGAATTTACCAGTTTCTAATGTGCTTTCTCTTAAATAACTTTCTTTTAAATAACTAAATTGAACCAATTACTACTATCTGAATTTAATGATCATTTTTAGCAATTGGATATAGAATTATAATTAAATGTATGATTGAAAGATTATAAAGGATCTTTATGTATGTTCTTACCTAAGCTGGACCTTTCAAAATCAGTCTTACTTAATATTTAATTTCTGCATTTGCATTCTGCTTTTAAATTAAGCTTTCTATGAGAAAAAACTGCCTTGGTTTCTCAGTTGCATTAGTATCACACATGTCATTGTTCAGCTATTACTAATTTGTTTCTGATAATAGGTCATTGCAAGTAAGACATTAAAGTAAGGTAATTATGTGAGTTCTTATGAAATTGTTTTCTCAATAAATGGTCTTACTTGTAATGCTTTTTTTTTTTTTTTTTTGTTTAGATGTCTACTATTTTGGTTTAATGCTTAATAAGCAAGCAAATCTTAGTGTATTCATAATTAAATACTTAATTTTTCAGGAATGCTGACAGGAATGAATGAGACATCTACTACAATAGCTGTTGCTCCACAGAATTCTACTAGACTTGTAATAATTGAGAGAGTAGTGAAAGCAGCAAACCTGGGTGTAGTTCCTTCTGGTCAAGATAACATACACAGGTAAGATTGTATGTTATTTAAAGTATGATCATCTTTTAATATTAATTTGTTCAAAATTCATCAACATTTGATAATATTAGGGAAAATTTTATTACCTATACCTCTAAGGAAGAAGGTACCAAATTATATTGAAATATATAATACTAAGCAGATAGTAACTTGAGACTAGGTACTCTGCAGCTTATTATTTGAGTGTGTATAGAAGTGTCTAGACCTTACTGTACACGGTTAGAGGAAATTGTCCATCCCTTGTTTTGTTTCAAAGGGAAGAGGTAGCCTTTTAGAGCCCAGTACTTTCAAGAAGGCTTTTGGGGATTTTTTAACTTTTGATTCTGTTTCCCATAGTAAGTAGCCTGCTCTATTTTATCATGTCCGAGGAGCAACTTCTTTTCCTACATTATTTTTTTTACTTTCCTGTATATATATATATATCTGCAAACAAAAGCAGTTATCAGCCAAGAAAGTCAATGTCCCTGTCAAATTTCCAGTTTTTACTTGTAGATTTATCCATTTCACTCCATCCAAATGCTATAATACAGAACGTCAGTGGAATTGATGCAATTGTTGGTTAATGACAGCTTTTAATGTGATTGACTCAAAATATTTAGTCTTGTGAATCTGTATGGCTTCTCACTTGTGGCAGGAGCAAACAGGTTAACCTGGTCTTGAAATAAGAAAACGAATACATCTCTCTTACCATCTACTAAAACTGTTCACTAAATTCTGAATTATCTCTAGTTCCCTGAATTTTGCTATTCAATAAAAAGCAGAGTATCTTCTTTTAAAGAAAACAACAATGCTTTTCTTTGAAATTTTGCTGACTGAGATGGTTGTTTGAAAGGGTAAGAATGCTGTAGCCTACACAAGATTAATAACCTGATATTGTTGGATGTAGTCTCTTTTGCATTACTGGACATTTGTATTGCATTGCATTAACATTAACCCAGCTGGATTTTCCTATGTATTTGATACGGTTAATGATAAAATTCTGTTTCACCATAAAAACATGGCACAGCTAGTGCAATTGCACTGAAATGATTGTACTGTTGACACCTGATCCTCCATGAAAGAGTCCTCATTTGTTGCATCCCTGAGGGATCTGTATAGCCTGTGTTCTCAACATCAATTCAAAGACTAGGTGAGAGTGTCAATCAAGAGAGACTGAAGTGTCTGCTGCCTACAGGTGCTCTCCATCTTTACCCTATCTATCACATGAGATTTATCGCATAGGCATGGATTATTTTGTTGACTGAGTCTCAAAAAGGCTCCCTAAAATAATAGCCTAGCTCCTAGCTCAGCCACACATTTCCTGGTTGTAGGTAAGTTTCTAATTTGATGGTGTTTTCTTTTGCTCTTTTGGTTTCTTTTAAAGGAAGTTTTCTACAGCAGAGTCTATAACCAACAGTAAATATATTGAAGATGCACTTACTGCTGGGTACACTCCTTCAGAGACAGTGCTTAAAGGCATGTTTGGGACAAGCTGAAGTATTCAGAGTGCTTCAGAAAATTCTGAAATCTTCTTTTATTTTTTAGATTCAAAATACAATGTTTTCAGTCTGATACAATAGTTATAGAATAGACTATAGAATAATCCATGAAGCAAAACAAATAGTTTATAACAATTTAAGTAGCCTATGAGAAATCCCCAGCAGTTGACAAGCATTTAGAAAACAGTCCTTTGTTTGCTTCACCATAAGTAAATGGAGTTCACAGATATTATGTAGTCATAATTCCACCTAGATTTTACTGAGCAGGAATATTATCTAATTAATACTGTGATAAACCTGTTAATCTTTGAAACAGTAATGATTCATCATTAAAGTAATCCTAGATTCACATGAATAAATATTTGAGATAGATATTAGATAAATAATTCTTTCCAAATGCTGAAAAAAAATACCAAAGTAGTTTATATATATATATATATATATGTATATGTATCTAAGGTAAACATATGTTTGGGTTAAATGAACTCTGTCATGAGAGGAAACAAAAATCAAATCTCTTCTGGCAGAAGTCTCATGGATACAAGAATTGTGACTTATATTTGACACAAAATTTCAGGATAATAAAACAAACAGTACCTTTTATCTTGTCTAAACAGTTACAGGTTCAATAAAATACATTAAAAGTGAATTTTCTACTTTTTTACAGGATTGTCATTTGTCTTGTTTTATTGCAAGTGATATTGCAGAAAAAAAAATATGTCCAAAAACTTTTAGTTCATCATGCTGTTCTGTGAGGACTACTTCAGCTGACTTCTGGGAAGAAGCCTTTTTATACAGAAAAATAAGTACTGTTTTTTAACTGGCATACTGCATTGTGCAGCATAAATTATATTAACCTATCAGTTGGTCATCCCCAACTTGAGTATTACTGCTTAATGATGGCTAATGCCAAAAAAATTGTATTGCCTAATAATGCAATATACTCATTCAAAATGAAATTGTACAGTTTAATACAAGTGCAAGAGTATCTAATGGACATAAACAGGTGTGTTTCATGGTTTCTTTCAGTCTAAACGTATTCACATTCATGCTGAAGATGTTGTCATGCTGGTGGAATCCAATTACTGGTCCTTAAATTAATACCCCATTAGGATTTTATTTTTGCACCCAAGTAAAAACACTTAGAGCAAATATAATGAAGATTCGAAAGTAAATACTTGAAATAAATATCAACAGAGTAGTATACAGTCACCAAAGAAAAATGAAATAAGTGAAAACAAATGCCAAATACATTAGCTTGTATCTGAGCATATGACAATCTAGCAGCACTTTCTTACATGCATTTCTTTTCTCTCTTTACCATGTGGTTACTAAATTTGTGTACTTAGGTACAGTGTAATAATTTAACTGTTAAATGAATGTGGAACAATATGCCAGATGATATAGTTGATTCTGCTTTAAACTGTCTTTTCTGACCGGTTTTTATTTGAAATGATAATTGCAAAAATTTTAAACTCAGTAGCCTATAGATGTAGATATAGATACAGACATAGATATCAGCAGACAAAGGTGCAGGTTAATATTTATTACTTGAGAAATAAATTTGCTGTACTATTTTACTTCCTTTAGAGTAGTTACCTGATCTTCAATGGAGTTTATTCAAGGGCTTAGATTACAGGGCCTTGTAAGACAACATGTATTTCCATGTTCTTAATAGGATTTAGCTATTTTATGTATTGATCTTTCTTGCTTTTGCTAATAAGTGGAAACATTATTTCAATTTTAAAAGGCTTCTCCTGGAAGCAAGAATATGAAATGCATTTCAAAAGAGAGATTTTCTTGAATGGGAAATGTCTTTTCTTAAATATGAAAACTTCTGAAAGAAGAGTACTTTTTTTTTCCTTAAAATATTTTTTCACAAGACTGATTAGCATAATTTTTGGAATATCTATAGCTCTTCTAATGTCCTAAGAACTGTTACTTGATAAATTGATTTCAATGAGTCAGCTAAGGCACCAAGCTTCTGTCTTTTGGTTCAGACCACAACTGAGGGCACTGTTTGAATATCTGAAGACAAAGACACTGAAAGAATTTGTTCCTGCAGGGAATTAAGTCACTCTGAATAACTACCTTTAGTACTTTTCAGTTGAAGTATGTCTGCTGTTTCTTGTCAGTGGAGAAAGCCTATTAGGAATTGCTCTATCTTCAAGATAAGAGGGTACATAATGGAGGACATTTATTCCCTCAGAGTTGATTAATCTATAGAATATCACTTGAGCTCCTGGTCTCTACTTGGGCAGTAACATTCATTGCTTTAGATACAACAACAACAAAAAGAGAAATCCAGGCTGTTCTATTTCAAAATATGATGAGATGAAGGCATTATTCAATATTTTCAGTCATATTCTCTTTAACATTTTTACCCAGAAATGCCCTTCATGCTAGTGTTACTTTCAATGTGTTGCTTATTCTTCTCAGATGAATATTCTAAAAGGTCCCCAGGTCTCTTCCTCCTTTACTCATTTTCATCTCCTACAAGTGTAGGTAGTCATCATCTGCTTCACTTTGATTATAGCAAAACATAACAGATGGTGATAGAATGAAAAGGCTAGTTGCAAACTTGAATCTTATAAAGACTTGAATACTCTCATAATCCTCTAGAAAGTATCAAAATATTTTCTTCTATTACATAAGGCTCTATGCATGAAGGGGAGGTGTTTCGGGCTAAATTGGCTTAAGAAAAAAAGTAATGGAAACACACATAGAAGGTGTTTTTTCACACTACCAACAAAAATATTTGCAAAGTTTCTAAAGTGTTGGCAGCAGCATATGGCAGAAAAATCTGTTCAGAGCAAAGATCACAAACTGGATTTACTTCTTCACTCTCATTTTGTTTTATACTTGTGTGCTTCCATTGATGTCAGAGTATAATGTGCAATGGGATGGAGAATCAGGCTGTCTTCAGCTACCTACTCTCTACCTTCTACTTCCCAAAGCATTTCCTAAATGGGATGCATCGTACTACAGAATATTATTTACTTCAACGACTGTGGCTCTAAAAGTGGTGCAAGATAGATCAACTTTTCCACTTTTTTCATTCTTGAAGACTACCTGTGCATCGCCCAATCAGTCAGTGAGATAAAACTCTGAAGCTGGTAGGGTGGGTAATGAAGAATGAAGTTTAGTTGACCTCAACTTATTTAATAGTCCATTGCACTAGTTAGTTGCTGCTCTTGTATTCTGGAAGGAATCCTCAATTGCAAACAGGAAGTAGCAGGATTAGAAAGTGAGTGTGGTGTCGTATACATATCTCTGTTCAACAGTTCATCAGGATGGCTGTAACTATTGACCTGCACTCTGAGACACACGACAGCATTCATTTCAGTCCTCAAATTTCACATGGTCAATTCTATAATTTCAACAACCCAATATAGGACAATTTGAGGTTTTGGAGAAAATCAAATCTCTTTCAACAATGAAGCTCTAAAGTGCTTCAGAACAGCCATTTCACATTTTAAGGTAGAGATTTTCTCCATCACAGTCACGAAAAGTGGCGATACTAACAGCCATCTCTTCTTTCTAGACATGACCAGGACTTGTAGAGGAAGAATTCACATCTCTTAGTGTGATGTCATAGTGGACACCTGAATTAGCAGCAAGCAGGCTAAGTTTAAACAAAAAAGCATGAAACAGCACGTCTGCTCATTGCTGAGGCAGGTCTAATCTAGCTCAAGCACCACAGTGTGCAGTGACTGTGCAGTTCTGAGACCTACATTTTTAAGGACACTTCACTGAACCACATAGATATGGTAGTGTCTTCAGAGCTTGCTGTCCATAGTATGACATTAGTGTACCCTTAACTACCTGATTTCTTGAATAAACAGTTACTGAACAAGATGTAAAATACTGTCCACCTGTCTTGTGGAGACTTGTGTTGCTACCCTTTAGCAAAATGAGAAACATACTGTGTAAATCATTTATTATGACAGTAGACACACTGCAATTGGTGAGAATTCATACTCTGAATAATATGAAAATGACACCAAATGTAGAAACTTGCATAAAATGTTTAAAATCCAGAAAATACAGAAATCCAAACTGTGTTTCACTAGCCTTTATTTCTCACCCCATGCATCAGCTTGACAGTCTGGTTGTATTCATCCCTTTTTATCATTTTGCAACCTGTCATGTCCCATTTATAGAATATTGGCAGACGGATTCTCAAAGGAAAGAGGGTTTTGTTTACAGACAATTTTGATTATCAGAGAATGTTGTGCTTAGTAATCAGTTATCCTCCCCACATCTTTTTTAATCCAGCAATACTTAATATGGGGAGAAAAGGTATGCAATGGCGTGTTTATGTAGGTACATTTGTATTGAACTGAACTCTATCTAATGGGGTCCACTTGGAAAATTTTTCTTGCAATTTGCACTAAATTTGGAAGAATTCTAAGGCAGAAAGTTAGTAATCAGACCCCATCACCTTAACATAACTAACAACCGCATCTGCTTCCAGCATGTCTGCTGGAAAGGAAAATACCCATCTATTGAGGATAAGCATCATGTATAAATTTCTGAGAAATATAAATTCTTTATAGTTATTCACTTGAATCCAAGTATATGTTGTCACTAGCTGATAAACAGATCTATAAATCCACAAAGACTTTTTTAAAGGCCTCTTCTGTGCTGTGTGCAAGCACACCTGTTCTAAGATTTTTTACTAAGCAATTAGACTCTTGCAGAGCTCCAAGGAAGTGAAATCAACCTCTGCTCCTGCAAAGTAGCTCCTTTGATGCAGTTACCTGAGACTGTTTTGCTTCTGTAGTTCCTTAGCTGTGGGGCTCAGTCTTCCTTTTCTACTCTTCTAGAAAGCTTCAGTGGGTTCAGCTTCAGCTGCATAAATAAACTTGTAACAGGCATGCAGCTTTGATTTTGCTTCCTAATCTCTCAAGTCGGAATTAATTAGAGACCTAAATAACCTAGGCAAAATAGCTTCTCTGCTAGTCTTTACTTGTAGGAGACAGAATTTTAAATGGAATAGTATATCCATGTCCACAGTTATTTCACCCTTTATTTTAAGCAGGATTTGTAAACTCGTAATGTTTTCTTGCTTTATGATGGAAGCAATTCCAACTTTCTGTTTTGGAGGGTTTGGTTTTGTTTATTTAAAAAAAAAAAAAAAAAAAAAAAAAGCCAGCTAGGCTAACCATTTATATTTCTTTAAACAGGCAGGAGTAGAAGTCTTTCTGCTTAGTAACTATTCTTAGGTTAATTTTTTTATTAATAGAAGAAAACAAAACTGAATTTTTAAAGTATGAAAGTACTCATTCTGTAGTTCCTCATATTACTCTTCCTATTACAATTATTCCTTAATCAAGCCTAATCAAATCCTAATGTTCCAAAACCTCAAAATTTTCTCTCTCCTAACAAAGATAACCTGTGTATACTAATACTGTTTTCATGTGTTATCATCATATCAAGATTTTAATTAACTGGTGTAAAATACTTGATCAAGAGAATGCCTTCACACAGAATCATTTTAATGCCCTTAACACTGTAGATATATTATTGTATTAAGGAGCTTACATACAAATTGCAAATTTTTAAAATAACTTTAGGAAATTAAATTTGGTCTTAACATTAAAAGTATATGAGTGAGTCATGTTAGATATGCTGTTGACCAAAACAGATTGTTCTAGCCTGGCTTATTTGCTGTCCACTAGAGGACAGCACTGCTTTTGTATCTGAATGGTATAAAGTGATAAATATGTGCAGCATTTTCTTTGAAAAACAAACAGGAGCTCTTTGAGCCAGTTATTTAAACAGAAAATTCTTAACACTTTCAGAACTAACTGAGCAGAAGACTGTCTTTGACTGTAAAGATCTCTGAGTATTTAATATTAATATTTTAATATCTTTCTATAAAATAATCTGCTTTTTTGAAATTAAATAATTTTCCTGCAAATTAAAATTTATAGCCTGTTTTAAAAATAGACTGAGTATAATTCTCAAGCATGTATCATATTAAATGTCCAATTCTACAGGAAAAAAAAAGAAAGAGTGAAGTATATGAAAATACAAAATAGATCAAGTATTACAATTAGAATTTTCAAGGTGGGAGGACCAAATATTTTGATTTAAGCTCTTAGCTCATTGAAGTTTAGCGGAGGAGATATAAATACCTACATATTAAAATGCTGATATTTTTTAACTAATGATAAATTTGGAAGATGGTAACAAGTTCATGCAGCATCTTTTTGAACATGTGGAGTAGTGCTATGTATTGGACAGTAAGTTCATATTACTCATTTGCATTTCTGCATTTTTGTTAGGGGTGCCATGTAGGTGCTTACTGGAAACTGAGGACAGACTCAAAATCTATTTAGGCAATACAAATAAGCATGGTAACAATATGTACGTTTGACTGCAATTTATTTTACAATTTTGTTATTTTATACCCCCTGGAAAAATAGATAATGTTGGAAAATAATGACATTGTTTTAATGAATTTGGTATTTTGAACAATTTGTTCAAAGATAGTGTTAAAATTGCATTAAATATGAAGGGAAAAAGAAAGTCACATTATCATAATATGATTTTTAAGGTAAATAGTAACCAAATTTTATTAGTAGTAACCAATGTTAAAATCACCAGATTAAGTTCCTTCTTTTTGTGGGTATATTTGTGCTTACAGTTTTAGTATTAAGCTCTCTCTATCCCCAGGTCAGAACTAATACCTAAATACTTCCTTTTCACCTTCTAAGGCTTACTCAGAGAATGAATAGAAGTAATTTTTTTTAATACAAATAAATACAAGTAGGCAATTTTTAGATGAGTTATTTATAAGGTGAAATCTGTGCATAGCAGAGCAATAGGATGATTCAGAGTACTGAAACTATAAGTGTATCTTTGTTGTCCAGTTGACATGCTGGAAGCTCCTTCATAGTTATTCTTACATTTACAAATTGAAGACTAATTCACAGCAGTATTTTCTTCCCTTTGAATATATTCATTGCATAACTTGATTACACATTTGTCAGCTTTGAACTAATTATTTTTCTACAGCTAGGGCAGGGCATTGCATCTTCTGATTGTCTTCTTTACTAATAGGATTCTGTCTGCTTCAGCAGGCAGCAATTGAAGGCTTCATGTACAAGATTTAAAGAAAGGGCAGAGGAAAAAAAAAGTTTTAGCCTCCATGGGCTGTTGTCACTCTTTGTGGTAAGCAGTAGAACAGAAAAAGAAGAACGTTTAGCTTGAATAGAAAAGTCAAAGAGGAAGAAAAGCACTGGACAGGAGAGAGTGTGTTTTAATGCTGTTGAATTATGCATAATGAACCCAGGTCTAATCTAAATATCCCTATTTGCACTTATTTATACTCCGATAGTGAGTGTTCGGGTGTAAATTTACTTTCTCAAATGTTAAATTTTAAAGAGCAGATTTTAAGTGAGTTAGTCTACTGCTGTATATTCACTGCCACTGAAATTTTCAGAATCTTTCCCCAAAAAAGTACATCTCCTTATAGTAGCTATATTTTGTCTACAAAAAAAGAGAAAATTACTCCCAGTCTGTATTCAGACTAGTCATCATTGCAAAGTCAGTGTTTGGCAAATGCTGTCACATTGTAGTATCTCATACTCTGTGTTTTCTCTTGATATCAACTATATATCAAATTTTTCTGTATGGTTATCATGAACAAATTTTATTTTTGTTGGAAGTCACTGAGACTGTGGACTTTATTTTTAACTCCTGAAAGACCAAGTTACTTTCTAAAAATACATAGTACTTTATTGGTGTTGAATTTGATTCCTAATGTATATTTCCTTATCCACTGATAGATACTATATTTATATAAAAACAATATATTATCTCCTCTTTTTTTGCATGGTACATATGCTCAGAATATGTGCTTCAGAACATTCTTTCTAAAAAAAAAAAATAAATTGTAAACATTCAGAATATGCAAATATTTCTCACATTGTTTTGTTCTAATCTTTCCTGATTTTTTTAAATGGGAAAAATATGAACAGCTGTAAATGTTGCTGAATATTTTTATGATGTAAAGTCAAGTTTAGAATCAATATTATTACAGAGTTAAATATTGCATCATAGCAGAAAGAACCATCTTGAAGCTATTAGTAAATATTTGGATTTGTTTTCTGGATGTATTCTCATTTGCTTTGTTTTTTTGGGTTTGTTTTTGTTGTTTGTTTGGCTTTTTTTTTATATTTATGGATGGATCCTTTGTTGCAACAGAACCATGCTCATAATACATGTCTTACATTTAGAGTTGTCCACAGGACAAATTCATTCTTTTGGACCTACAATCAATCAGTGTACATCCTGGATGTAAATGTATCACAGTGCAGTTTTCAAGGCTTATTAAAGCCAAAGATTTCTTGTTGGCTTATTGTCTTTTTTGGTTTAGTTTGATTTGGGGATTTTTTGTTTGGTTTTAATTCAAATTCTAACCTACAAAGTGAAAAATTATTACTGACCTCATGGGGAAAATGAAAGTTTCTCATTGAGAGTGAACACATGTTATTAGTGATGAATTTTTTGCTGCTGAGAGATTGTTTTCGTGGTTTTCTACGCTTCTCTAGATATTTAGTTGAGCACAACATACCTTTTGGAAAATTCTTGAGGGTTTAAGGTAAGAGTTAGCATATAAATGCAGTAGCATGTATTTAGTTGAAAAAACAGCTATTAACTAAATCCTTCAATAACGGTGTATTTAAAACATCTAAATAACTGACAAACTGGTTTTACTGCTACTGCAAACTGCTTCATCCTGTTATAACTTATTCAGTTTTACAGATTATACAAGTGTATTTATAAATCTCCTTAGAAACTAGATTATATTCCCTATTCTAAGGAACAGATTTTTGTTTTCAAAATTCAAAAGCAGCAGTAAGCCCAGTGAGTGATTCTTTTCTAGACATGCATTTTTAATGGTGAAATAAGTCTTCCTGTTGCAGTCCAATTCTTCCTTCACTGAGCAATTCCAGACCCCCATATCGGTGACCATGGGTAGAAGCTGATTAGCTGCTGCTAGTTATGCATATTAACACTGTGTAAAATTACCTGAGTATCAGGCACTTTGCATTTTGCAAACCACATGCAAACTCACATTTTATTGATTTTGTGTGGTTTGTTCAGGGCTATGGAAAAGTACTATTGATCCTCTAAGTGATTTTGCAAATTCACATGTAAAAATATCAGCACAAAACTCGTCTCTCATGCTTTGGACCACCTTGGCTTTCCCAGAACGCTGATTTTGTATCACTTTCAGCTTTTGCTAAAAGAGGGTAAAATCAAGCCTCGGGGCTATGAAGCACAGCAGGAGTGCCAACTAGCAACCTATTTATGTGCATACTCAGAGATAATCTGCTTCTGTGTTGTCCCAAGACACAACTGTTAAGTAAATAAAGTGACTAATAAGACTATTGTTTCTATAATTATCCCCCTGTTGAAGTCAACAAGAGAAATAGTCATCTTCCACCTTGCAGCATAAATAGATGAAATCACTGATATAACTAGCTAAGTAGGTAATTTTTGTACTAGTAATATTGTTTTATAACCTTCTGTTAAAAAGAGAGGTCTTTGAATGTATCTGTAATCCAGACAAAAGAAATAGATTGACCTGTGAGGGGTGACATTAGAAAAGTGCCCCATGTTTCCTCAATTAGTATAATGTTTTATGAGATTTTGATATGCTTAGTTTAAAAAGGAGAAAAAAAAAAAAGAAGAAGAAGACAGAAATTACTTCTCGTTTAAAAAGAACCTGCTTCCTGCTTAAGTGGCTAATATTTTAATTAAGTCTGGAGTGAAGTTTTTTGAGTATCTCCTGATAAACTCCCTCCTTTATGTTGATGGTAATTAAACAGATCCCCAAGGGTTTGGGTAGGCGCTTTGCAAGGCCCATGCTGATTGTCAGACAGGAGACACTGACCAGTTGGTTTGCTCTTGAATAGCCCACAGCGTGCTGTCAGCGCAGCAGTTTGATTTTTCTGTATTGTGAGCTGTTGTCAGGGCTAACTGGGTCCTATTGTGACTGAAGATGTTGCGCAAATTGAGGCAGATGGCTCTGATTCAGACACGTGTCATTCAGAAAGAGGAGGGGAGATTGGCCCTGCAAAGTGGGGTCAGACAGGGTCACAGACCTGCTCTACACTTGTTAGTGTTTTCAAAAGCCCATGTGCAGCAACTTTGTTGTTGAGAAGTAACCAAGAATGGGGGAGAGCATGTTGTGCTCCTTGTGGAAGATGGAAAGATGGACGCTGTTGCCATCCTCTTGCTTCCTGTCTCTTGGGCCTGGCTCTGCACACAGAATGAATTAACAGGATTGACAGAAGTTCATTGTGCCTAAAATGGCTTTTCTGTCAATTGTGGTGCTTTAAAGGCTAGTTTTGCTTTTAGTTCCATGTAATTAGTGGATTCTTCATGTCTTGGAATTTAATAATGGTGCATTAGTCCTAACTTTGTCTGTCTGATTGGTTGGTAGTTTTTTATTTCTTTTGTAGAATTTTTAATAATTACAAAATGTTTAAAAGTATTGGCCACATTTTTATGGTTCTGGAGATAAATTCACAGAATAACTCTGTCTTGCTGCTACTGTAATTTCAAATGGATTGTTTCATATATTTATAATTTTGACTGGTTTTAGTTTGAATTAATTTCTGGGATTACAGGAGGAGACATATTTCAGTAAGTACAACAGTTTGGCTTTTTGTATGTGTTCTACTACATTTAACATAGTTGTATTGTCTTTGGGGCACCAACTAATGAAAATCCTTGGAAAATTCTATACAGCTGTAGTCAAGTTGTCTGTGTGTATGAATATTGTAGATGAACTGAAAAATCAATGTTTATATTAAAAATTATTTAAATAATATTTAGTTTATACTACTAAATACAAAATTTTGCATAATACTTCTTTGCCCTTATAAAATGCAAAAATATTTACATAAATTATGTTTGAAGAATTTATGGGAAGTTTTATGGTTTATCCCTGAAATGCATTAATGAATTTAGAAGTATTTTATTATATTTGAGCTCATTTAACTCTTGCAGAAAAAAACATTAGCAGTCTTTAACCTTAAGATCCTCAGTGATTTTTCTCTTTTCTTTTTTTTTATTTTTCCTTTTCCCTCTAGGTTTGCAGCTAAGACTATGCACAGTGGGTCACTGATGCTAGTCACAGTGGAGCTGAAGGAGAGCTCTACAGCACAGCTCATCATAAACACTGAGAAAACTGTGATTGGTTCTGTTCTGCTGCGGGAGCTGAAGCCTGTCCTGTCCCAGGGGTAACCTGCTTACATCTGGACTTCAGAATCTGGCACACAACAAAAGTGCCTGGCATCCACTACTGCTGCCTTTCATTTATAATAATAGCCCTTCCATCTGGCAGTGGGGAAAGAATACACTCTTGACATTCTTGTCTTCTGCTTTAGAATGCTAGTGCGTATCTATCATGTATGCAAGTCCTTTCCTTTTTTTCTGCTTGCTAACCAAAGAACATATATTTTACTGTCAGTTATCTGCGCTTTTAAATGTATTTCCCATTTGTTCTACCCTAGTCCTTCCCTCTCTCTTCCCTTCCCCCACTACCTTCCTTCCCCATCAGTTTCCACTCCCCTGCATAGTGGACAAATACTAGGTAATAAAGTTCAAGGGAAATCACACTGCTTGAAAACAGAGTTCAAATGACAGGTGGGTTCCAGCAACATACACAATAAGTATGTGGGTCAGAGAGAATTTTGGTGTGTGAAAACACAGTAAGTACAGCAAAATAGTTTTCTAGAAATGCTTGTAAACCTGAAGTCATCTACTGAGAACGTTGTTCCTACCTACTGTCATTTTCCCAAATATTTTGTTAAGATGCTAATAAAGTAGTGGCTGTGAACAGAGGCTCACTCTTTCTTGTTTTGGTAGAAAATTGATAACAGACATGCTGGTATTGTATATACCTAGTTAACTAAAGTAAATACAAATGAGATGGGCACTATACACATATCAACAAATTGTTCTTGCAAAAGTAGCCAGTGTTTGTGCTCCTATGATAATTGTCTGCTATATGGTTACATTTTTGTTAATAAACAAAGCCAGCAGCTGCCTATTTTCAAATTGGCCTGCTCATAAAATACTGATTGAATTGTTCAAATTTGTATTAAATGAAATACTGATTGTTAGACTGTTGTGGCAAATACTGTCATCTAACTTAATGAATAGTTCAGCTTTATTTCAAATTTCTTTTTTAAACTAGACTAAAACATTTCCCAACTTTGTATAAATGAGGGCTTGAGGCAAAGAGAAATTCATAGCCATATCAACTGAACTAAGCCACAGAAGACCAATAGCCTTGCACCAGTTGGTGTACCTGGTTTTCTTGGTACAGCTCAGTGATTTTGTCAGGTCACTGATTTTGACCTTCCCTTCACATTCTGGTTACATGGCAGGATGTAAAATCCTGAGCCTTTTAATTTCTTATCAGTTCTCCTCACTTCCAAAATGTTTTTTCCTAGTAACTCATGGCTCTGCTACAAAGATACTTGAATAAGTGTAACCTTGCTGTGTCACTAGGACCTTTGCGTGGTCCTTAGATGCCCAACTAGTGCTGTTCTAGTTTAGAATTATACAAAATGCTGCTTTTTCAAAAATGTTGTCTTGCTTCACACTAAATTCTTCTGAATTTTTTATTAAAACTTAGCAGAACTAAAAAGAGGTTCCAAATGCTAAAGAGAGGTTAGGTTTTTTAGGCAGCTATCTTGCCACTTCTGTGAAGAATGTGGTTCTAGAGTTTGCTCTAGCGCTCAAAAAGAAACAAGAATCTTACGCCCTCAAGAAAATGTTCATGTTCTTAATCAACATTCACATTTTCTTAAGTCCCAATCCTGCAATGTTTGCTATTTAATTAGTTTTCAACTATGATGTAAAAGCTATTCAAACAGAATAAAAATGAATTGTTGTAGAAATTACTGTTGTCTCACGGAAACTGCAGATTGGTCTGTAGATAATCTTTAATATTAAGACCCAGTGAGCAAATCGTGAGGAAAAGGTACAGAAACATGCATCCTGAGAAAAGACTGAACTGTAAAAGCTTTCGCCATGGCTGTAAGGGAGAAAAAAACCAAGAATTGCATCTCATACTACAGTATAAGTCAAAGAAAAGCACATTAATGCTGTGTAAGTCACACACATTGCTGAGTATTTTCTGCCTCCTTTAGAGTACTTTGTACATTTTAGCAGTGAAGCCCAGAAACATGTATAGTAAGAATAGTTGTGGAGTTTCTGGTAGTAATTTATATTTTTCAGCACTCAAGTGGTTCAGTAACTCTTGGTACTGGTCTTCAGCTCATCGTAGAGTGATTTGGGTTGGAAGGGGACCCTAAAAATCATCTAGTTCCAATCCACTTGCCATGGAACAGGACAGATTTCACTAGACCAGGTTGTTCAGAGCCCTATTGAACATGGCATTGAAGACTTGCAGGGATGGGGCATCCACAATTATGCTGGGCAACCTGTGTTTCACCACCCTCACAGTAAAGATTTCCTTCCTAATATCTGATGTAAACCTACTCTCTTGCAATTTCAATTTAAACCCATTCCACCTTGTCCTGTCTCTACATGCCTTCTCTTTTCCAGACTGAACCAATCCCAAATCTCTTTTCCCTCTGCTCCAGCCCTCTGATCATCTTGGTGGCCTCCTCTGGACTCCCTCCAGCAGGTCCATGTCCTTCCTGTGCTGGGACCCCAGAGCTGATGCTGCACTGCAGGTGGGGTCTCAGCAGAGCAGAGCAGAGGGGCAGAATCCCCTCCCTGGCCCTGCTGCCCACACTGCTCTGGATGCAGCCCAGGACACGTGTGGCTTTCTGGGCTGTGAGTGCCATGGCTGGGTCAGGTCCAGCCTCTCATCCCCCAGCAGCCCCAAGTCCTTCTGGGCAGGGCTGCTGTGATCTGCCCATCCCCAGCCTGTGCTGGTACCAGGGTTGCTCTGACCCAGGTGTAGCACCTGCACTTGGACTTGTTAAACCTCATGGGATTCCCATGGGTCCTGTCCTAGATTTTGTCCAGGTCCCTCTGGATGGTATCAGATGCATTCAGCTTGGTGTCATCTGCAAATTTGCTGATGATACACTTGATCCTTCTCTCTATGTCATTAATGCAGATACTAAACCACACTGTTCCCAGTACAGACCTTGAGAGACATCACTTGTCTCTGATGTCCATTGGAACTGAACCATTGACCACAACCCTCTGAATGCGACCCTCCAACCAATTCCTAATCCACATAACAGTTCACCCATCAAATCCCTCCAATTTGGAGAAAATATTGTAGTGGACTGTGTCAAAGGTTTTACTGAAGTCCAGAAAAATGATATCTGTAACCTTCCCTTACCCACTGATGCAGTCACCCCATCATAGAAAGCCACTGGCTTGGTCAGACAGGACCTGCCTTTCCTGCAGCCACGCAACTACATCAGCCAATTCCCTCAGCACTCTGGGGTGCATCTCCTTGGGTACATTCAGGTTCCTCAGGTGGTCACAAACCTCATTGTCTCTTACAGTGGGAAGGAAGGACTTGGCTCTCCCAGTCCTCATCCTGTTATCCGTCCAGTCAAGAGGTGTGGGAAGAGTTTCCCATTGAAGACTAGGGCAAAAGTCGTTAAGTACCTTAGCCTTCTCTTTGTCTGTTGTTACCAGTTCTCCAGTTTTCCAGTGCTGTTTATCAGAGGGGGTACCCCTTCTTTGACCTTCTTTTTCTGGTTTATGTACCTGTAGAAGCCCTTCCCATTACTCTTTGTGTCACTTGGCAGGTTCAGTTCCAGTTTTGTCACCTTGGCCTTTCTCATCCCCTCCCTACACAACTGTGCTTTGTTTCTAAACTCTTCCTAGGTTACGTGTCCTGGTTTCCACTGCCTGTGCATTTGCTTTTTACCCTTAATTTTGACCAGCAAGTTCCTACTCAGCCATGCCGGTCTCTTGCCCACCTTGTCTGATTTCTTGCTCAGGGGATTGTCAGCTCTTGTGCTCTGTGGAAGAGCTGCTTAAAGATCTGCCAGCTCTCTTTGTCCCTGAGGGCAGTCTGTCAGGGGATACCACTGACTAGGAAGTGGAAAGGAAGTGGAAGTCTGCTTTCCTAAAGTTCAAGAGCTGAACTTTTAACTCCTTACCCAAGCCCTATCCCTCATGCACACTCCACCAGTGCATGATTCCTGCAGCCCAGGCTGCCTCCAGTCCTGGTGTCCCAGTTAGCTCGCTTGCATTGGTGACCAACAGATCCTGTAACACATTCCCTCTGGCAGGGCTGTCTGTCACCTGGCTCAGGAAGTTATCTTCCACGCATTCCAGGAGTCTCCTGGATTGCCACAGCTCTCCCAACAGCTGCTGGGGAGGCTGAGATCCCCCTGCAGGACATGACCCTCGGGCACAATGCCTCCTTTGCTGGAGCAGGAAGGTTTGGTCAATGGGCTCCCCTTGGTCAGGCGGCTGTAGCAGACCCCAGCCAAAGGTTCCCTTTGCTGCCTCGGTCTCTGACTCCTACCCACAGGCTTTCCACCTGCTCATGGGTATTCTTCAGGGACAGCTCTTCACACTGAAGAGTTTTGGCTTGTTGTGTCATTTGTACTCACTTGAGAAAGAAATACCAGGCCATGGTTCATGCTCTTGTTCCATGGGCTACACTCTTGCCAGCATCATGGATCTTAGTCCCTGGTAGGCAGCATTACCTCTTGGGATTCTGTCAGGCCAGCATGATATTGTGATTTGAAAGTTCATGCTGCCTTCCCAAAGTAGTAATTTGGAGAGAAAATTTATTTATGGGGTGGTATTTAAATAGCCATATATTTCTGCATGTATGAAAACTCAACTCTTGAAGAATCTAAACATAAGCATGTGTACCTGTCTTACATTAACAGTGGAAGTTGCACTCAGTCATAATTCAACCAGTAGCAGTAGTTAACAATAGTTTCTTAGTTTGGCTATATAGGCTATATATAATTTGTATTGAGTTCTTCCATTCTTTTAATCATTTGTAGAGGCATATTAAAGGTTGATGCCTAGTCTAAATTGCAATCTAAAATTCTCTTTGGAGCTATTTGCTTGTACCAGGTAGCAGCAGCTCCTACCTCTGTGGGCAGGCTAATCAGTCAGGCGCTACACACTGAGAGCCACCTGGCTTCAGCAAGTACCCAAGCCTGGGCACACTTGGCACATACCTGCATGCACAGCTCGAGGCACGGGAGCAAGGCTAAAGCATGGTACTGTAGGACTGCTGAGGTCGTTTTTGCTAATATGGTTAGCAATTGTATCAAGGTCTAGTTTAAGGGGTGGGAGATGAGGGTTATTTACTTAAATTAGCAAGGTTTCAAATGCAACAGAACATTCAGAAACATAGGAAAAACAATAACAAATACCAACTCACATACATTACCATAAAGAGAAATTGGGATATCATTTTATTAACTTTAATCATGCTGAGGGTATTGAACCTCAAAAAGACTACAAAATTATTGTGGTATACTACAAGCTATAAGACTAGTGCTGGCAACTCTGAATTGAAGAATTGCTCAGCAAGAGCAAGGACAAACATGTAAGAAAGTTTCTGCATAGTGAGAGATTGATAGTTTACCTTTGTTTTGGTGCTTGGTTGTTTCTACAGAAACATACATATTCTCCTTAGTGAAGAGTAAGGGTTTTCTTTATTTTTTCTTTTTAACAATTAAACTTTCAAATTCAGTTACTCCAAAATAAACCATTTTGAAAGAATAGGGTGCAAGGAGAAATTGTTTGGTTACTGTTGATGGCAGAATATAAACATAGGCTTGATGCATGACAGCAAAAATAATGTAATATTTCTACTTATTTTTCTTTGACATTTTGTGATATTGTATAAAAAGATAATGTATTTTTTCCCTTCATACCCTGCTTTAATTCTAATAATTAATCTCTGAAGAAAAATAGCAGAAATAAAAATGGGTCTGGAGATAGAGACAAAATAATGGAAGATATAAATAGAATAGTATGTGAAAGGATAGTGGAAATAATGAAAGTGTTTTTAGAACTGGGACATGATACAGTATAAGAAATAATGAATTACATAGAAAAGATAAATTGAGCTTTCCTGATGATCTTTTCTACTAATTCAGGATCAAAGTGACATTTTGCAACATTTCCAAAGCAATATATTTAAATTTGAGGAAGACATTTACTTTTACTTCCCGTTTTTTAAACACAACATGTACTTAAGTTCTGGTCAGCCACTGCAGGTGTACATCAGCAAAGAAATATACAGGTATATAGATAGGATACAAAAGCCCAAGGTCTCTAAATTCCCTTCATCTGAGCCTTTGGGCTACTTGCTGATATTGGGTGATAGGGTAAAATCCTTTTGCACACTTTGCTTTGCAATGGTCCATTGCCAAAAGTAGTGTTAATATTTTTTTTTAAATATTTGATTACTGAACTGCCTAGTTTTGCATACAATATCTTACATGCTTGAATTAATATTAACTTAGCACTTAAACGCCTTAACATGGATTCTGGTAAGCAATATTCAGGTAAATAAAATTGTCCCAAGCCCTCACCTGACTTTCTGTGTGCGCCCTGAAACAAGTAAGTGAGGATTGGATTCTGTTCCCTTCTATTTCTAACAGTTTATTGTTCTCCCCTTCCACACATTTCTATCTTGACATAAAGTTTACACTTGCTTAACACTTATATAAATGTTTTGTTGTGCAGAAGCCATGCTTTGCTATGTTTACACATGTGGTTTGATTGCTTATAGGAGCCTTTGTGCATGACCCTTTCTGATAAAAGTAATAATTCTGCTGTCTTTATCTCAGCTGGTATAGCTGTGTTTTTATATAGAACAGTGAATCTGTTTGGAAGAGAAAAGAGATTGTGAATGCCATTGCATTTCCAGTCCCTCAGGTTTTGCCTCAAAAGGTGCAAGGTGAACTACTCTTCAATGGCTGCTAACTCTTGAGCCCCTGCTTAGACTGTAGTGTCACAAATCCTGGTTCACATAAATTGTGTACATTGTGGTGCATATGCATTTCTATTGCCACAGAGGCAAGTTTCATATTACCCAGAGAGGCTGTGGATGCCCCATGCCTGGAAGTGTTCATGGACAGATTGGATGGGGCCCTGAGCAGCCTAGTGAAGTTAGTGACATCCCTGCCCTTAGTGGGGGGATTGGAACTAGATGGTCTTTAAGGTCCCTTCCTGCATAAAAAATCTTTACAGGTAATTCTAAACTCTTTTTCTATCATCCATGCATAGGGGAGAGGGCAAAAATTAATTTTGCTGGCTTCCACCACTGCTTTTTCACTCCTCTCCAGGTCTTGGCCTGCTCTCATCCTGCTCCTGGTGACTTGCCTCCTCCTTTGCCCACCTTCCCAGTCATGGCTTTCAGAGAAGAGGGAAGATGATTCTGCCCTTAGCACCATCTCATGGAGTATATGAGTTGTGAGTTGCCATCCACACCTTCATATACCCCTCTGGCTCAATCCAGACCTGTTTTTTTCTCCTTGATGGGAAGGATTTAGACTAAGCCTTGCAAAACCAGCTGACAAGTCGCAGCTCATGTTCAGAAAAGAGCAAGAGCTGTTGGCACACCTGGGTCTGGACACCTTCCCATCCTGTGAAAACACTGGTGGACTCTGGACACATGGCGGGAGGTGGTGAAAGGCCTTCTCTTGTAGCAGCTGTGACTGGCAGGCATTCAGCTGCCAGGCACAACAAATGGTAGGAGGGTGAGGGAGCACCCTGGTGCTTCCAGCCGTCCTGCAGAGCTTCAGCCATGTCTTGGACCATGGGACACACACCAGCTTGGGCTCACAGCAGCACCCTAACCCAGCATCTGGAACACAGCAGGCAAGGGAGGTGTAGGGAAAGTAGGACCCTTTGGAGAGGCAGCATCAGCTCTTTTCCTTCTGTAACACATGTGCTGGGGGGTGTTCTAGGCTAAGAAGTCTATACCAGGCTGAGGCCTCCCTGTTGTGACAGCTGCCACTCTTGGAGACCTTGACAGACCCCAGCTGCAGGTCCACAAGGGGCAGCTGGCTCTGCCCTGGGTCACTGCAGACCCTCTGATCTCCTAAAAGGTGCCTAGGAAATTGCTTGTATATAACAGCATACCTTACTGCACTGGAGCACTTCTCTCTCTTTGCAGATGGTGTTTAACACATGGAATAATTTGATCCTGTAGTATCTATAATCTCCTATAATTTCATTTTGGTTTTGCCCAATTTTGTATATTTGCGTGAGGACTTTTAGGCACCTAATTGCTGTCTGCATGTACCAGCAGTGCACAGCGTGCCAGCACTTTCTGAATCCGGTTTGAAAAGTGACTCTGAAACATCACTTGTGAAGGAGGTAGAAGAGAAGAAAGAGACACCAGTTCAGTTATTTCTTTAGACATTTTTTTCAATACTGTCAAAAAAACAGGAACCCATCCCACTTGGTACCAGTAATTCCTCCCTCAGCTGTCTTTCTATATGTTTGCAGATGTATCCCCTAAAGTAAAACAGCAGGATCATTTGGGCTAAAAACCTCATAACCTTTTCTATGAGACGGCAGTGTTTTGGTGGGATTTTCAGTTGATTTTGGTGGTCCAGTAATTTCATTGATACAGTTTGGAGTGTAGCCCTACAGACATTTGGATTTGACACAGCTAGGAAGGAGTACACTGTGGGAAGGCAAAACATACTCCCTCTCTTTTCCTCTTGCCCTTACTTCGTGTGTGTCAGTGCTATGCTAGAACAGAACCAAAGTGGTTACTTTTATCAGAAAATAAAAAAGGTACCTCTTTGATACTGAATCCAAAAATAACTGTTCTGCTTCATAAGGATCTGTGGGCCTCTGCCAGTACCTGGGTTTGGGCAAAGTTAGTTGGTGGCTCAGCTTCATGAAATTGAAAGTAATTTTGATTTCTGCACTGTGGTGTAATTGCTTGAAAAAACATGTTATTTGATGATTAAGATTCTGGAGTGAATTGTGTTCTTTTGGGTTCTTGCACTGTTTCTCCATCAGGGACTTGGTTTCAGTGGTGTGCAGCTGCTGGAGTTGATTTACAGTGCTGCTGCTGTGGCTAGTCATAAATAAATCCTCTTATATAGTTGTTATGAACACCTGTTAGATCATCTGTCAGCAAAGCGCTGTTCACATTTATCATGGTGCGGTAGTTATTTTACCTCAATCCATTTCCGACTGACTCGGCCTCCATCACTGGATTACTATTACCACACCATAATCGCTCGTTTCCACTCCATGTTACAACTTGCAGATAAAAGATTTCACTACTTGGCCAAATTTCATAAATAAAGGAGCAGTTCAGTGCAGTAAAAGTTTATTTTTGTCATCATTTGTCACCCCATTATTCTATAAATCAAATGGAATAGCGCTATTGCTAGCTCAGGCGTTGCTGTCAGCCCTAGGCATGGAAATGGTCCGTTTCTTCTTTTTAGATGAGATGACATGTCTTTCAGACTTAACTGGCTTATGGCTTTGTTTCACCCATTTTATTTTATCAGCCCTTCAGAAAAATCCTTGGGGACCAGAGAGACTAAAGAAGTAAAATGGAATCAGAAAACACAGTAAAACATTCTGCTTTAGCTGTGTTACGTACATTTCCCTCCCCCACAATCATTCATTTACAAACTCCTCTGCAAAAATAATGGATCTGGATATAAACAACCCCTCGATGCATTCTCCAGCTTTACTCAGACTTTATCGTTCATGTCAAACCCTGGGTATGAAAGGGCTCCAGAGGGGGTGCTACATAGTCCTGCTAATGCTTCTGCTCCTAAATGGACTTCCAGACTGCTCAGGGATTGAATTGCGGAGTTGTGCTTTTGTTTCAAAGGTCTGTGCTGATGACTCGCATTCTGGGGCCTGAACCACCTAATAATGCTGTGCTATGCCTCACTACACAGCTTCACAACCAAAACCTTCAGGATTCAGGATGTTCCTCCATGTCTTCCCAGGCACAGTCTTCTTGCTTGTTTTTTTTTGGTTTTTCAATAATTTCCTAACTCTAGCTGTAAAATCTGTACTTGTGCCATGCCTTGATTTTTTTGGCTCTGTCTCTGTTACAGATGCTTGGGGTTTTCATGATTTATTGAGAAGTTAAGAGATGGATCTCAGACTAAATTTTGAAGAAAGCAATATTCCTTTGTTTAAAAAGAGCCAGATAGGATGATAATAAAGAGATGGGGTAATAGAAAAGGGTTTATAGTTGATATTATACTTCTGAGTTGGTTCTAATTCAAGTTACATTCTTCATAGTCATTATGTAGCTCATAAATTCAATAAAGTGTTTTACTATTACTATAAAAATGACAGGAGGGGGGTTTTATGTTGTAAGTTTCGTTAGTTGCTCTTCCTGTTTTATGTTGAAGTTCTCAGGCCGTTATGTCATTAAACTCCATGGAGTCTGAAGGGCTCAGGCCCCTCTGTTCCTTATCACTGGTGCAGTGTCTGCTGTGGGGCAAATGTCAGTGTAACCAGTCTCTGTCCATCATCACTTTCCTTGTCAATGGCTCTCTTTGCTTCCATTTTGGATTTGTTTTTATTCGCAAGCTCGGATACCTGCCTTTGTGAGGAGACAATTGGAGTTTCAGGATGGCTGTGGCCCCACTTTGGATTCTGAGCTCCAAACGTCAATTCTCAACTCTAGCTGAGCCACTCGTGTGAAAATGGCCTAACCCTCTCATTGCAGTCGGTCTTGGATGGCTGTGGGAAGAACCTTCTGATAAAGGGGCATACTGCACTATGGAAATAAAATTATTTCTGAGTGTTCATCCTTTCTTCTTCCTTCCCAAAGACACCTGCTGTGACTTTTCTCCAACCACTTTTGTTGTAAAATTCAGCACATATCTAGGTTTGAGATTCTTGTTCAGTTTGTCTGTGCACAAATGCTTGCAAGCATAGCCTTAAGCATTTGCTGTGAAGGTCTCTAAAGGCAAATCCAGGAAGGGTTTTCCTTTTTCATTGATGGGGGAAATGAATTATTTTCAATGACACTGTAGAATTTCTGTTATTTCTGCTTCATTAGGGGAAAGAAGCATTGAATATCTGACCCTAGAGCCTTTGCTTTCTCCAGATGTTTGCTTTGCACACAAATAATCTGCATGAAAACAGCAACTGCTAATTCAGTGGCCAAAGTGCATCAGGGCCCTAATCTAAAACCTCCCAATCCATCCAGCTGTCTGGCATTTGCTATTATAGGGCACCAACAGAGAAATGAGGCTGTGGCTTTATCACTGCACCCTGGGTGACAACTTGATTTTCTGCTTTCACCACAGGCAGCAACAGCCCAACATGATGGGGCTGTTAATTTGTGCATTTCATGGTGTCTGTCAGGGGGCCGGGAGAGGAGGGTTTCAGGGGAAGGGAATGGAGCATGTCCCAGCCTCGGAAGCACCTGTCTGCATTGACGGCAGAGAGCACTTCTTATTAGCGTGCAGGTCTCTAAATGCAGCCCCGGGATGACAGCCTGGCATTCCCAGCACCCACACAGTGTGACAGGCGCAGGCAGCCGGTCCCATTGTTTGCCCTTGATGAGCATGTCATTAATGGAAATGGAAGAAAGTGAGGGCCACATCAGTATTCAAATAGCCTCCATCCCCTCTGCCATTCAACTGCCTGGCTCAGGCAGCTGCAGATTTCCTTCTGCAGCTCCACTTAGACGTTTTCACAGATTTATTCCCATTGCATACAAATCCCCTCCATGTGGGTCTGGCCCCATGCCCCCCCATTCCCCTCACATGCACAAACATGTTCTCCAGCATCATCTGATCCACCAAAAATAAAGTGGGTGCTCTTCCCCTTCCTCCCTGTTTTGTGAATTGCTTAAGTACCATTACCAAATACTCGCTATTTACAATCCAGGAAATGGAAGATGCTATTTATTTAAACTTGAAGCATCAAGCAAGGGGCTGATATATTGTTTGTAACGTCCTTGTTTTCTCACAAACAGCTATTGATGCTTGTCTAAGTGACCTCTTTCACTACAATACATTGCAATATGTTTGATTTGGAACATTTCACCTACTAGGTATGAAGTAAGAGGATTACAGGCAAAAGGAGAAATTACTAAAAAATCCATATGCTTCCTTAATGATAATATTACTGAAAACGTCATTAAAGTAATGTTGTTGTCCCTCAAAACCTTTTTTCAAAGTTCTGTGCTTTAATAACAGCCAGACTATGGATATGTGGAGACAAATGGCCATCTCACTGGGGTACACCATCTTAGGCTGCCATTTGACCTTGCATATAACTTCTGATCTCTTTGGAGTAGATGGTATATTTGCCTTCTGTATTTTTATGCATGGACCACAGCAGAATGTAAGTTGACCATTAGTGCTCCTGAGCAGTCCAGCAAAACAAATAACAAAATATCATACTGCTGCTATGAAGAATGTACCTTGAGCACACTGGCATCTGGCCAGATCTTAAATGTATGTTTTTGTGCTTTAGTTTTGTGTTAGTCTGTTTCTGTAATAATATAATTAGTGCTCACAGGGGAGGCTATTGACACTACCACCAGGATCAGTTTGCTCTTTGCAGTATTTCCAAATCATTCTTGTTACACATCCAGCTTGCAGGTTGTATGTGGTACCCCTTGTCTTTTGTCTGTTCTTGTCCTCTCCAACCAATAATTTAACGTCAAAACTAAAGTTCTCTCCACTAAAGCTCCATTAAAAGCCTGGAGTCAAAAATGAATGTACATTGCTGGGTGATTTCCAAACCCTGATACATTTTGTAGCCCTGTTTAACCCCAGGAGCTGGAGAAAGTGAGCCCAGAATTTTCCATTGGTCATTTCTAAATCATTAGTTAGTTCCAAAACTACACAGAAGCAGAAATGTTATAAAACACTTTGATAAGCAAAACCACTGCTTCCTTATGCACTTCCTCATGTTCCTTACACTCCTCCCAGCGCTGCTCTAGACTCAGAAGTCCTGCTATGATGTAGATAGGGCTGGTCTTGGATGTGTTTACCCTAACAGGTGCTTTTCTTCCACTAGTGCCTGTGCAGACTGCCCAGCACTCTGTTCCCTGCAGCCTGAGTGCCAGAATAAGAGCAATGGTGGTATCCATCTGATTTTGGCTATGATCTCTGGGAGCAGGATGGTGAAATATGTGGGTTGCCACTTAGGTGCCAAAGGGGCATCTCAGCATGAATGACCTTTGTGAGCACAGGTGCATTCTTTTGGCTCCTACTGCTTCCCCTGCACTTCTTTCTTTTGCTGACCAGTTTGGATTGCAGAATACAGGTTGAGTCTCACTTTTCTGTACTTTGTGCAGAGCATTCTGATTTCAGTAGGAACCTCTAGGTGTTGCTCTGATATAAACAATAATTGGCTTTGAGCATTAATTCAAATAGGGCAGTTAAAGTTGAGTGAGACCAAGAGAAGAAACCTGTAAATTCCCTTGTTTAAAATTATTAATAATTTCTGCTTAGTTTAATAATTCAACAAATTGCAGAAACTTCATTTTATCAGCCTGCTTTCAGCTCAAATTAAAAAAAAAAAAAAAAGGCTTTGCCATTGTTTCCATTGGCAAACACCCAAAGACCAGTCTTTCTTCACCAGAAATACATCCAGAAATGGCTGTAAGAATATGCCGAAACTGTTAAAATTAAAGCTAACTATGGTGTTATGGCAAGTCAAGTACCCTCTTCCTGGGTCACAGCCACA
Organism: Vidua chalybeata; assembly: GCF_026979565.1. Taxonomy (NCBI): domain Eukaryota; kingdom Metazoa; phylum Chordata; class Aves; order Passeriformes; family Viduidae; genus Vidua; species Vidua chalybeata. The sequence continues at coordinate 27,334,427 of NC_071570.1, read as the reverse complement.
AGCAACATCCAAACAAAATTAAGGGACAAGTAGTTCACCCAGAAAAAGCAGAAAATTTTCAAAACTGATATATCAAAAAATTGTGTTCTAGAAACCAAAATGTTACCATCTTGAATATTAGTGGAGGAGAATTTTATGTGGCAGCCATCCTAAAACAGCATCTTGCACAATGTACATATCAGGGACAACAGAAATAAGTTAAAGAAAATACTAAATTCTATTCTGGAGGAATTGGCTACTGTCCTGCTTTTAAGACTTAAGTCCATTTTAAAGTCATTTGGAAGATATGACAGATATGCATCTAATCTGGCACCAGGAGGTAGAACTTACAAATGGAGAACAGACTTTAGTAGAAAAAGTTTATGGGGTACATTTTCAGAAATAATGAGTAATTTTAAATGCATCATACATTACTGGAAACTATAGACAGCACCTGATTTTCTCTGTTCAATTCATGGTCCACTGAGAAGCAAATCCTTGGCCCATCTTCAGCTGGACACACAAAAGCTGAAACAAGTGAGATGGATATGCCTATATCCAGCTGTACCCAATGGCTTGCAGATAGTAACAGTCATCTGATTGCAAGCTTGGTCTAGAATATCATGATCTCAAGCAGACTTTATCTGCTTGAGGTGAGATTGTGACTCCTGCATTTGTAACACCTTGACTTGTCAATGAGATCTCCATATTCTGGTACTGCCTAGCCCTCCTATGAATTCAGTGGAGATCAGAAGTTGCCCATAATTTGTTTTCTTTGGGTTTGAATAAGACAGACGTAGATTTTATCTTTGGCAATGCAACCTAGAAATTCTGTGGATGACATCCAAAGTACAGGTCCGAATTTGTCGTCTGCAGAGTAGATCTGTGCACATACAATGGTGCGCCATGAACAAGAGAACAATTTCAAAATCAGTATGTAGTTTTTTAATTCAGCCGGCTTGTACACTTCATTATTCAGGGAAGATGTCATTTTTCCTGTGTAAACAGCTTTGTGATACACAGGTTATACCACTCCTTTGTGGAGGACAGTGTAACAGCCTTTAGGTAACATGCTAACTGTTATTGCAATATCTTAAAAGACCCTTGAGAAGATCATTGAATAGTGTGTTCTCCATGTCCATGATGAATAGAAAGTAAAGTAGCAAGGCTAAGTTTAGGCACAGGAAAATTATCTGACACTAGGGACAGTACAGTCACAGAACAGGCTGGCTGGAGTGGTTCTGGAAGTTCCAGAACTAGAAATCATTACAAGTTAAATAAAGAATCTGTCAGTATGACATACAGTACAGCTTTAGGACACTGACAAGATAATTTCCAGTCCTTTTTTTTTTTTTTTTTTTTTTTTTTTCTGTGAATGTGTAAGGAATATTTCAAATCTAGTTGATCTTTCATCCTACATACTCCTTGTTTAAGTTTATATACTGGGACTATATCACTAGGGAACAAAAGCAAGTTCTGCTTTGCTCCTTTTTGTGCTCTCATCTCCTGGCCAGGTGTCTCCCTTTCTTTTTCTTTGGTCTGTGAAGTGGTCAAACACACAATTATGAAGATGTGTAGTTGCATAAATTATGAATTAAGATTACGTGCCTTCCAATACTCAAATTATTGCTACTAAGTAATACACATCACAGTGACTGTTTTTTATACTGCTAAGTGCTGCTAGTGCCTGCCTTTCCAGAGAAGGAACATCTTCTGCACTGGTTCTCTGTAACAAAATATCCGCCTATTTTGCTTGTCAGAAATATGTACTTCTCAGGAGGTGTAAAATCTTTCTACGGAACAATTAAAAAGTAACAGCACTGTCTCTACTGATGAATTTCATAATTCACCTATTTACTCTTGCTGCATTCCATCATATCTCTCTTGACAACATATCTGAACTGCCTTTCTTTCTCAGGGCCCTATTATCAAAGCAGTTCTTCATAGCTTGGTACCCATTTTGATTGCTTCTGCTTTTCTGTGAGTTTTTCCATTCAAAATGTTGCAGTTTATTTACCAAGCACTGTATTTTATATGTTTGAGGGAAAAAAAAAAGTTAAAATCTGTTCTTTTTTTGAAGAATCAGGCAGATGGCATCACTTACATTGCCTTTTTCAAAGTATTTCTTTTAACTATGAAGAAATTTTTGGGCTGAATTTCCAGGGACCCTTAAAAGTTGCTGGTTTTAAATAGAGTATTTTCCTCAAGGACTTCATCTTTGTCTTCAATTTCATAATATTTAGAGCACATTCATCCATCTTCTCTTACTGATTTGGTTTTGTTGTGGGTTTTTTTTGTTTGTTTGTTTGGTGTTTTTTTTTGTTTGTTTGTTTGGTTGGTTTTTTTCCCTTCTGGAGTTCTAATGGCTATAAGCAGAGTTTTCCAGGAAGTCTCACTTCACTGCTCCACTTCCGAAAGCAACTCCTTGGACCAACTTGCAGAACACAAAGAAAAGGGAAAGATAAAACTATTGAAAGTGCAATGCTTCCAGCATCCTCACTGTATGGCTTCTTCCCTGTACCTGAAAGTAAAATCCGTAGTGAGCACTGGTGAGACTGGTAGTGTGCTGCAATACCTGGGTTCACCTTTTAAGGGGATGGTACAGTTGTGTTAATTGAAAATTTGTCCTTTCTTTTCACATACTTTGAAGTGAAAGTTGCTGTAAAGCAAACGTTTCTTTCCCTTTGGTTCTTCATTTTATCTGCAATTAATTAAAGGGTTTATGTAGTGAGTTGACACTACATTTCCACAAAGCACCTGTCACTCCCCTCCTCATCTGGCAGACACAAAATATAACAAAAGGCTCATGGGTTGAGCTAAGGACAGGGAGAGATCGCCCACTGTCATGGGCAAAACTGGTTTGATGGGGAAATTAATTTATTGCTAAGCAAATCAGAGTAGGATAATGACACAATAAAAAATAAAACCAAATCTTAAAAAAAGCTTCCCCCATCCCTCCCTTCTTCCTGGGTTCATCTTTATTGCCTTTTTTGTCTTCCTCCTCCCAGCAGCAGCACAGGGGAATGAGAAATGGGGGCTGTGGTGAGGTCAACACACTTTGTCACTTCTTTCTCTCCTCACTCTTCCCCTGCTCTAGTGTTGGATCACTCCCATGGGAGATGTTCCTTCACATATTTCTCCAGTGTGGGTCCTTCCCATGTTCTGCAGTTCATGAACTGCTCCAGTGCAGTTCCCTTCCATGGGATACAGCTCTTCAGGAATAGGCTGCGCCAGTGTGGGTTCCCATGGAATCACAAATTCTGCTAGCAAACATGATACACCATGGGCTTCCGATGGGGCCACAGTCTCCTTCAAAGACACTGACCTGCCTCAGAAGACTGTCTGAGGTCTTCTATGGGCTGGAGGTGGATCTCTGCTCCACCATGGTCCTCCATGGGCTGCACGGGCACACCTGCCTCACCATGATCTGCACCAGGGTCTGTGGGGAAATCTCAGCTTTGGTGGCTGGATAATCTCCTGACACTCCTTCTCCACTGACTTTGTGTCTGCAGAGTAGTTCCTCTCACATAACCTCATTCCTCTCTGAGGCTGCAGTTGCTCTTGGGCAGATTTTTACCCACTTCCATCCTAGAGCCAGCTGGCACTGGCTCTTTTGGACACGGGGGAAGCCTCTGGCAGTTTCTCACAGAAGCCACCCCAGTAATCCTGCCCTACCAAAAGCTTGCCATGCAAACCCATTAAAGTTTGGCTGGAAAGCTCTTGCTTTTTCTCCTGCACCTGCAAATCCACTCTAAATTCGTATGTTTTCTTTATGTTTTCACAGAAATTCCATTCATGCTAGTACATGTATGGAAGACCCAAAGAGACTGAGGTGATATCATTATAGTACAGAATCCAAACAGGGCAAATAAATAGGCAGCTTTAGGAATGATGGCAAAACTAGAAAATTTTTCAAAGTGGTCACTAGACAAAGCAGAAGAAAAATAGTATGTGTTATTTAGATTTTTGTGAGATATGTCATAGTCTCTGTGTTTCCCATATGAAAACATATTTCTCACAGCCCTAGGTGTGAGAAAGGATGGTTTCTCCATTTGCATTTACAGTCAAGATGAGAAGTGTGACTTTGATATATTTGGATGTATGTGTCTATATTTAAGGGAGTTTTTAGTGCTTTTGTGGAGTTCTAAATAAAAATTATCATGCCTTATACATGTTACACTGCCTCCTTTTACATTATACTTCCCTTGTGTCATCATATGAGCAGGAGTGGTGTGGTTGTCTGAATTGTGTGTAGAATGTTCAGCCACACGTAGGCATGGTGGGTTTTTTAACAGAAAGCAAAGCAACAGGTTCCATAAGAAGGTGGAGGTCCATTTTTTTGTGTATACATATATCTCTTATCAAACTAGTCTAGGTGCCTTGCCATTTACTTCTTGAGAAGTAAACCAGAGATAGACTTGACAATAGTCTTGCCATGAGGATGACTTCATCTGGAAGCCCACCAGCAGAGATTAATATTATTGTGCTGCAGATAATTTGGTATGATTTTCTTTGTCATATCTTTGGTATTGTGCATGTTTTGAGAATAAGTGAGCCACAATTTTGGCCTGCTTCTTCTGGATTTTTGCATTATTTAAATACTGAATGCAAATATATAAACATCTTCCTTTTTGAAAAGAAAAATCCACATTGGAATGAAAACTAAACATGATTTCTTTCAAATCATACATGGAATATTGCCCTCCTCATTGTATTGGTTTTGTTTCATTGACTGTGGTCCTTTATTCTGATTGTATACCCTAATATACCCTTATATTTGTTCTTAATGAGATGCACTTCTGCTCTTTCACTGCTTACTAACACTTCAATTTGAGAAGCTGTTTTTGCTAGCCCTGCAAATATCCAATGTTCTTTCCAAAGTCAAGTCCATTTCCTGCAATAACCTTACTTTGACCTATTATCAGTTATATCACAAATTATTCAGTCTCTAATTGGTTCATCTTTTAACTACAAATTCACATGACTTGGCTTTATTACATAGCTCTGTGACAAGCTTACATGGATTAAAGGAGTCTCACATTTTTAAGGAACTTTCTCTAGCTGCTTGTACTTTCCTTCATTTTACTGCTAGAATAGATTTCTTATGGTTGTTAATATTAGGTTTTTAGATATCCTCTTGTCATTCCTAAGGATGTGTTGTGTTTTAGGCATTATGTTTAACTTTTTTCAAAAGCTAACAAGACTTTAGCATGTAAACCATGAATATAGCAGTATGGAGGATCTTCCCTTCTCCAGTTATTGCACACTATTTTCTCAGGAAATCTGAAGATGCTGTAGCTTCTTACTCCTTTTAGCCAGATCTTAAACAAAGGGATGAAGTTTGCTTGGTACCTACCAAAAATAGTTTAATACTGTAGCAAGTAATTAGCATGCAACACATACACGGGTGGTAAAAGGCTAGGTGCTCTTCCTCTGATCCCTTGCTATTTTAACATAAGACAAAGACACAGCACCTGTTTACACTATGACATCCAAATGACATCTAAACTCGACAAAAGACCTACAGAGGAAGAATTTCAAGACAGGCCAGTAGTCAAACATATCTATTTGCACTAAAAATGCACTGGAGCTGGACAGCTAGAAAGAACTTGCTTCTCTCCGACAGTCTCTATAGAGAATTGTTTCGTTTTTTTTTTTTTTAATAAGCAAACCAATGAGTGTTTATTTTTTTTTTTCCATACAGAACATTATATTATCTGCCATACTAATGTTTTGCCTGTTGGTAAGATTCCTACCCTTTATTCAGATGTATGACTAGGTCTCTAGCGGCTGCTCAGGATGCACCACAAAAAGGGAGAAAGAGTCTTATCCTTGATGCAGCCACCACCTAAAACAATGCTTGAAGGAGAATAGCTATTCAGTCAGCCCAAGCATCCATTCATATTGCACAGGGCTTGTTGTTCTGCCATCTCTCATCTCTCCATTAATTAATGGTGAAAATGCATATAACTAGGAAAACAGCAAACATAAGCAGGGAATTAATTTATTTTTCATAAATAGAGATTGCCTCATCAGTAGAAAAGCAAAGACTTGAAGTGTCTCTTCATGTTCCAATTTTTGTTCTGAAGCTGCCTGTTCCATTGCTTTCTCATCTCTTCTATTTAAACCAAACAACAATCAGTAGATGATGACATTAAAAAAATATTGTGGCTAAGGAAGAAAGTACTTTTGAGAGAGATCCAGGTTCAGCAGCTGGAAATGAGGGGGAAAAATTGGGACTACACCAGTCTAATTGGTTTTGTTATAGAACAAAAATAGCTGAAGCCAAAGAGCAGTAAAATGCACTCACCTTTATTGTAAGCATTTGAAGCTGTGCTAAATGGAATGGGGGAAAAAATCTGCTCTTTGCTCGTGGCACAAGGCATATATTAGAAAATAAAAATAATTAGTTGTAGAAACAACAGTTGAATTGTGCAAAGTGTTTTGCCTGGATTCCAGAAATGGTGGCTTTAATGAGGCCCTACACTTCACAAATGCTAAAGCCATTCTTAAATGAGGCTTAATAGGATACTTTCACTTTCTTTCAGCTCTTTGTCCTCAAACACATAGGTACCCCAGAGTGTGCACACATTATTTAAGCAAGTTTTACACAATTCATCTCATCTACATGATGAATATACTAATAAACATAAAACAGCTCCCTATCAGATCCTCACACAAGAAATCAGTGGCCTTCAAATCAAATCTGAGGCCTATTTGCCTCTTCTGCTCTGCATTACAAAAAACTGTTTTAATTAGCCAAGAGACACCATTCCCATCGTCCATCAAATGCAACTGGAATCCAAATTTCTTACCTACACCGAATAGTAATAGTAATAGTAACTAACTGAATCCTAATTTCTTAGCTACACCAAATAGTAATTAACTTCTGAAAAACAATGTTTAACAAGCCAGTGCTGACTGGAGTTAGGAATATGCCCTGTCACCATGCAGGACCTAAATGATGGGCTTTATACTTTGAGTTGTGAAGATAACGGTTTGAATCCAAAGGTATGTCCCTTGAAAAGGAGATAACTAAGCAGTGCCCAAGAGTTGTTCTCTTTTGGGATGCATTGAATCTTTAGGATTACTCAGTTTTGCTCATCTTGAGGGGCAATAGGGCAAACTTGAGGCACGGATCATATCAACAGGTACCAAAAATGTGAAGTCTACCACTGGGGTAAATGCTTTCATAACCCTCCTAGTACCAGTATTGTCCTAACACTTCAGGCTTTCTTCATCTTGTATAGGTAAGCAAAAAATGCACAAAAAATAACCTCTGTTACATTTTCATCCACTTAGAAAACATAATGGAAATAATTTTTGGGATGTTGGTGTTGGTGTGGCATTATTCTTTCATTTTTTTCCTGCTTAACAATGTTATTGGTTGTTTTTGTTCTTTCTAAACCAAGAAATGAGGATAAAATGACAGGAAAATAATGTAATGGTCCAATATCCTGTCAACTTCTGGAACAGTTTGCCCTGAGCTGAAATCCAGGGGTACGTTCACACCTTATTAAAGGACCATTTCAAAAAGTACATATGGGTGTATGTGAGTGGGTGAGTGGGTGAGTGGGTGGTTGTGGGTGAGTATATGTGTTTGATATGGCTTGAGGGGTTTTGTGCTAAATTTTTAGATGCTTTACTTTTCCAGCACCATTACTGTCTTTTCTGTTTGGGGAAAAGAAAAAAAAATCTTCCTTCCAGCTCTCTTCAACCTTCTTGTTTTAATTATAGATAACGTTCTTAACCTCTTCCTAGCATTGCTGGAATATTTCTGCTTGTTAGCACATCAGAACACAAACCCAGCAGAATGGAAGGTAGATGATTTACACTTTTAAATTTTTTTTAAGTTAAAACTGCAGGCAAGGGCTGAAATATTCTGTGTGTTGAATGGAGAGTTCCAGAGAGTCTGGAGGGGTTCCAGGCTTCCAGTAGGCAACTAGAAGGCTAGCCTTCTCTGCTGCTATGAGACCTGCAGCTGATAACAAGGAGTGGTGGCCTCTTCCAAGCTATTTGAAGAACCATTTCAGTTTCTGGTGCAGCAATTGCCCACTCTGTAAGAAACAATTATCACACTGTATAGCAATTTAGAGAAGACTCAGAATGGAAATGGAGACAGGGTGACGGAGCAGAATGTGTCCTCCTTCAGTCCAGAGCTGAGGTCCATTAGGTGTGTTTGTGTTGCAGTCTACTGTGCTTGTGAATAAAAATAGGAATCTGATTTTGAAGGATCTAGAGGTCTTGAATTGATGGAACTTTTAGACTGGATAGTACAAGACAACCAGCACTTTGGAAGGAGATTCTTGAGCTGCCTGTTCTTTGACTTATACAAAAATGGTGTATAAACATCTCAACCACAACTCATTATGGAAAGTATTATACAAGTGATGTATCTGAATAGTAGATTAAACAAGCAGATATAAACATCCAGACAGCATTACTTAACTTTGGCTGTCAGGAAAACCTATATAAGATGTGTAAATGTAGGTGTTTATTCCTTAATAGGTAACTGAACCAAAAGGGAAAGCACATTCTCTTCTCTTAGACCCAATCTGTAAAACAGCTACATACTTCAATATACTACCTAATGAAATGTCTTGTGTGTTCTGGTACAGACAGGGTGTCAATCACAGCAATACCATAAAAAATGAAAATAAGAAATGTTTCACAACTGAATATCCAGAAAAATCATGTACCTGCAATTCTGAGAGCAAATATGCTTTGTTAGAATTGTGTTGCTATTTTAAAGACAAGAGGGAATTAAGATCTGAGGGGCAAAATGATTGTATTTTTTATATTGTCTATCTGATCTAAATCCAGATCAGCTGGTCACATGTCAACCAGGGCAACATATGTCTTGTCCACTTATTTACCTAGAATCAGAGAAGGGAAAAAAACCACATAACTGGATCTCTGGCAGAATCGCATTGTTACATTGATTATTGAATGCACAAATTAAATCTGAAATCTCTGTAACCTAAAGCTAAATAAGTATTTACTAGTTTGCAACCATCACTTATGATAAAAAAGGTTAAGAACTGAGACTGGAGTTTAAGTATATATCTAACAGTGTGAGAAATACATACAGTTTGAATGCAGGCATGTTTTTAACATCAGGAGGCAACTGGAAAGGAGCACAGAAAATAATGAAAGAACGAAGATAAGCAACCAAAGCATGTTGTTTATTATGACATCAATACTCAAATGTAGTAATAAGATCTGGAAATGAAATTATGTTTGCGTTCATTGGAGAATTGGAACAACAATGAGAAGACTGTAGTACCATATTGTGTGTCTCTCCAGAGTGGCATGCGCAGTGTTTGGTATATGCAAGTAAAATAAAGGAAGTCTTAGGTACACCCAAATACTGTAAAACTATTATATTTATCATATCTCATATTTATAAAAGACAAGTACAAGGCTAAAGAGAATAAATTAATAACTTAGTAATTATCTGTTGCAGAAGAAAGAAATAATTTTATACAGAAGAACCTAAGGCTTTTATTTGTTGTCTCACTAAAACACTAAAATGTTGAGAACATAAAACATTACACTTTCTATCTGCTAATGTACTAAGCTTTGTGATGAGCACACTATATATATTTTATTATATGGAGTTAGGGTCCACAAGAAAACTTCAAGATTTACATTTTTATCCTGCGTTGACCTTTTGGCTTCACTCCCTAATTAAGCAGGGCATGGTAAAGAAAGAGATTATTATGAGGTGGCTGGGTCCCCAGGGTGTTATGAGGTACCACACACAGTTAAGCTATCTCAAGACAACCATGTTCTCTAGAGTTACTTTATTGCTATTATAAAAAATCTTTATTATGGGGAAAAATATGTATTTTTATGCTAGAAGAAGATGAAGATGACAGTTTAGGATGTTGAATGGTAGTTTCAGCTGAGCTTTTTGCCCATAGAGACTGTAAAACATCGAAGACTGGGCAGCTTTTGATTGGCTCCTTTGGATCCTAAAGGGGTAGATTAATCTTTGTAAAATTCATAGTTGGAACATTGTACCATTAACTGGCACTTTCCAGTTATCAAGATACTTTATGAAACTGAAAAAGTCCTATTACACTTTCTAAAAAGGCAACTTCGGGGGTGTGGCTCTCATGAAACCATTTCATCTCTGGAGTATTAGGTACTTTCCTCTCTGCCCGGTGCTTGATTAACCCACAGGATGTAGACCTTCATCTGGTAACCTTTTTTAGTTTCTTTTCTGTTAATCACACCCTATATAAACATGCAACCTTATAACATGAACTTCCTCAAGGTCCTCTCTTTTTCTGTCAGAATTGAAAGCATATTTAAGCCCTTGCGGGACTAATCCTTAGTTCTCATTTTTGGAATTACAACTCTGGTTTTAATCATTATGTCTTCTTTTTAACCTCTGCAACAAATACATAGTGCACATGCAAGAGCTTGTATCTTATTTACATCTTAGGAAAGTAAATATACAATGTTCCCGTTGCTTTTAAGCCTTCTGCAGTATGCCTCACATCCAAACATTTGTGCAGGTACCCTCTGTACTGTGGGTAGAATATCAGAACTACCAGTGAGTATCAGAACATATGCATGTATTTACAGACTTTCAAAGGTAGTCCTACTTTAAAGAGCTATTCCAGGAATACAGTGATTACTAAGAAACCTGGGCTCATAAAATGCTCTTTGTAGTAAAACTGTGTGTATGCTCCACGGATCAAAGGAAGACACAGAACAGACATATGTCTTAAAGACCAGATATGGCCTGCTTGACAACACATTGATTTATGCCCACCACTGTTCTGAGGCTGGCTTAGAGATATTTGATTTACACTGGATAGATTGCCTCCTGCTAAATAAAGTCCTGTGTCATTGTTCATAAACCTGAACTGCATACAGCAGTCTCAGTGCTTTGTTAAAATACCACAGTGAGGTTCATAGTGCCTTATTAAGCTCTGTAGTTCAAAGATTAATTGCTGAAAGGATAAAAACCTTTGTGCAAACATCTAACAAGCATCTTAAGTCGATGACAATTAGCCCTGTGACGTACTCAAGAGCTGTCTGTCAAGAAGCTCAAACAAAAGTGACAGGACTTGGTCAAAAAGAGCACCAGTTGCTCCCATCCCCATGCTTGGTGGGATAATACAGTACTCCTCAGGGACAGTGCTTGGCCATCCCCCAACTAACAACTCTGCTTGCCAAGGTCAGACATCATAGCTAATAGATGAAATGGGTCCTAAGGAAGAACAAACCACCTATAAATGAAAACCAGTAAAAACTGTAATTAGCACTCTATTTTTTCAGACAATCCAGGATGCTGGCGACACTTTTCAGGTAAGCCCAGGTGTTATGAGAGATGATGCTGTTGCAGTAGGTGGCACTATTCCCCTCTTCCAGCTACAACAGCACCACCAAACACTGGGAAGTGCCATCTTTGGGATGAGACATAAAACTGAGGCCTTGACCAGTTGCAGTTATTAAAGGTCCCATTGCACTTTCCACAAGATTAACTGTGTTAACCTCAGTGTCCTGGCTGATTGCATTCTGTCTTCCTAAATTCCCCCTGTAGTTTCAACTGGACAAGTTAATCTGCACTTCCTGTTTTAGATATCCGTGCAACTGTTGCTATGCTTGGACACACAGCTGCTGTGCTTCTTCCTGTGACATGCTCCAGTGACAGCCAGTGCAGGCACACTGAATGTTGCACAGCCACACCAATTCCCCAAGGAGAATGGAAGAAGAGGGCATAGTTGTGACCTTTATTTTCAACAAAATGGTGTGACATCCTGGAAAGGGAATGCACTCTTCAAAACAGATCAATCATTGCAACACCAGCACATGGCAATAGCACTTATTTGGTGGGACATCCTGCTGAGTCATGTAACTCCAACTTTCCAAGGCACAATGCCTTATGGATCATCCCTTGGCATGGGTAGTTGTGGCTGTCCATCTCACTCCAGGCCTCTTGCCTGACCAAACTCATTTCTAGGTTTTTATCTCTGGACTGGAGAGGCAGAGCGGGAGCATGCTACAATTTTGGCGTGGCTCTAGATTAAACCCATTAGGCCCTTTTTCCGAAATTCTTCTTGTGCAAGTGGCCCTTTCCAAAAGAGGCAGGAATGAAGCTCCATGTGAACTAAGCAGTGAGAAATTTGCAGCAAGGTGACCCACTGTGTCAATCACCATAGCTCATGTATGGCTTTCATTTTTCTCACAGTTTTGAGGTTTCGTAGCTAGACTCAAGGCTGGGCAAGTTGCATACTTTCTACCTTTAATTCTTCCTGCTGTTTCAGATGGATACTTCCTTTGTCACTTCATATCCCAAACTATTGTGTTTTATTTCTGGAAAATGTGTGTTTCATTTCAATGGCTGGGGATAACACACATATGCCATTGACTATAATGCAAGGACATTATGTGAAGAAAAGGAATGATTATTTTTCTGCTTATTTAAAGAAAATAAAAGTTATTATTAAAATCTTCTTAACTAGATGGGGAGGGATAATAATATTTGAACTCCATGAGAAGACTGAAATATAGTATGGATATAAGGCAGTTGGGTGTTTGAGTATTTAAAATAAGCCAGGTGTCAAGACAGGAAACATATAATTATCATGAAATAAGGAGAAGTTTCTGAAAAATAAACCACAATTTGTTGTCTGTTTTCTACTTTATGAAATTTCCACTGAAAATTGTAATTCTTTTTTTCTGTGTTCTAGTCCCCTTGTACACAGTGTCCCCTTGGGAAGTGGGGCCCAAGAGCCCTTTCTAGGATGGGACAGGATATTACAGCTTGGTTTGTGCACCAGCATCCTTAATATTTCCTTCCTTTCAGAAGCAAATAGAGCGTACCCTTATCTGAATGCTAATTTCCTAGTTAAAACCCTCCCTTGCTGACAAGGGACTGAAAGAGTTTTAAATCACAGATGTAGAGTATCAAATGCAATAATGCTCTTGCAATAGTGCATTGAAGCCTCAATTAATTAACCCTTGGGCTAAGTAGGCAGGTACATGGTGGTGGCCACAGGCGGTGGATGGATGAGATTTAAATGGGCATCTCATTTCCTCAGCACGGAACATGCCGTTTGGTTCAGAAAGGAGTCATTTTACACACTCGCCTCATTTACGCTCAGCTTTAATCCCTTTAATTCCACCTGAGATCCAAGCAAGAATGGAAAAAGAGAGCGAGGTGCAAAAGGCTACAGAGCTGGGCTTTGTTTACATATGTTTCCCCAGGGGCACCCACCCCCCAGCAGAGCCAAGGCTTCTGGCCTTTTCATTCGGCTGTGGGGATCCAAAGCAGTTGTCATATGGAAATGGTTAAAGAGAGATTACAGGGAGCTCTTCACTGCAATCTATCCTGTTTAGAACCTGAAAAGTAAGGAGCAGGGAGAGAAGGCTGAGAAAAGGGGATGAATCTTATCCCCATGGATGTTGAGATGGAGCTAGGACTTAGTGTTAGAGGGTCAATTTGCAGAGCCTGTGGTGGTGTGGGCCTCCACACCATGACAGCTGCCACTTCCCCCTCAATGGCCCATATGGGTGCACGTCCACGTATGTAGTAAATCGTGTTCCGTGGGTGATGTAAATCTCTGTCATCCCGCTGGATGGCTTTTGCGTGAACATGTATATGTGAAAGCTTCCCTACCCAGAAAGGGGACACAATTCTGCCACATATCAAGGGTAACAGACTAATGCTGTAAAAATAAAAGCATGATTTCTTTGATTCACTCTGAGGTTTTTGATCAGGCTGTGCTTTGCATCTCTGTTTTGCTTGCTTTCTGTGGTCCTCTTAATGCAGGGGTCTGCTATCAGAACCTTGTGCCAAAATTTAGAGCAAATGTCACGGAATATTTACAGATAATGAATTTTTAATTTATTATAGTTATTGCACAGAAAACCTGGTATCTCAGCACAGTGCTCCTTCAACCAAAGATATGCAGACAAGTGTGTGACCTCTGCAACCAATTAACCCAGATAGAATTTGAAATATCATATATTTGCAACAAATTCACCTGAATAAGACTAGAAATTGTTCACAGAAATATTCAGTGAATGGTTGAGAATAATGAATAGATTTTTAAAAACCTAGAATCTCTTTCTTACCAGCCACTGAAAAAAATGCAAAATGTATTATGCATTACAGTTACATTAGGTGCCTGGCTATGCTAAAACAGCTGCACACAAGGTAGTGCTACTTATATGAAGGTATAAAGAAGGCTTGATATAGAGTCCTGTTTTGAAGGAGGTCCAAGCTGTTTGTAATAAATGCACTGCTTCAGTGTGTTTGATCCCACTGTGCGAAGCAGTGCTGTGGAGGATAAAGCTGGACTGTTCCTGGTGGGACTGTATCGATGGCACATGCTTGTTTCTCCAGATCTTATTCTGTGCCAGCCCCATTTATGCACACCCAGAAGCCTCTGCAGATAAACCCAGCAGTGGGTGATACAAAATGGAAAAGCACCCCCCACACGCCCCTTTTCCCCACTGCCTGCACTGATGGCTGCTGAAGCCAGACACATTCACCACACCTGTGGGCTGCTGCCTTTTTGTGCAATGTGTGGAGAGATGTCGCCTGGGTCTGGAGCTTGGGATGATGCACTACTGGGGGTGTGATGCACTAGGGTGGGATGATGCCTACCAGAGTCATGGCCCACCCTGTCCCACCTGCCATCCCCACTAGGCCACAGGACTCTTCATCTTATTTCCCTCCACACGATTTACCATCTGTGAGCTTGTCTTTAACCTAATAAAAATCATCTCGCTTTTGACTAACAAGAAAAGGAAACAGTGCTCATTGTGGGGTTTGGGGAAAATGGCTTCACTAATCTGCAGGATGAGAATGGAGTGATTTATAGGCAGATTTAACTGTGGGCCATGATTAGGGGGCCGGTAGTAAGTGCATTAGATGTCTAAGTGTGGCAATAGAGTAAATAGGCGTTTTATTTATCGCAGTGCTAGGGGCCTCTTAGCGGAAGAGCGCTTCTCCAAATTGAAATATAGCAGAGTTTACACTCCTGATTAGGGCTTCAAGCGCAGAGCCCAAGGCTATCAGCGAGCAGAAACAACGCTCGCTGACACCTAATTGTCACTGGATTAATGTGCAAACAGGGACAGCAAACAGCAACAACAAATAACCCGGTGTCAGAGCTGCTGGTGGCAGTGTCCACTAAGTGACTGTGAGCCAAATTGAAGTTTATATCTCAGAATCTGCTGAGATCAATGCATCAGCTGGGTAGACAGGGCTGGAAATATTTTGCTGTTATATGTGTTTACATATGGTACAGGTGTGGAGCTAGCCATAAAAAAAAAAATTGTTTTCGTGCCAGATGTGAACCATGTGTGCTGTACTGCCAGGTACCATCAGAGGCTCCCCCTCCAGAAATTCGTATCCCCCTTTGAATACCCCCACATTTACCAAAATTAATTCTGTACAAACATACTTGGATATGTGTGTATTGTGATGTGTATGTGTGATTGTATCTGTGATAAAAAAAGTAAGCCTTGTAAGGAAAGGTAATATACTATATCAGCTGATACAGCATGAGGAAAGGCAGACAAGATTCTGTGCTAAAAAAGCCTTCTTTATGCAGTAAAAATCATAATCCATATGTGTGAATTCATAAGCCTCAGAACAAGGCAACTGCTTCCTTCACTGAATTATTAAGGGGGTATGTATCAATATTATTCAATGGATTCACAAATATGCCCATTGTTAGCATGTATATCATGTGAAGCTATGTACCATATGCCTGTAAGCTAAGTATGGGCAATATTGTTCAATTTATTTCCTTTATGCTTCATAGCCATTCAGGTAATTTATGTGAATAAGGTCTTTTGCTCTATGATCTTGTGACTTTCACTGGCATCTCTATATAAAATTTTATAACCCTGTTTGTGAATCAAATCATTCCCACAACTACTGATTCAATCTGGGTCGCCACCTGTCCAGCTTTGGACTGGAGGAAGCAGTTTAGGCATTTGAGCTCTGGATTTTCCACTTCTGAATCTGGTTTGGCTTGCTTATTCCAAGGTATATCTACTCAAGATCTCACTACTGTAGTAAGACAGACAAAAACCACCCTGTTCTCTTCATTTACAGCAGCCACCTCTTTTTAAATTGAGAAATTAGTATAATTTCCTTGGAACAAACAAAAGTGATTTAAAAATGAGCCTGAAAACAAATGCAAAAATAAGTTAGCAGCCATGGAGTTCAAGTATTCATTTTTCCCATAATTAGCTATTGAAGGAGAAAAAGTCACAAATACATGATTTATATCACTAAATGTATTTCTAAAGTTCTTAAGTTTTATTGACCATGAAAGTTGGTCTTTCCCCATGTTAAGAAGTGAAGAAGCTATAGAACTAGCTAGTGGCTCAATGGTGCAAAGTCTTATGATTTAATCTTGACATTTGCAATTTTTTGCTGTAAAATATTACTTTCTTTATTTCAGGCCTTTAGTGTAAAACCTCATAATTTCCTTTAAGCTCCATTTGATTGTCAATTGCACAACTCTCTCCAAATCTTAAAGCTTATGATTTTCATACACATAAGATTTATTTCTTTTGTACCACAATAGAATGTACTTTGATGCAATTTCCCCTTTTTTCTCTTGCATCCTGATCTTCCCCTGCTTATAGATAGGATTTTTTTTTTTTGTGTGTGTGTGCAGGTGACAGACCTTGGGTTTGTGAGCTTTGAACTTCAGATTCATTTATAAATGTTTCAAATATCCATGTCTGAAATTGAACCAGCTGCAGATCTGATCTACTCTGCTTAATGATTTCCAGGAAGTGGTAGCCTTGCTATTGACATAACTGGAGAAGGAATAAGATCAATTTTCAATATTGAAACCAGTCCAATAGCTATTTACATACAGTTTATTTCAGAAATTCAAAACTGCACAAGGGTAGGGAGAAAAGGTTTATACCACAAAATTGCAAACATTCCTGTGTTTCTCCCAGGTCACTTAGAGTCAGAAAATCATAAAACTGGGTTTGCAACAGGGAAGTCCCAAGTTCATTTTGCTAACAATATGTTTGATGAATTCAATGTATTTTTAATCCAAGTGTAAAACTCTAAGGACATCCAAGATGCTGACTAGAGCATGAAAATCTAAATTAATGCTCTGCCAAAATGACAGGACTTAAACAACAGAAATATCACCCACAGGCATTATGTTTTCTGAGAAGTTCATAGTCTATATATTGTTATTGTAAAGATTGTGATTTCATGCAGAAAATAATTCACAAATCATAATTAACATCGGTCCCAATAGGTGACCAAAGGCTTTAAATACACATTTTACATTTTGCTGTTTCAAAAAGATATACAACCCTGTAATACATAATTACTACAACACATATCATGTATATTGGGCAATACTGTTCAATATATCAGCAAAGATTTATAAATCAAGGGATAGTTTCTTAAATCTATGTAATACTGATATTTTATTTTTTAATTACCTAAAATTTGCCAGTTAATATTTTTTAACCATATAGATTCACTGTTCATAGCCAATGAACCGTTTGAAACAGGTTAGAACTGGAAGATGCTCATTTTTACAGACTGATGTAAAATGGATCCTGTTTCCTTACTTGGGCAAAATGCCCAGATGAGACAACAGGAATTTTGCCTGAACAAGGACTGCACTATTAGCAGCAAAACATGCCAGTCAGAGTGTTTTTGCACTGAGGGATTCTGAATAGTGTTGCCCAAAAGAAAATGCCTGTGTTGTTTTCCCCACAAACAGGAATGTGCCACTAGGTATGAGAATTTAGAGCCCTTCCTGCAGAAGAAGAACAGGGAAAAAAAAAAAAAAAAAAAAAAAAAAAAAAAAAAAAAAAAAAAAAAAAAAAGATGCGTTGATTTGTAGCACTAACAAGCACAATCCAATTGTGAAGGACCTCACTGCATCATCCTGTCTGCTAGTGATGCCTGCTGCCAAGCTCCGCAAAGGCGCTGGGCTGCTGGCCAGCACAGCCAACTGCAGGACTGGGGCCTAAATCTATTCCTCACTAGCAGAGCTGACTGCAGAATTAAAGCTTTCAGCCACAATTTTCAACTTGATAACACATGGACACAGCAATCCCGCCCATGTGATAGCAATTGCAGCACTCAAACAGTTGACTGTAGGCTCCTCTGGACAAAGAGTTTTTGTTTTATTTATATATAAATCATCCAAGTGCATCTATCATGCTGTATAGATGATAATAGTAAAGAGATGATCATGGCTTCCAGTACAGATGCAGCAAGGAAAACACTGGGATGTTTCAGGAAGAATGAGAAAAAAGTGAGAAGAAAGTAAGTTGTATTTAGTTCACTGAACTGTTGAGGAAGAAAAAACAATTAAACCCTGGCTTTAACAAACCCTTATTGAAGCACTGATTGCTCTGTAACAGAAATAGTTGTGCCATGTTGACATTTGTTCATTAACCAGTCATGAATTTGTGTCACACATCAAATACTAGTAATGAAACAATATTAAAATGATGGTCTGCTTTTTAGCCCAAATATATGATGGGTATTAACACACCTACACAAACATTTTAAACATCATATTAAAATATGTGTTTGAACAAATATCAGTTGAGGGTTGGTTTAAATTATTAGAGGCTTCAACAAAATCTCATTTGAACAAAAAGGGGTACTGTTGTGCAAAAAAAGCACAAGAAAAAAACAGCCTTTCAAGTACTGTAGGGCTGCCAAATTACTCTGCCAAAACACCCATTACAGAAAGGTGGGCTGAAGCAGGAACGCAATCTTGGCTCTATTGGACATTTTCACACAACAAAGTGTCATGGTGTAAATTAAAGTCTGGGCATGAAAGACCTAAATCACAGAGTTTAATTTCAGTGAATCAGCTTTTTTATTAATCTTTGTATTTCTTACCACTTTGTTTTGTGAGTACCTGACTGCTAACTGTAAGTTGCAACTATTCTCTTTAGTAATAAAAGCACTGGTTAGAAGGGTTAATAATGTGAGTTAACAAAGCAGAGTTTACCAGTGGGTTTGAACATCCTCAAAGAAATGTGAGTAATCTATCTAATCAACTACTGGATCCTATAAAGTGCCTTCATATTTTTGGTTTCTTCAGCATAATGGGATCAGCTAATCACTCAGCCAGCCCACAGCCACCAGGGAAGGAAGGTCCTACTTCCATTCTGTTTCCTCCCCTCCTCTCCCCCTGCTCCCAGCCAGGCACTTCTGGCACTTGTCATGCACACTGACCGTCCCCAGGCTCCTCTGAGAACTGATTCCGCATGCCAACCTGGCAGAAAACTAACGCAGCTAAAAGGAGGTGATTTTCTGCTGGGTGACTGAGCTGAAAGAAAAGGAGGGAGGTTCTGATGAGCAAAGATGGTACAAGGCAGGTGGTGGGACCATGTGGCAACGGTGAGAGAGAGAAAGAGGAAGGGGGAGAGAAGAAAGGACTAGTGAAGAGAGGAGTCAAGATCTGCCTCTCTGGGAATCAACAAACCACGAGACAGCTACTCCTACAATTGCAGACCTGGATTGTGATTTTGTTGTATGATTTATCTAATGACAACACTAACTTGAAGCATTCATGCACCAAGACTACCGACACAAAGGCTAAAGTACTAGCAAAACTATTAGCATTCACAATGAATAGCTTGTGAATTGGAGGCAATAGGGCACAAGTCCAGTAAAAGCACTGGATTAAAGGCAAGTGGCAGCTTGGTAGACTGTGCCTCATCTAGCAGAATAATAATTTAATTGAACCTCATGTTGACAAGTGAAAATAAGTCAAGGTGCAGAAACCACCTATGGTACTTCCAATCACAGTGGGGCAGTTTTGACTGAATGGGTCACCAGCACAGGGTCCTCTGAGAACCCCCAATTCAGATGTAAGGGTTTTTCCATTGAGACAGCTGAGGTATAGAAAGCCTTTCAACTTAAACTACAGCAAACAATGTACACCTTGAAAAATTCCCTTGCCTCTTCTTTTCTGAGTATGACATCAGGACCTGGGTGGGATGGACATGTCCCACTATTGAGATGCCAAAGAAATTCTGATGAGGGAAAACTCTAATTCTTCTCTAAATGGATTTTCTCTCTGCTCTGTCTATGATGATCACTTGGTCCCTGTGTGCCACCACAGCAAGACATACACTCCAAACAAAACCATACAGAGCTCTGAAAGCAGTAACATAATAATCCTAAAGATCTGATTTGGGGTCTGATTTTTAACATTAAAAATGCATGGTTTAGTTCCAGGAAAATTAAGGTTATATGCAGAATTACTATTCAAGTGTATTCTGAGTTTGGAAGATGATGCTTGTTTGGGTTTTAAGTGTGTTTTTTCACTGCCTTAGAAAGAAAACCAATTAGAACATAATAAGCTATTCGTATTGTAGATGTAAAGGCCAAGTTATATGCTTCCGTGACAGCAGTGGTTAGGATGTTTCACATAAAGTAAGAATTCTGCACTTGGGACAGGGCATGTGTGGACAAACTGGAGAGCTAGAGTCTGAAGAGCAACTCCATGAAAAGGGATCTGTGGCAAGTTGAACATGAGCCAGCAGTGCCCTGGCAGTCAGGAGGGCCAGTCGTGTCCTGGGGGGCATCAGGGACAGCATCACAGCCAGGCAAGGGAAGGGATTGTCCTGCTCTGCTCTGCTCTGCGGCAGCCTCACCTCGAGTGCTGGGGGCAGCTCTGGGTGCTACAGTATGAAAAAGTCATTCTGGTATTAGAGAGCATCCAAAGGAAGGTTATAAGGATGATGAAAGACCTGAAGGGGAAGCCATATGAGGAGTGGCTGAGGTACTTTGGCTAGGGATAAGAGGAGACTGAGAGGAGACCTACAACTTCCTCCTGAGGGGAGGCAGAGGGCCAGGCACTGGTTACTTCTCTGCGGTGGCCATTGACAGGACAAGGAGATGGCATGGAACTGTGCCAGATGAGGTTTAGGTTAGACATCAGGAAAAGGCTCTTCACCCAGTGTTGGTTGGGCACTTGAAGAGGCTCCCCAGGGTAGCGGTCACAGCACCAAGCCTGACAGAGTTCAAGAAGCATTTGGACAATGCTCTCAGGCACATGGTGTGACTCTTGGGGTGTCCTGTGTGGGGCCAGGAGATGGGCTCCTTCCAGCTCAGCATGTTTTATGATTTCATGTAAGTACACTGATAAAAACACAGGAAAATTAGTAGCAAAAATATGTGGGAAGCACAATGAATTTTGTGCATGCATAGAGGTAAAAATGTGAAAATACAAAAAAGACTGTGGCTGGTGATGGACCTACATGCTTTTTGCAACCCATATTTTGAAATCTCCTAAACCAGTCAGGGGTATTGTTTGGAGGTCCCAGTCTATGCAAAGCAGCTTAAATCAAAATGGGACATTGCACTCTGGGACCTGTATCTCTAGGACATAATATGAATGGAAACTGTGATCATCTATGCTTTACACAGACAAGGTTTTGCCTCTTAAAGGGAGTGAGGAAGTCCCAGTGAGACACATCTGGAAAGTTCCAACCATAGGGAAGATGGACATCTTAGAAAAATTAAATTAATCCCATAATAGTATATAAATCTATACAACACAGCCTTTTAAAATATTCCTAGCTCTCAGAAGACTTAATCAACGTGATACAAATTACAGAATCATTTAAGAGTGTTGGTATGATGAAAAACCCCATGCTTTTGTCCCTGTGGAACGTTAACAATATCAAGACAAGCTGGTTACCCAAAATATCAGTAAAATTACATCTCTTCTGCCAAGGCTGATGAAATTATGATGACTACTTTTTCCTGTTTAAAGGGAAATCTATGGTCAAGTATGCCTTGAAGTTCTTCAGGTTCATTAACAAGGTCAAAATCAATGTTATTTTACTGTTTGGAATCATTTTTGGCGGAACAATGAAAAGAAACCATAGTAGAAGTAGTCTTAATATAATCATTTTCTTTTCATTGTTCTTTATGGGAAAATAATTTGGCCCGAAATTTAGTGGTCCCATCAGGGAGGTGATATCTTTAAAAAGGTGGTCTGAAGGACAGGTTTTACTGTACTTTAATAGGCTTATAGATTAATATAAATCTTAATATTCATAATCTGTACTCTTCCTTTTCTCAATATCTCATTCATCTATACATCTATTTGTAATGTGTGTTTCAAACACAAGTTAAACTCTTAAACTTTATTTTATCAAGAGTACCAAGAGTACCTAAAGAGTGCTTTAGGGATAATAATTTCTGAAAAAGTCAGCAGATTAAATGTATAGCTAGTTTTTCTCTCAAAAACAATTTTAGTAAAAAAAAAAATTGGTGCCTTCTAGCTGAATGTTCCTTGAATATTTAGAAATATCTTATTGCCTGGAATAAAATATATTGATTAAGTAGTCGTTATTGCTGAAATGAAATGCACAGTTATCAGCCCAATTTGCATTCCTGATCAAAGATAAAAACTGAGAATAATTCAATGTCAAAATTACCATTCCATTTTTAATAGAGTTATTTGTAAAATTAATCACATAATTTTAATTTTCAGGCCAGAAATGCAGCATTATAAGCTTCCTGTTACAGAGTGTCTTGTAAGTAGTGCATAAGCCCACTTTTTGTAGCATGGTTTTTCAGAGGAGAAGAATGCTAGAAGGCATACCAGAAAGATATCTAAGCACTTGAAATATTTGTCCCCAAGGACACCTAGAATATTTATTCTAGGTGCAGTGCCTTTAAATGGGAGCAGTTGTCATTTGTTGTTGTTGTCATTAGTTTTTATGTAAGCTGTACATAGGAAAATTTACAAGTGTCTGCTAATGCCTCTTTGTATTAATAGAGAACAGCACTAAGCAAATGCTGCTTGTGTGAAGTGATGAACATTACTTTATAATATCCAGCCATTATCTACTAACTGAAAAATTAGTTGAGCTTTGGTAAATTGCATGCACAGGCCAGTACTTATCTACTTTCTGCTGATTAGAGCATGAAATATTTGCATGATTTGTATTGCTTTTACAGAAATCAGGACAAAGCATGTCAAATATCCCCAATACATGAAAAAGCAACATCTGCTACATGGAAGATACTGGACCAAATCCTGTTTGTGTTCAGTGCAGATTGTGGTAACAGGCAGGATTATTTTGCAGGTACAGCCCAGTTGAGAATGTGCCCAGAAAGTCTGCTTATATTTTTACCTGTCACCTCTTAGCTGTGGAGAATCAAGTGATTAATGTATTACTCTACTGGCTATTACAGAGCTGTTGGTCTGTTTTGAATTTCTTTTAATATGAACTGAGCAGGAAAACACTGTTTACTTTCTAGCATGAATACCAAAATAGATTTTGTAACTAATCAGCAAGATAGCCCAGATTTTTTTCTGCCAGCTATGAAATGGCTGATATTGGACTGGATATACATATAAAGCTAAAAAAAAAAAAAAGCCAACCAACAAAAACCCCAAAAAACTGACCAACAAAAAAAAAAACAAAACAAAAAAAAAAAAAAAAACCACACACACAAAAAACCCCAACCTGCCGAATTATGTCTGAATGCTGAGAAGCATTACCAGAACTTCACAGCCGAGCTGACCATCTGGAATAATGGACAGTATTGGCTGTCTTCCATTAGAGAGAATCATTCAAAGTCATAACGGGCAGTGGTCACTAGGGAAAGGAAAGGAGAGAAAGCTAGTCATTCTTTTATATTTGTATGGAGTATTAGTGAAGATTTATTAAAACACTTGTCTTATTCCTACATTTGACAGTCATGGTTATTAATATCTTTAGCTACCTTTGATAAAGATACTGCTTGCTATATTTCTAAATGGTTTACAATAGTATATCAAGTGCAACCTCTTCATTGTGGTATTTTAAAGTTGAAAAAAAAAGGGTACTAATATCATTGGGATTTCTATGGTAGACAGACAGAAGAGGTTTTGCTAAATTTTAATACCCAAAGAAAATCTGTTTCATTTTTTACAACCCTATATTTCTTATTGAATTGTTTTGTGTATAATTACTTGTCTTTTCTATTAGAAGAGTTTATTAATATATCCACACTTTAACTGAGTGTTGAAAAGAATTTAGTTTTTTGTTTTCTATTATAGTAGCTTGCACAGTGAATTACAATGCACTCTAGTTGGCAACATCCTCAGATAAAATATGATCATCAAGTCTTTATCTAATCCTATGCAATGGTTAAAATATCACTATTTCATTTTGATATTTCATCAGAAGAATAAGTAGCACACATTTTTATAATAGAATTATTTTAATAATTTCTTTGATGGTGCTTCTTTATAAGGGCATTTCCTTTGTTTTCTGTGATTTAAAAAAATCAATAGTGATAAATAAAAAGGGAGCACTGAAAAAGTTTGTAGGCTTATTACTCCTTTTTTGTTAAAAATTCTCTCAAATCTTGAAATGCATCCTAAATGACTTCTAAAATGCATCTAATGGGCCAAAAGAAATCATAAGTACTGGTGACAAATATTACTGAAACATAACTTGACAAGCACAGGACCCCTATATTTAGGATGAATAAAACACTTTACACTAGTTTTAATCATGAACAATTCCTTTTGTGTGAATAATGGACATCACCTCACACACATCCAAACCATGTAAGCACCAGGTCAAGTTCTCCCATTGTTTACGTGTCACAGCCCCAGAGGAGTTAATGAAGTTGCAAGGCTATACAGAATTAAGTTCTTTATGTTCTCTAACCTCATATAATACAGTTTAATTTTTACGCAAGAGTAATTACCCCTTAAATATTACCCATTTAATATTTACCCATACATAGAATAGGAATCTCTAGTCAATTACTTAGGCCACAATTAAAATTTACTTGGACTATGCTTTGAAAAAAAAGCAGACTTTTTTCAGGATTACCAATTTAAAAATGTTGGTAAGTGGAAGAAAACTATCATATCTATCTTTCCTTTTCCAAACTCAAACCCAGCATTTACTAATAACAGTATCCAAGGCAAACATCAGCTCCATGGTACAGGATGGTAGGTTTCCCAAAGTCCATCTGACATATGTCTGTATGCATGCTTGTTGTTCCACCCCTCCAAGCTGTTGTAAAATCAGAGGTATTCAGTGGGAAAGGAGGTAGCTTACTGAGCTTCATGGAAAGCATTTTCTGTTCGCTGACACTCTCTGGACCCTTGTGTGTGTACTGTGGTGGGAACCTGGTGTTTTTTGTAAGTTTTGCAGCAGTCTGTTCTCAGCCATTGCAGCCTTCTCATCTCCCTGAGTTCTGGGTGTACCGTTAGCCGCTTCAATGATACTCACTTTAAAAGGTTAACAAATGAGAAGCTAAACCAACCATACAAATAACAGCCAAAAGAACAGCTTCCAAAATGTGTTGCTGTAGCACCATTTCCAATTTAATATTCAGACAGAGTAAAGCTAAAGGCCACCAAACCAGGTAGATGAAATAGTTCAGCATTTTATGACTCATTTTTAAATGAAATCTCTTAAATATTGCTAATGAAGCCAGTTATCATATACAGACCTGTAATGCGCCCTTTCTAAGCTGGTTCAGTTACATTTCCCTGTCTAGCAATTTACCCCAGGCCCCTATTAAATGAATTATCACGGCTCCTAAATCATCTCTGCGGGGGTTTACGCTAATCCCATCAAGACACTTACACTCCCTTTCTTCCCTCCTAGTGACATAATGAATTATTATTTCATGGGGAGCTGTTAAAGAGGCCCCTTTGGAAGAGTTTAATGTGCAGCACAGGGAAGGGGAGGGAGCTGCCTGCCAGGGAGGCTGTGGTAGGTACCTCAGCCCTGGGCTGCCTGGACACTAGTGACAAGACAAAGGGCACCGGCGCCCCAGGCTTCCCACAAACCTTCTGGGGCTGGCCCTGATGATGTCCCCAGCCCCAGGGATGACAGGCAGCCTTGCTCCCCCCTCCCCACTGTACCCTGCCCTCTGGTTACCCTCTTTGTCATGAAAAGCAAAGAGAGAGGGAATATAAATGTTTTCCTTAACCGGAGGAAGCACCCTGCTCACAAACCACTTGCTGAATCCATTAGGCTAATTTATTAAACACAATTTGCCTTGTGTGGCTGAACTGAGTAATGATAAAAGCCATAAATATGGAGAAAGCAGCAGCACAGAGCCAAAGACTCCATGGTGTCATGCCCTGTTATGATACAGGGACCATGGACATGTTATCCCTTCCTTCAGACTTTTTGGCAAAACCTGAGAGGGGCACAGGGTCCAGTTTGAGAAAAAGGTACATAGGACTGAGTCATGTTCATTCCCACCTTCTGGATGTACCTAGCTGGGGTGAGAATTAATAAGAATCAAAGGGAAAGGAGAGCATTAAGCAGTAGTAGAGTATGAAAAGGACTGCACATTGAAAATTTTCAGGCCTCTTTATTCTCTCATCAGAGTTCTGCAGATATCTTTCTAGACAATGGTTTGTTTCTTCCCTGTGAAGACCCATAAAGTGGGTCGATACTGCAAGTTTGGTCGCAGCATTGAAAACACATCCAAGGCCAGACTATCATGCCATGGAATTATTCACTGTTCCCTCAACATCAGCAGAGCACAGCAGGTACAGATGATATCAGAGCTTCTCCTGAGATCAGTGGCGGGAGAACAACATTCATAGAGAGTTTATCAGGTTTACAGCAGATCCAGGAGAGCTACAGGGAGAAGAGCCCTTAAACAAGCCCTGGCGTGCAGGTCAGATTTATTTTACTTTCCCTGTTCCTTAACTTTATGTGTAAGATCCAGCAGCAAAGTGATCACCTGTAGCATGACAATCAGGAGTGGAACACTCCTAAATGATATGTCTCAGTTCCTATTTGTTTCTCTATTCTGGTGAAGACTATTAGACCATAGTCTTGTGAAAGAAAATTTATAGGGCTTGCCATTTTGCAAAGGCTTCTCAGCTTTCATAATTGATTTCATCAGATATTGTAAACTTTTCAGGGATTTTTCAGTTTACACACCAAACTACATTAGCTAGGGTAAAATACATGAGAAGACCTATGTGAAAGACCTGTCTAACGTAGTTTTCTTTCCAAACCTGCTTCTGTAAAGTATAAATAAAAACATTGTTATCCCTCTTCTCATTGACAATCAGCCATTTAGGAAATTTAAGGCATGTTGGAACATGTATTTATTCACTTTTGGTAGCTCTACCTACCATGCATGTATCTGATCCTCTATTAAATATGTATATACTTAGGCTTTCCTCAACAGGTTATGTTTCCAGGTTATGTTCATGTTCTGTGAAAAGATACTTTGTCTTAAACCTACTGACTGATCTGTCTGACCCTGTTCGCTATTCTGTTCTCATTTATTCATCCATTCATCAGCTAGATTTTACTTGCCTCCACTATCTCCTCACTTGTCTCTTTTCCAAGATGAAATTGCTGTGTTTGGAAGCCGCTCCATGCCTATGATCACTCCCTTTGTCCTCATCAGCACATAAGGTTCTTCAAAACATGCACTTGAAGTGGAACTGTGGAAATTAAAAGAGCTATGAAGACAGTAGTGCATCATGGACCTTTGACTAGCTCCATATATTAAGCACAAATAGATGAGTCCAACATGTTGAAGCAGATGACGAAGGGCTGTAGATTTATATTTGTGCAACACAGATATTCTGACTTTAATAAAATTAATTGAGACTACTACAAGAAAACTGGAAAGGGAATCTTCATCAGCAGCTGTAGTAATAGGGCAAGAAGCAATGGATTCAGACTGGAAAGGGGGAAAATTTAGGCTTAATATGTGGAAGAAATTCTTTCCTGTGAAGGTGGTGAGACAAGAGAAGTTGTGGATGCTCCATTCCTGGGAATGGTCAAGGCCCGGTTGGATGGGGTTTTGAGCAGCCTGCTCCAGTGGGAAATGCCCCTGCCAGTGACAGGGGAGCTGGAACTAGATGGTCTTTAAGAACTCTTCGAACTCAAACTATTCCATCATTCTATGATTTTATGATGATCACCAAGAAGAAGGAAGGTGCTACTCATTCTGTAGACTAATCTGTGCTCCTCACTGACTTCTCCATTCCCAACATACTATAGAGCTACCTAACCCTGAAAGAAATCCTCCCTCTTAAAGCTAAGCTATGAAACATAATTTTGTGCAGTGGTTGGAGGAAATAATTAGGGATCCCACTAGTTCCAGCTGTGGTAAGAGACAATGAGTAGGGGAGAACAGTGTTTTCTCTGTTATCTTTAGTTAAATAACTATAAATACTCCTTTGAAATTGTTATGCTCTGTCAGGTTAAACCAGAGGTGCATGAAGAATTACATTTTTAATTCAGTATCCATTTCTGTTTGCAAGGATTTCCATTTTCTCAGATAATTTGAATCCCCTTTCTAGAGAGTATTAATAAAGTCAAAATAAAATTCAACTGTAACACAGCAGATTTTGTAAAATTTCAAATTGACAAAATTGCTTTCCAGCCTTGGAAACTTTAGCTTGATTTTTATCAAAACTAAGTGCTATGGGTTTTTATAAAACCACATTTTTGTCTCTAGTTATATACTCAGGACATCTGAATATTTGGTATGATTTTTGGAGTTGTGACAGAATTCTCAAAGTAGTTAAATCCAATCTGATTTCAAGTGAAATCTTGGAAGATTCACATCTTCCAAAGCCATTTGGCTGTATGTATGATTTAAAAAAAAACTAACCTGCTGCAGAGGTAGTTGTAGTCTGTGCCTGTTGCCAACAGAATTTTGATAGAAGACAGGCCCCATTTTCAAAACTATGGGACTAGCAAAATTATTCTATTTGTAGATAGGCAATTAGAACATTAAATATATTCAATTAAAAACAATTAAATTTTGCGGTCTGCTTGAGTTTTTTTAATTAATAAATCAATTACCCATTAGTCACTATCCTGACTTTTACAACAGGAATCTTTTACCTACTCACTTTTTGGAATAGACAGCATGCATAATTGTGAATTGCCTCATCTTAGTGTTACCATATGTGTATCATCATGAACAGCTTAAAAAAAAGTTAAAGAACTGTTTGTGCCACTAGGAAGTATGAAAAATTAGTTACTAAACATTTAGAAGATTGCAAATGTGATTTAAAAGCATATCCAGGAAGTGATGAGTTTCCTTTTGTAATTTCAACAGCTCTAAACAGTACTTCAGTTTTCAAATGAATAGATAAAAAATATGTATTTTACTTTTCATTATCTGCAGTCATTTGTCTTCAGTCTGAAATAATAGGTATGACTTCATTATCAGCATTGTTGTTAGCAAATTCAGTTATTTCAGATAGACAAATTGCCCAGCTGATGATGAAGAAGTTGGTTTTGCTTAGAGCTAGGACAAAAGTTTGACTTTCATCATCTCAGCCCATGTGGTATCCAGATCAATTTTGTTGTGGAGATATTATTCCTGATTATTCCTGTGGTCTCTAGATGGATAGGACTCCAGAAACCTACCACTCTTAATAATGGTTTTATTTCTGATGCATATTTTCAGATCTTTTTAATGTGGCATTATGACATGATGCAATATGTGACTCATCAGAAATACTTTGCATGTTTTCTCTGTGAATTGTCCCAGACTTCTGTACAGTGCTGACCCTACAGTACAAAGTGTGTAACCACAATTCTTAAGAAAAAATAGTGCCTAGAGAAGTTTTCATGTGAAATTCTGCCCTTATTTCTTATTTATGAAGTGTAAAGTATCTCATGCAGAGGAGAAAATTCACAGTTCAAAGTTCTGCCTCAGGAGAAGCAGGCCTGGTAGCAAAACCTAGGACATTTCAATGTCCCAGTGATTTATTACTAGAGCAAGTGGAAACATAGCAGACTACAATATCATTTATCATTTAATTACAGATCTCACTGAAACATCTATTGTCTACCACACAAATAGTGTGGGACCCTCCCTGTATATTGTCTCCAAAGAAATGTCCTATGATACTACTAGGTTCTAGATTTTAATTGACAGTTTTTCTAAGATTCCAATTATCTTTAAGTTTTGTATTAGACTTCAAGCACAATCAAACTTTCTGTGCTTCCTTTTCAAAATGATAGGTCATTTTCCTGTAGTGATGTGATCCTGCAGGAAAAGATAGAGGTCAGAGCTCATCAGAATTTCTATTTTCCTTCATAGGACATCTTGGATAATAAAACAGGAGAAATGTTTGGTAGTCTTGTCTGGGTTCTTTTTAGCAAGTTATTTCCTTTTAGTGTACACTAGAAAGATGTGCAGATATTCATTCGTACCACTGGTATTACAAGACACTGCAGGGGAAAAAACAGCCTCTAAAATGTGTACAGTAGTTATGGTTTATTATCGTGGAATCTCTAATTATCTGTGGATCTCAAAATGTCATGAAAAAGATTGATTGAGATGCACAAGGCCACTGGGAGATAAATAGGATATCTTTTGTTCTACAATGGAAATGGAAGTGTGTTGACTTATTCAAGGTCACACAAGGAATCCATGGAAGAGCTGAGAAATTCCAAATTGTGATTCCTGATAAATACTCTGCTCAATCCAAAATCTTCCCCTGGAAAATATTTTTTGAGACAATTAAATTTTGGGGTCTGCTTGAGTGAAAATTGAAGGAACTCACTACATATACCAAGGGTAGCACATTAGGATTTTGTAGGGGTCAAATGATGTACATAACTGGAAGATCCTTTCCACTGGCTTTGAATTGCAAAACATTGAATCTGGAGATCAAGTGAAAACAGATATATTTGATTTTGCATAGAGGAATAGTCTGGAATCTTTCTTGGACATTTCTTGTTGGTATTGAGTTTTGTCATTGTTAATATTTTTCCATTTAAATTAACCAATAATTTGAAATATGTAGATCCCATATTATTATATTATTACATTACTACATCATTATAATATAGTATAATATAGTATAATATAGTATAATATAGTATAATATAGTATAATATAGTATAATATAGTATAATATAGTATAATATAGTATAATATAGTATAATATAGTATAATATAGTATAATATAGTATAATATTATATTATATTATATTATATTATATTATATTATATTATATTATATTATATTATATTATATTATATTATATTATATTATAATTTTTTTCTGCTAAAGACAAGCTGTTATTTATTATTTATGCATATTTAAACATGTTATCCCATTAGATTTTGCCTTGCAGTCTTAAATCAGAATTACCACTCCTTAGATTAAAAATTAATTTAGCATTAATTTGTGAATTACATTCTCTAATACTGCTAGGAAATCTGAATTAGAGGTATATGCTCCAGCTCTTACTTATTGGGAGCAATTCAGTGGATTTTTTTTCTGAATAAATGACACCAAATTGAGAATTCATTACTTCTATTTTCCTAAAATAAAAACCATCTTCACTGTCCACAGAATCCTTACAAGGAGTATGCCTTGAACCTCCTTTGGCCTTAGTATAAAGGGGATTTGTTAGCAAATCCTGTCTGCTGAGGGCAGCTACAATATCATACTAATTCTAAACAAAGCAAACTTAAGGCAAATTACTTGAGAATTCTCACCCACCTTAGTATGTAGCAGGTTTTCATCATTATCTGCCTATGCCTTAAGACTAAAGAGAACAGATCTTGAAGCTGTGCTGAAGCACCAGAACCTAACTTAAAGGTGATTTTAGAAAAGTTGCTCAGTGGTCAGCACAACCTCTTCTGCCCTGCCCCATCTAACCCCCAGTGACATGTTCCCTCCACTTCCTGAAGGTAACTAGTAGTGACTACATTTTTGTGTGATGAGTTGGATTGACTCAGTGACCTAGCTGACCACAAAAATAATTGAATTTCAGCCAGGTTAGAGAACCGGTTTTAGTCTCGGTGTGGTCCTGGTGCGGTCTGGAGAGCACAGACACAAGGTACTGAGTAAGGCAGGGCTGCCTCTTTCTGATGGCAGCGTGGCCTGAGGTGGGCTTAATTCAAATGTGAAGATTCACCTCACCGCTCAATAATATACCCTGAGTACTGGGAGCTTAAGAAATTATGACTAAGAAAGCACAATCCCTTTTTTTCTAAACAGATCATTTGTGAAATACAACCTGCACCAACAGAAATTATGATTCTGATGTTTATGGTCACATTCAATTATCTATGATATCCTGCTACCATGGTCTTATCTTACAGCCTGTATGCCTGGGAAGATTCCAGCACCTACTCCTGCTCTGCCACTGTAGGACACTGATCTTTCATCATTAACAGGAATTTTTGTTTACTCGTTGGGGATTTTTTTAAAGCAGACGTGCCCTCTGTCACATAACCTCTGTGTATACAAAGAAGCTAAGTCAACAACATTAAACGGAGATGCAACAGGAGAAGGAAAAGGACCATTTTTTGCTGGAATATGAGTCCCCAGTGGACACTCACAGTAAATATAATTTTAAAACACCCAGCCTCATGAAATGCTCATAATGTTGTTTATAAACATTAAGTTTTATTCTTCTGCATAAGGTCCAGATACTAGTACGTCTCTGCTTTGAGGCAAGGTGGAATTTATGTGCAGAAAATGTCTCTTCCAGGACACATGCAAACTGGAGTTCACTTCATGGTAAGGGTTGAATTTGTACCATGGTTTCAAAATTCTGTTTAAAATAATTTTAAATCAGGAAGGCAAAAGAATCACAATGTCAGTAAAAAAAAGCTTTTTTTTTTTTTTGTATATTAGCATCCCCTCTTTAGCTGGGATACAGAGACAACAAAGGTTGGAAAGACGGGCCTAACATTATTTTGGAGTACCCAGTATTAGACTACAAGCTCACACTTAAATACCATGTACAATCTGGCCCTGGATCTAAAGACTGGGTAATGAGGCCCTGTATCATACATTTTCCTTTGATTCACTAATTTTGTGCAAATCAGAGCCTCTCTGCCTCAATTTCTCCCTACAGCATATGAAGTGAACAGTAACTCTTCCATGGCCTGCCTTTTGCAGTGATCTAAAACCTCAGTGAGAAGGGTCTTGTATGTGCAGAGTATTATTTATTCATAAAGGGCTGTGGTTTTATAAATACAGTAACAGCAACTGTGTTTCAAATATTAGAAAACTTTATCATAACTGTCTATAATATTTATAATATTCTAAACTTTCAAGAAATTTTTGCAATGTGAATAAAGTGAAACTGAACACCAAACATTAGCATCCTTTATTATTCCTGTTTTGAACATAACCCTCTTTTCTTTACCTTACACAAAACAGCCCTATTTCCAGTTCCATCACTGCTCTGTTAAGTAATTTGCGAAAAGCTAACAAAGTCTGGCTACATCCTCATAGCGACTGTTTAAACCCATTACTTTCTCTTTTA
Organism: Vidua chalybeata; assembly: GCF_026979565.1. Lineage (NCBI taxonomy): Eukaryota > Metazoa > Chordata > Aves > Passeriformes > Viduidae > Vidua > Vidua chalybeata. Next base: position 27,301,181 of record NC_071570.1, on the reverse strand, counting down.
ATCAAATCGCTGTTGTGTCAAAATATACAATTCTTGCCATGAATCTCACTGGCTTGTTACAGTTCACCGGTTAACCTTGAAAATGTTTGCTCTCCTAAGCGTCTTCTCTTCGGCCTCCAGCTAAATTGCTCAAGACCAGGCCTGATCATTTTTCTGCACGCAGAGACTTCTCATTAACATAAACAGAGCAGCAAGCTTAACTGCAACAAACAAAAATCAGCAGTAAAAGAAGAAAATTAAAGAAAACTCTTAGATGTAGAATGTGGTCTGTGCTATTTAGGGTCTTGTGTATATTAAGTGATTTTTTTAGGAATTCATGTCCTGAATTTTGTATGTTAATAACCCCCACCAAACCTCAAATAACAGTGTATCATTTCTGGAACTTTACTCCCTTGTATTTCTTTCTTCATTATCTTTACTGTAGAAAACATCTTAAGCCATTGAAGGGCCAAGAAGGGATCATATATATCCTGCAAAAGCCAGTCACTCATTAGCATCAAATATTTCTACAGATCTTAAATGAGGAGTTAAGTACCAGGGTCTATATTCATTGTTTAAGGTATTAAAGTAAATAAAATTTTATCTAAGATGTGGACACACAATTAGTTTTGAGTTATTTATCAGGAGTTTGTATGGTTTAGAAAAACTCCATCTTCTTGGCTGATCCTGTCCTAATGCATTTAACTTCAGCCATCAGCTATGATTAAACACCTGCTGTTGTGGGGAAACAAAGCACACTAATCCAATATGTATTTCTGACATCTTAAATATCACCCAGTCCCCTGACATCAGGCACAGCTTTTCAGCGGGATGGAATTCCAGAGCATATTTTTCTAATTTATGGATGGACAATAAATCAAAATTAAGCCTTGGGCAATGAAATATACATCAGTGCAGAATGAACTGACTGCAAACTAGGGCAGAGAACAGCAGCAGGGAGAGGGGTGCATTAATGGAGTCCTGAGCTGCAAATGCTGATGTGAAAATTAAGAAAGTTCCTCTCATATTTTATTACAGAGAGGAAAAATAAAAAGATAGCATAAGCCAAAACTACATTTTATAGTCTCCTGAATACCCTATTCTTGGGGAAATTGTCCCACTGGTCTTGATGACACCATTTTATACCAGATCTGCAAAAGGGATTGCTTATTAGCTCACCTCTATTCTAATCTATTCAAATGTTGAGAGCTTGAAGTTTAATTGGAATGTTAATTTTATGGGTTCACAGGCTACATTAGGGATGCTGTGAAAGGAGTAGGAGGGAAAGTAGAAGAAATCCAAACAAAAGGTGGGGGCAAGGGAGTGGAGGAGAAAGAGGGAAGAAGGGAAGAAAAGGATTTGAGAAAAACCAATTTCGGAAGGAAGGTAAGAAAAAGGTATAGACATAATCTGTAGTGAAAACCTGAAGGTGATATATACCCTATATAACTCCTCCTAATCAGTACTACCCCTGAGGTAACAGCAGCTCTATTTTTGGGGGTTTTTTGGGTCTTTTTGTTTTGGTTTTTTGTTTTTGTTTTTTGTTTTGTTTTGTTTTGTTTTGTTTAGTTTTTGTTGTTTTTGGTTTTTTTGTTTTTTGTTTTTTGGTTTTTTTTTTGTTTTGGGGGTTTTTTTGGGTTTTTTTTGTTTGTTTTTTTTTTTGTTTTTGTTTTTTTGTTTGTTTGTTTGTTTGTTTTAAGAAAGTGAAATCCTGGCCATTACTGAGAACAACTGGGAGTTTTCCTTTCATTTAAATCAACAATGGCTTTATTCCCTAAGCTTGTTAATCGCGTAGACTTCCTCTTGTCTAGAGAGTAAGGTATTGTACTTTAATTTAATATCTCTTTTGGAGTGGGAACATAGTATTAACTATCAAGAACAGAAAAATCTGAAAGACTGTGAACAAATTTTGTGAGACTAAAATACTAGCCTTAGAGATCCACAAAATCTGCATCTTTAATAGGTTCAACCAAGTAGCATACAGATGAACCTTTATTCTAATGAGGTACTTAATTATTTAATGTCAACTATTAAGTGGTTTCATTTCTGTTATACCAAAGTCTTCTAGAGCAGAACCAACAGCCACCTATGTCCTACAAAGGTTTTGCATGTCATCTACAGAGGGAGCTTTCTTCATCTGACATCTTTTGAACATGTTAAACATTAAAAGAATTTATTTATGTGGTCCCCAGCCAACTGCTCTACCCATTAAGGGGCCCTCAACAAACATGACACTGAGAACACCTTTTGTATAGTTTCTAAGGATGTGAGAGGTCCTACTATGTTCAAAGAAACTACTTTTGCTTAAAGTTAAACCAGGACCTTAGGTTTTTTAGATACACTCTCAGGGGTTGTACTCAGGGGTATGTGCTCTCTGGTCACATAAGTATTTAGCAAGAAGGATTTGCAACACACTTAAATCAGCTGGGCTTAAATGAGTGCTAAATACTCATAGGGCAGATATGTTTGAGGTGTGAATAATTTGTGAAGCACTATGAAAACCTTGATCTGAAGGGAGGCCACCATGGAGCATGTTGTTGTTGCTATCCAGTGGAAAATACTGGAAAAGTTAAGTCTCTTTATCTATTGCATTGCACTATGCCAAGTAACTGTCCAAAAGCAGAAATTAACTTGATCACACCTGCTTTGTTTACAGCTATGCAAGCTACAACTGAAGTAGGAGCTTTAGAGATTTTTTTCCCGAGTTCAGATTGTCACATATTTCCAAAGTCCTTGTATTTATCATGTCTTGAGCAATATAAGATTTTTTTTCTCCAAACATAAATGACTCTGCATATTTTTCAATTTAGGATGGAATATTTTTATATTATTCCTTCATTGGTGTTTTATATCTATTTATGTATCCTCCTGGATGCATTTAAGATTACAGGCAGTGTACAGTCTATGGTTCTATGAAGTATTTAGGAGTCACTTAAAAATGTAAGCCAAAGAAATAAAACATTGTCTATCCTTTTAAAATAGTAAACCCATCCCATTTCTTTTCCAGCAGCATCCAGCTGATGTTAGAATATGATTGCTCAAACATTGTTGTACTCTTATGCACTAGTTTTGTGTTTTGTAATGTGCACCACCATGTGATGACTCATCGGTCTTGGAGCTATCACCTATCTCCTGCATTCAGTAAATAATTCCTTGGAGATTTCAAGTTTTGCATAATACATACTAGAAATTATACCAATAAGACAAATATAACTTTTTGTACAAACCTAAAAGCTTTGTCATCACTTTTTTGGATGGCGTTGAGGAGACACAATGGATGAATCCTTTCAAGTAAAGAGATAAGTCTTATGGTTGCCAGCAAATATCTCCAGAATTTTCTTCTAAGGATCTCATGTTACCGAGATTGAAGAGAATATCCTTAATGAGAACCAAAGCTACCTCACACTACTGTTTGTTCTTTTCCTCTTCACCTTTTCTATATTGATTAGAGACACTAGAGGTAAAAAAAAAGGAAACACACAGCTGGATTTCAGCAGCACACCCCAACATTATTGATTTAACAATGGAGGGTATAGAGTCCACCTGCCTCTTCTTCAATATAAAACACTTATATTAGCTTCAGCAATGCTTGGTTCATGATAGAACATCTATATCTAGTCCTTGGATTCAGCTCTCACCTTTCGTTACCTGTGGAAAGTCCTGCTCCACTACGTTTGCCCAGCTTTTCACATCTTTTTACCATTGACAATTCCACTTGCCACAGATGTAAACTCAGAAGGAAGAAAAAACAGGAATCAGAGCTGTTGTCTGAAACACTGGTTTCTTCAGGACAATCACACCTAGAACACTGTGAGAATCCCTTTTCTGATGCACAGTACATTTTGCCATACAAAGCCTTGCTACTACATAGCCATTGTGTTGCTTCTTCTGAAGCCCTCAGAGAGAAAACCTATGCCCATGGAGGTGAAGCAGAACATGGCAGGTTGTTCCCCAGGTTCTTCGAGTTGCTTTGCTGTAATTTAAAGGCTAATGCCTACAAAATTAGATGTTGAATAACCTTTTGGGGTTTTTGAATGGTATGTGGTTGAGCAGGAAAATGGATGGAAAATTGGATTAGGTTGTTCTTGCCTATTTCTCATTCTCCTGCTGACCTAGTCTTGGGATAAGTTAACTCCCTCTTCTAATTTAAGGTTCCCCTGCTGTCTTCTCCACGTGAAATACTGCAAAACCTTCTCAAAGAGAACAACAAGTAACATTGAATATTCTGGACTGTGTGAACTTAGTTTCTTCTAACTAGACTTTAAGAACATTCTTAGGACAGTTAAAATTATCAGAAAGATTAATGAGGTGAATGTACATAAAGGGTTGAACAGGAACTGTGACACAATATTTCTGTTTCTTTGTCGTTCAAGGAAGCTGATCATCTCAGGAAAAGAGGGCTAAAGTAGATTCAGACAGCTATTGACTATAATGGGAGCTCAGTGGTTGTTGGGCTACATCCTGACCTTGCTGAAGTTGGTGGAAATCTGCATAGATTTTAATCGTGAATTTGTTATTAAAAAAAAATTGAAGTGGTAACTCTATTGCAGTTATATTTTAGCAACTGTTTTTAAAAACCATAGTTTAGTATGTTATACAGAAATATGGGCCAGTTCTGGACATTGCAAAAGTGCATTACTACACACATGGTCAACTTGTGCCATCTCTTTTGATGGCCAGAGAAGAGTAGTCAAAGCAGCAGAAGGTATAATGGAATATTTGGACACCAGGAAAGGAGTTTGACAAGGCTGTCACATCTGTTCAATATGTATAGTGAAATAATAATGTGTATTGCTGTTGATGGTTGCCATAGTGGTATTAACATTGGCAGAAGGAGATGTTGTAATCTCAAGTACACTGATGACATACTTATTGCTGAGTCTGTGGTTTCTAGTAGCAATGCAAGTGGCTGAAGCCAGTGTGGGCTCAGACACTGTGGATGACAGTTGACAGCACCATTACTGAATGGAAATGAACATGCTGAGCAAGTAAAGAAGTTCTATTCCTCAAATCTGACAGAAAAATGGAGTTTGCCACATCCTTATGGCAAGAAGAAAAAAAAAGCCAAAAAAGTTTTCAATGACCCATTAAATATGTGGAATAATCTGCTTCAAATTATAGTGTGTACAAAGAGAAGACTTTAACATCTGAATTTCACTGGCATGAAATTCAGTGGTGTTAAGAGGAATGGTGCAAAATCTAGGGTTTTGAAGAGATTCACTGTCTTCCTATCAACTTGAGACGATCTTTAGTGGAGTCTGGATCTTCTGCTGCTACTCTAAATAATGGTGAAGGCAAACTTTGTTAGCAAGTTTACTATTCCTGATGAATATTGAATCAAAATAAGCAGAGACTCAGGTCCAAGGCTTTAACCAGAAAAGATGAAGACCAACACGCACAAATGCAGCTACTGTCAAGCTGAGTTAAGGCTGTAGCAATGATGACAATCTCAGCCTGAAGAGAGCATGACAACTGATTGAAGGGAGGTAGGGTCTGCTTCCCAAATCTCTGTGTCCTTCAGAATTACTTATTCTGAATGTTTGAATATTCTGACAGGCAGATTTTGAAGGAAGAAACTGACAAACCAGGGTAAATAGCAACTTGCACATATATATAGAAAAAGATCCAGTGCAATGTGTTGACAACAGATTTATTGAGTAGTTTTTGTGGCTGAAAATTACTATTGAAGTGTTATATTTCAATTCCTATTTCTTCATATTTTTTGATAAAACACACTGAAATGTGAGTTCATGCATGTATTATTATAGAGTTCAGAAGGCATGCTGATGGTTCACACTGCTTGTGTGATGTTTTGTACAAATGGCCAGTTCATAATCATAAGAAAAAAAAAAGACATGAGAGAATAATTGAGAGTATATTTAACATACTTGATTTGAAGAGGAATTTTGATGGTGCTTAAAGTCCGACATCTTTTGAAGCAATCTAGTTAATTGAGAGTGTGTTGGGACTTTTTAAAAACTCTATGTTTGTCTTATGTTCATTAATTAACTGCTTGGACTTCATCATTATTATCACAAGATTTGTTCACTATTTTCCTTCTTTTTCTTACATTTTTAGAAAAGAGGCTATGAACGGCCAAAAATGTTGTGCATAGGGTCGCTTAGAGCCACAATATAAACAACTATAGTGTAAGAATTAGAGCTAGGTTCAGTAGACCAATGTTATTTCTTTGATATTGCATGAAACTATACATGCTGTCTGTGCTTAAGAAGATGCCTTTGTGATTGCCATGAGATGACTAGTTACACAGAAAAGTTTGTCAACGTATCAGGACTAGTTCAGTCTTGCATATTTCAGGCCTAGCTGCACGGAAGACTCCACTGAAAATTTTTTTAGTGTGATCTGGCTAGTTCCTAGTTTAGCCTGAAATCCATGATGGCTTTTGTTTTGTGTTATTTTTCCTTAAGCAGTAAGAGTAAAGCCTGGCTGCACATACATGAATTTCATACAGTCATACTGTTGGTGCTATAACAATTGTAAAGGCAGAAGCAGACATATCTCCAGATCAAATGTTAGATTGTTCTTTTTATTAGAATTACATTTTCATTACAAATTGATATATAATGAATTTTATATTAATTTAGATAAAATTTATATACAGTCTAAGGTAGAACTGTACTTACTTTGAAGGAAAAATAGCTATATGATGTAAAAAGAGAGTGGGCAGGCTTTTTTACTGCAAAGAGGCTTTTAATTTGCCTAGCTAGACAAGCTTCTCTAAGAGGTGCATAATTGCCCTTACCTTTACAAATCTGGAGTTTGTGTCTAGGGACACTAATTCTGGTGTAGTTGGAACTGTTCTTGTGTCTGCACAATCCACCTTGCAGCTTGTATATCAGCTCCAGATTTCCTGTGAATTACAGCCTGCCATATCAAGAGAAACTGAAACCTGTGCCTGTTTCCCTTGCAAAACCAGACTGCAAACCATGGAGATTCAGCAGATCCTCCATGTGCAGCTGAACTTATTTTGCAGCAGGGCACAAACTTGTGAGAGAGGAGACACTTGACAGTAAGGAACTCAACAGCCATCCCAAGGTCAATCTTAAAGACTGTCTTGGTGTCCTAGGTTGACTGTATGATGCTTTTATCCCCAATCGTCTGTTCTGTTTATGCTGAATAATAAGTTTTGCACATTTAAGACTTGTTCCAGGAGTGAAGGGAGGGAGAAGAAGCACGGAGTTTGTTTTCAGAAACTGCACTCACTCCTCCACATTCCTGCTACTGGACTGTGTTGTCTGAGGATGGACAGACAGAAAGACAGAGCTCTCCTTTGCTTTTAGTTAGTTTTAGCTAGCTGAGGCAAAGAAGTTCCCTGGATTGTGTTTTATTTTTTTTCCCTTTCTTTGGACCTGCTCAAACCTGCTCTGGACTGAACACCCAGAAGAGCAGCAGCAGCTCGCACCTGTGGCCCAGCGGGCCGGGCCTGGGCCGCGGCATTTCCAGCGCCGGAGGGAGTGATCAGAGACTGAGTGAGCCGAGCTGCAGCCCGGGGTGGAGGGGAGGGGGGATTTTTCTGAGTTTGTCCCTCTTTTAGAGCGGCAAGAAGTTTCATTGTTTAATATTGTTTAGGTTTTCTTGTTTAATAAACAGGTTTTTTCCACTTTTCCCCAAGGAAGTATTTTTTCCCGAACCAGTTGGGGGGAGGGGCCAATTGAATCTGCTTCCTAGAGGAACCCCTTTGGGGGTTCTCTCCCAAATTTGCTCTGAAAGACAGGTGTCTGCTAGGGAAGGCAGAGCCTCCCTTGGAATGGAAAATGTGAATGCCTTCCCTCCAAATTATTATCATTTTGAAATTAAGGGGCTCTGAGGCAAAGATACGGGAATAGGCCTAACAGTTATTTAGTAATATATATATATATATATATATATTTTTTTTATTTTATTTTATTTTTTTTAATAAAAAAAACAAAAAACAGCTACGGCATTGACACCAAACCGAACACAAACCCAGTCCCAGCCTTTTTGGCTGTGGCACTTTCCCTTCTGGTGCAGTTCCGGTCACTGCCGGCAGGGGCGCTGCTGGTGCCCGGCGGGTAGGGCAGGTGCGATGATTCCCCCGCGGCTGCAGGGGGCGCTGTGGGGCGGGCTCGTGGAGCGTGTGGCCATGGCGGCCCGTCCCGGACGAGAGGGGATGGAGGAGAGGATTTGCTTTGCAAACCCTCGGGGCAGCTGATCCTGGTGCCTCAGCAGACTTACAGAAGCACAAGCTGGGCCGGCAGGACGTCTCGGCAGGCAGGGGGTGTGGGGCTGCAGTGCAGTGAAAGCTCAGAGAAGTGCCGAAGAAGTGGCAGGGGCGGGACGGGGTTAGGACCCTCTTTTAGTGAGGAGAATGTTCGTGTGGTCCCAGGTCAGTGGCTGCTCTCAGGAGCAGAAGCTCACCCCACAGCAGAAGAAGCAGTTAGGCTCTGGTGGCAGCAGTGAATTCCTTTCCCCAAGCAGCAGCTCTGACTGTCCTCCTCCAAAGTCGACAGACAGACAGCAGCTCACCTAGTCCCATCATTTACCTGCCCAATTCTCCTGGTATCTCTCTCGGAGAGAAAATCACAGATAAGAGAAGCGCAACCAGAGGACCTCCTCCCCTGATTTTGGCCACTTCTTTTGTTTTTCTTAAGTACCAAGACATTAGTGTTTCCTAGCAACTTATGGGAGAAAATTCCCTAAGTTAAAGGGAGCAAAAGGAGAGAAACCTAACCCCCAACAAAGGCAAACTCTCGGATATTACATTTGTGTAAATTATGATAATGAAAAAACTACAAGAAACAATAAACACTTTGTGATCAGGTAAATTTAACCCACATTTCTAGGTTTACTGCTTGTTTTGCTTTAAACTTCTCTAATTCTTCCCTTCTTGTTTCATATTTTATCGAACTGTATTGACACAACAGCTGGGAGGGCAAACTGTGACACTGGAGGTGGGGACAAGCAGCCAATGGCAGGAGGAGACGCCACTTCTTAATCTGCTGTCATTGCTAAAGCAATGTTGTGGAAGAGCAGAAATTACAGCCTCTTCAGGGCATGAAAGAGTATGCTTCCACATGTAGACACAGGAACATGCAATCACCTGAAGTGGTATCAGAATGTGACAGTACCTACATAAAAGCCATGCCACCCATATGACTTCAGAACAGATAAAAGGTTTACTCCTAGCTCAGACACAAAGCTCCTGATTATACTTTTGCAGTGTGATAAGCAGTGTAATTATGTTTGGAGCTCAACCTCGATGCTAGGCATCCTTCTTCAAACTTCACTGGAAATTCCTTTCTCCAAGAATTGTTACCTTCCAATAAAAAAAAACACATTATGTGGAAGACAATAATGGTGTATCCATTATTTGACTTGCTCATGTCCATAGAAGAGATCAGGACTATACAATGTAGATCAGAATATGAAATCCATTTTTTTTTATGCACTCTAACAGGGCTGTTCTGCTGGAAACCATACTGCATGCAAAATCATAAATAAACAGAAAACTCTGCAACAGGGAAGAAACACAGGGGTTTTCCTGTATAATAAGAGCAGATATTTAGATAGGTGTACAGATACCAAAGGGGTGACCGTAAATTTAGCTAGGTGTTTGACTTCCATTATTAAATATTTAATTTCAAAATACAACACCTCATTAAGGAATAATTGTAATGAACAGTTTCCACGTACTCCCCAGATACGCGGGCAGGGCCTTCCTAGTTCCCATGGCAACACTAAAAAAACTAACTCTAGCTAAGTACCGATATTGAAATGCTAATTAGCTAATTGCTCTGTTTGTTTTCTCTAAACTACCTGGAGGTAACTGGCCTCCCACCCCTCCACACTGCCACTCTGGGACTAACATGCAAATAAAAACCCCTTAGGATCATGGGAGTATTTTTAGGAGATAAAGAGGAATATAAATCAAAAACTGAACACAATAGAGGAGTCTAGACAAATGCCCTAGCTGAGGAAGAGGGAAACACATCCTCTGCTTGACTTTTAACCATCGCCATCACCTAAGAAAGAACAGACTATATTAGGCTCTGAGAAGTCAGGAGATAGAGACAGAGAGCCCTGGTGCTGCCACCACGGAAGGAGCGGGGACAGCTGTTGTTCTGGACTTCAGCAACAGACTCTACAAGCCACACCTCCTCATCCTTGGGCCACCGCTGTGCCACAGGGAAAGAAGAAAGGACAGCTGCTGCTCTGGAGTCTAGTGACAGACTCTGCACGCTTCCTTCCTTTTGGCTGCCTGGGAAAGCTACAACCGCGGGGGCAAGCTCTGCGTCGAAAAGAGCTGAACATTAATAAAGGCATTGGCCCTGTTCATTTCAATAATGTGTATTGAATCAGTGTATTGAATCATTCTTAAAATTTTCCATTTTCTAGAGAACTTTGATAGACTCCTTTCAAAATTCTCCTGCAATATCTGAAGTAAATTTCATATTATGTATGGTTTTACTATATATTTCTGACTTCATTTCTGTGAATTAGATTGAGATAGATTTATGGGGCTAAAGCTCTTTAAACACATGGAAAAACAGAGGAGATCTAGTACAATACTACATGAAGCACTACAAGTACTTCAGTCATATTAGTAATAAATTAAATCAGAAATTTACCTCTTATTTAACAGTGAGAAGATTTTGGGTTTTTTTTTTGTAAGTTCTGTGGAAATATTTGTCTGAATCCAGTGCAATCAGAGAAAAGTGTATTTGAAAACATCAAGGAAAGTAATTTTATTAGCAAGGAGTAATGAATTTATAAAATTAAAGGAACTTGAACTTGAACTTGAACTTGAACTTAGAAGCAAGTGATGGGTTGCTTTGGAGGTTTGGTCTTGCATGTGCCCTTTTTAGATTAGAAAAGAAAGAATACTGCAAAATTTGTACTAATTTGTTAGATTTGGTGATGTATTGAAGATTTATTATATTTTCAGTGAAGTAAGACAAAATGATCCTCTGCAATATGGGCTGGAATACAGAAAATTATAAGGAAATAATTGATTCTTCATAAGTAGACAAATGAGTGTGTTCATATTTTGTGTGTTCATTACTTAGAACATTTACACATTTATGAGTAAGTATGGCAGATCTGTTCACGCACATTGATTAGCTACATGTTCACTCAGTAACTCTTTCTGTCATACTTACCGGTAGTGCACTTTTGTCTGTCGCATAAATAACCTTATAAATGTTCCTGCTCTCCATCCTGGGGAGTGAGTTTAGGATCTCTGAGAGGCATTATTGTGCTTATGGCACCATAATCAGGTATCTTTTGCATATGCACAGAAGAAAAATGGCATTGAGTTTGATATTCATGCTCTTGCTTCATTGCTGAGTGCCAGACTCCCTTGTGTAGCTAATTGTTCTCATGAAAATGGAACTATCTTCACGAAACTGAAGGGTTAATCAAATTCTTCTTCTGTTCTGGACTGCAAATGTGCACAATGCCAAAAAGACCTGAGATGAGCTGTTGTTTGTTCTCATGTGTCTTTACTCACATGCATAATTTTTCTCATGTGGAGATTTTCTCATGTTTTTAAGAAAATTTATTGAGTTACTGGATTTTTACATGGCTCAATTATAACGCTGACATTTAATGTTTCATCTCTTTGCAACCCCATAATTTCTTGTATTGTAAGATGTGCTGGAAAGTTGATGAATGCCAGTATTTGCATGGGCTGTTCCATGATGGAAGACAAGCCAAAGATGAGGGTGGCCCCAACATAGGCAGCATCTTTTGTCACCATGCACCATCTCACTGTTCTCAAGCAAGGCTGAGCTGTTTGGCATTTTTGGATGAGGTGAGGCAGTACGACAGCTCTGGGGCTCTGACCAGGACATCTGGAAACAGCACCAGGTAACATAAAGTTTTTGTGGATCCTATTGAACAGAGCTCACCTTGCTGCTGACAGGGTTTTGTGGGTTCATTATAAAAACAGAAAGTCTGTGCTGCAAAGAGTTTTGTATGGGTATATTGTCTAGGTATCTGTACTCTGATTATCCATGGCTATGACTGAAAGTAGAAAATTTTGCTATGGATCAAGTCTGTGAACAACAACAGAAGTATTTGCATGCATACTCATGACACCTGAATAAAGAATTTTTCCCTCCCTGTATCTGCTCTTACTGCACCTTGAACCAAGTTGGTATCAAGCCTCCCAGGGCCTTAAGCATTACAGGAGTGAGCCTTAAGGGGACTGCTGCAATTTACACATCATATCTAAAGACATTTAGATTGAAATGATCTGTAGAATTATATTTTTGTAATAGACACAAGATTTAGTGCTGCTATCATTTTTCCTCAATAGAACAACTTTATTCTTTTGCAGTCAAAGTCATCAGTTCATCTAAAAAAACAGCATATTCATTACCAAGATGATTTAACTATATCTTAAAGCACAATAGTCAATTACATTCATATATCAAGGATTTTGTTCTTCTTCTTACCAATATTTGTAATCACAAAACTGGGCTTTCCTCAGCAATGGCTGCAGTTGGCCCATAGCAGTTTGTATTTAAACCATTCTCTTAAAATAGTGCTATTTTTATGCTGTTGTGGTGTTTTAGCAGAAGCCTTGAAAATAATCAGTATCCCTGTGTTCTGCATAAATGGAGGATTGCAAACAGCTCCCCTACTTCAGCATGTGAAATGTAGCAAAGACAGATGTTGAGTAATTTCACTACATCACCTAGTGGCTTTTTAAGATGCAGTGTTTTGGAATATTCTTGTAAAAAGGTAAAGTTCTTTCTCTTGCAGGGAAGTCCTGACTTGCTACAACCATTTTTATGGTTATCCTCTTTATACTCCCCCATACCTTCTTCCGCAAAGTGCTTTCTGTCTCTTACTGAGAACTGAACTGGTCCAGTGACTTGAAGGTCCATTTCCAGGAAGAACTTCTAATTCATTTTAATGGAAGTTGTGTGTTTCAATCCCCTGGACTACTCTGATAATCTCAGCTGCACAAGTGGTGCTGATGATACAATTTTCTGCTGAATCAGAATGTAATGGAAATCCATGCGTGTTGTTAGGGGAAGTCCTGTCTTCACAAGAGCATAAAGCCAAAGCTTGCTAGCTCGCATTCATCACTTCAGCAGGCAGAAAGAGAGGAAAGAGTTATTTGTTGAGAAGATTGGGTTAAAGTGTGTGGGTGTCAGCCACAGGATCTTAAAAACTGTAACATGTACATTTGCTTCCAACTGTCTACAACTTCATTTGGGCATTGGTAGTTACTTCTGGCTGTGAATAGCTAAGAGGTGTCAGGGAAGAATGTCTTTCTGAAGGAAACAAATGCAACACTGTAATACAGGCATCACACAGCAGCTGGAAGCAAGATGATCCCCAGAAAGTATTTTGTTTTCCTTCTGGGACAAAAAGTGTTATTAAAAGTGTAAGATATTAATACTAAAATTACATTCATTTTATATCAATGTGACTATATTACTGGAAATCAATATCCACATACTTCAGCAACTTCTGTTTGTGACAATTTATTAAGCATAAATAAAGAAGTGTCCCAGGCTGCAAGAAGTAAAATGTAGCAAAGTATACTGCAGATCTGTTCTTTTTTTCTCTCTACACTGTGCAAAGAACTGTGAGATTTAAAAAGGTTGGCCCTGTTAAGAACTAACACATGCTGGGGGGGGGGGGGGGTGTCTTTTCAAAGCACATTCTCTGAGACGAAAAAAAAAGCTGTTTAAATATTGCATTGATAACATTTAAAATGATCTTTCATCATTTCTATCCCAGAGAATGATAGCGATACTATAGCAAGTGACAGAAATAACCTTTTAATAAAAGTGAATTTTTATAGTAGGACTGGATAGATCAGGATATTAGTAATGGAACATAGAACCTCTCCCTTCTAGCTCATCCGTTCATGTCTGTCCCTGCCTGGTAAAGACCCAAAATTATTATCATCAGATGGCTGCTTGGGGGCCCAGAGGAAACGAGTTGGTGGTCTTGGTCCAGTCACTGGCACTAATTGCCATCCTTGCTGACAGTCTTGTTAGACAGCCGTGGAAGCAGCCCTGCCTTAATGAACTATTACACAGGTTTTCTATTATACCCCTACATTCAGGCACCTGAATGCTTTGCAGATATTAGTCATTTTGTCTTCACAACATCCCTAGTCAGCAGGGACATATTTACCCCTGTCTGCAGATGGGGAAGCAGAGGTACAGAGCAGCTGTACTTAGCCATGCGGGAAGCTGGAGACAAAGGTGAGCGCCAGGTCCTGCTCTCCTGATGCAACCCTAGCTGCAGTGCCATCTCCCAAGCTCGTCTGAGATGTAGCGAGGGTTCCACCAAACAAGAGCTGGTGCATGACAAAGAATGGGCACTGCAGCTTGCTGTATCCCATATAATGTGTGCTCAATATTTCTGAGCGTTTGCACTAGGGCACGGGGAAGGTGCTGCTGCAGAGAATTGTTGCCGGGGCCATGCATTATTACAGGAGATGTATTTTCAATAATGTGGGGAACAAACTTGCCCACTTCTAAGAACAATAGACCCACAGACTGTATTTCTATGAATCAGACAGTTTGTGACTGATGAGGCTTTTTTCCCAGTTTGGCATAATAAGCAATTTACTTCCTCACTGATACGGTTATTGTCACAGCTTTTGCAGTAGTGTTTGATAGCATTGATTAGTTTGTGCTATGCTAATTTTTAGCACAAGGAGGGAATTGATTTACTTCAAGCTTAGTATATTTTAGCACTGAAGTGGAAATAATTCCATTGAAAATATGGAAAATGAGCAGTCACCTTAACAATTGAATAAATGACTTGACATTTGTGGGGCTAAAGTATTCGATAGATAAGAAGATTTTCATATTAAAAATAAATCATTGGCCTACCTATTATTTAGCTAGGCTTGGAATCATGAATAAAGGGTCTCCCACAGAAAGAGAGAGAAGATTATTGATTGATCCTCCATATTTAAAAAATTAAATGGCTGGCATTTCCTGGCTCCTTATGGGAAAAAGTCGGTGCATTTAGGTTATGGTCAGAATAACTCAATAATTTTTAAAGCAGTTTTTCTATCACAAGGTCATAGATGATGTGATTTCCTGTGTCTTCTGCAGATACCAGGTAGAAAATCTTTAATAAGGATTCCTTATATGAATTATTCACAACTCAGAGATGTGCTCCATATTCAACCAACTTAAAAGGAAGCAAAGCATATTCTGCATCAAAGAACTCGCATGAAGCATAAGGAAAATAACAGAAGAGTGGAATCTTTCTGAGGAAAGAAAAAAGGTTACAGCAGTAAAACTGCTAGCAAAGGCTGTTGTCATGTCTAGTGGAACTAAACATATTGTGAAATAAATATTACATTACCATTCTTACAAAACCAAGCACACAATATACTCTAGAAATATCTGAAGGAGCTCGTATTTCCAGTACGAATTTGTTTTACTTTTTATGATTGCTTTACTACTATATTTACTACTATATTTGTCTGTAGGGATCCACATCATAGAGGGCAATACAAAGGAATAGGTAGTTTTGGCTCCAGTTAACTCATTCACAGCATCACAGAAGAAAAAAAATTAGGGATGAGGACTGTAATATCAGCACCATCTATGGCAGTAGGTCGTACAGTGTGAAACAGAGATCATGTATCCCCTTTTATGACCAAGGGCATTATAACTGTGTTCCTCACTTTCTGGGTATGTAAAAAAAGTCCTTTGATTAAAAGCAACAATCAGCTTTGATGATTGAACCCAAGCTCAGTGGGAACTTTCTTATGAACAGATAGAGTGCTTTTGGTATACTTTTTACTCTCATGAATTAGTCCCCAGTTTTTAAAAATTGGGTTTTGAAAATTTCCTCATGTCTTGCTTTCAACCTCAGCAGCATAAATCCATATCTGTAACTTGCAAGCCAGAACCCTTCCTCATCTCACAGGGATTTTGGGAAGATAAATTAATCTGTGTTTGTAAATCCCCCCCCCCAAAAAATAAATACAGGAGCATTGTATAAGAAGCTCAGAAGATATTTAAAAATAGTATATTCAGTGCTGCATTTGAATGGTGTATAGTAAATAATAGTCACAGACTGAGTTAGGAGAGTAAAAGAAATAATGAACACTGAATGAGACCTGGTTCCTGTAGAAATAAGTATGTAATCTTGTAATTTGTATCTATCATAATGTATTCCTATAAAAGAGACAGATTGAATTTACAGGGGAACCCTTTTCAGTCATTATCATATAGCCTGAACATGCTTTTGATGTAAGGGAAGTTCTGAAATACACTTTCCTTCCAAACCACAATAATAGCAAGAATGTGGAACAGCTGCTTAAATGTGTCCAACAGTCTCCTGACCAGTTAGAATTAGACATGCTGCAGCTTTAAGTTTCTTTTTGCGTCTTTTCCCTAAAGCCTTATGATGGAGTGAGATGTCCTAAAATACAGCTGTCACAGATATGAGTTCCTTGAAGACAGCAAGACAGTTGAGATCTCTTCTGTGGGCTGAGGGTCCTGTGAAGATTTACCCTTCATAAGGCTCATTTACCTGAAACCAGCTATTGGAAAGAGATTCCTGTTGATGTAGCCGTAATCAAATGCCAAATCAGGGGAGAGGTCTGTGCTTCTCAAATGTCTGAGAAGTCAGCCACATGGAAAATGTTGGGGCCCCATTCTAGTTGGATTCAGTTTGTGGTCTTGGAGTAGGAGAAGAGAAAATGGTATTTCTCGCAACATTCTCTGAATTACCTCTGCTCAGTTAACTACTTGAAATTCTTGTGCTTCTGTTGTAGTGATTGTTGAAAGAGCAGCAGGAAGCTCTGTCAGTTGATATGAATATGTCTCTGAACAGCAGTTTATATAAAGACTTGGTAGGGTTTCTTTCAATTGGTCTTGTTTTAGCATAGCATTGAAAACAAGTTTGTGGTGTCTCTTCAGTTTTGGAGGTGGACACTTCTTTAAGAGAACGTCCTTGAATGTCATTGCAGCTGCCTGATAGAGCCCTTTGAGCAGAAAAAAAATTCTCATGTGGCTACCTGGATTGTCTGAAGTTGCTGGTTGTTTCTAGAGCAGTTGAAATACATATTACAATTTTCTGGAATAGGAACAAATAAGAAGCCAACTGTGAGGTTTGTCCAGTATTGTCTGGTGGTGAGTTTTGCTGGTGTTCCCTGTTCCACCATCTCTTCCACTTTCCCCTCAAGGCCTATTTGCTGGTATAAGAGGTAGAGAAAATTCTGCACAAGAAATGCAGGAATAATTCCATTTGACATATAAAATTGACTAATTTTTAGAAAGTGCAGAACGTCTACTCTTTTAAATTTGGGCTCCTTCCAAATGTTAAGTAGCCAGAATTACTAGACACTTTGAAAAATTGCACTTAAAATACTAATATCATTAGGGCTATGGCAGATGAGTAATCCAGCTGCGATTTTTTAAACATCGGAGATAAACTAATACAAATGTAGCAAAGTGTCTTCAAAATGTAGATAAATTGTTTTGCAATATGCTATGTATCTTTTCTCAGATGTGTAAGAGTATGTTGTTGTTTATCCTGTCAAATTTAGTACATCCGTATTAAAGGATGTCCTGTTGCTTCTTTTGCATTATAAATCCCTAAAAATATAAGAAGATATGAACTGATGCAATCTCTCTCTAGAAATATGAATAGTAACATCATATCATATAGGAAAAAGTAGTTGAAAATAAGATGTGGTAGCACAGAGAAGGAGATATGGAGCATTCAGAACAACCAGATTAAAGGAGCAGGATACTAAATTTGAAGTAGGTACCAGTTCATGCCTCCAACATGGGCTAGAGAGTACTGGAATACTATAGTCTGTTTCAGAGAGCTGTCAAAACAATATTTAGTAAAGGGTAACATACAACATAGGACTACAAATATCACACATATTTATTAAATATTTGAAAGGTGATTCCTGGGAAAAAAGAAACACTTTAAGGTATATAGAGTTCTTGGAGCATTAATTATTTTGGAATTGTTTTAGTTAGACTTGTGTTGAAGAAGAAGCAATATTAACCTAAAGTAAGAGTCTTTTACATGATGCAGAGACACAGAAGGCCTCTGTTACATGGAGAGTAAAGGATACACATTAAGTAACACACCTATAACATGAACAGCTACAGAGTGCTGTAGAACAGCTGTAGAACTGTAAAGCAACTGTAACAATACCCATAGAGATTATAGAAAATTGCTGCATTGGCTTTGATTTTTCTGTATTAGCTCCTTTCCTTTATTTTTTATGATCTCTTTACTTTTTCAGAAACTGTATATTGTATAAAGTGATCCATCTTAAACAGAGCATGAACAGGTTTTGGTGAGGAGAAGGGCCTGTATGGAGCCACTGATAATCCAGAGAAGTGAATACTTTGATAGCAGGTGACTGTTCACCTCTTGCTCTCTGAGTAGTCCAATCATTAAAAAAGAAAAAAAAGTTTTCACATTTTAGTTTCACTGGTTACAGACCTAATGCCCCTCTCTTGGGTCACATAATGAGAATTAGAGGCATATTTCTTACTGCAGTGTTAAGAGACCATTTTCTGGCAGCTAATTAATGCTCCATCCTTACCTAGACTCAAAGGAATTCCAGTCTTCTTATTTCTTAAGGAATTTTTTTTTAATAAGGGAAGCCTTTTTCAACTGGAAGGTATATCTTTGATATTTTAGATATTATTGTTTCTTCTAACAGTATTTCAGATTTCTTTAAAATCCAAAGAAGTTTATTTTTGACATAAAATATTTTAATTACATTTCTGAATCTCTGTGGTTTGTCTAATTCTTTAAATCAAAACACACAGCAATATTCTTGTGTGGGTTTTTCTTTTGAAAATCACTTTTATTTCACCTGTAGCAGATCTGCTGATATATGTATAAAAATATGAACATAGGAAAAAATCTACATAGCAGTGGAAATAGTTTAAATTATTTGTGTTTGAGAAGATGAATCATATGTGCTTGAGTAGATAAGACTGTGTGACACTTTATGTAAAACCCAAGTGACATCAGCAGAACCTGAGAGAGGATAGTCTGTGACTTCACTGAAGCTGGTTTTATTTAAATCATACATATTTGTTTGCACTTCAGAGTAAAAATATTTCCTAACTCTTTGCCTTTTTAAGATGGGGGGTGGGGGGGAAAGCCATACTAGGGCATAATAATAGACCACAAAGACAGTACAGAGCAGTATGCATTCCACATGCATTATGCTCTTGTGTTTAGGAGAACATGCTTACAAAGAAAAAATGGTGGGCTAGAAAAATCAATGACACTGGAGTGAAAAACACACATGGAAGGTCTTTGAATGGCTCGCAATGGGACAGTGGAGTAATAGGAACTCTCAAGTGCCAGCAAGACAGAGGAAGTATCTCCCATTTTGCAGAGAGTCCTGAACTCAGCAGGGTCTGGAAGTTTCCGGGAATTTTTGACAAAGAATTTCTCAATCCAGTGATAAGTGCCACCTTTTCTCTTGCAAGGTATTGCAGAGTATTTTACTGAGTTTGTATCAGCATGCTTAACTTCTTACTTGGAAAAGAAAAATACAATTCGGTACACCACCCTTAACTGTTGCTCTTTTCTCAACTAGGGAATTCAGTCTGTCAGTGCCTTTATATCAAGATGAGGCTATAGCCATCAGCTTCTTCAGATTTGACTCCTCAGAGGACTCGGGGGAGCAGCCATTCTTTAAGAAATCTTACTTCTGGGCCACAGCTATCACCTGAGTAGGAGGCTTGGACCAGATGATCCAGAGGTCACTTCCAACTTCAGCCATTGGGTTCTGACTATGTGGTTAGGAAAATGGTAACATTGTGGTAGCACAACCTCACTGAGGAGTACAGATGTGGGAATTAGGGAGCCTCAAGCACTGATTTAGGTCTTGACAACTGTATGTGTTATGCCTTTGGGAAAGTAGTCTTGCACCTTTACTGGACTTACCAGTATCAGCCATCATGGATACTTTTACATGACCTGCCCAACCACTATGTTTTGTGGATTAATTAGCTAATATGTCTTCAGTGATTTGCATATGTAAATGCTATATAAATGCTAAATAGATATTAATTCTGAAACTTGCTGCTAGTGCTTACACCACTATAATAAGCACCACTTTCTTTCTCAGTGTACAAAGGCTGATTTGCCCAAGGATAGAGCTTGCCACCACTGCAAAGCAGCAACTGATAGTCTTCAGTGTTGTTTTCAGTAGTTTTTGAGGATTTGCATCCTTTGATGCAAAAAATGCTGCCTAATACCAGCATTTTATCTAAAATTGACAGTGAAATTTTTTTAGTTTGATTCCTAGTTTCAAAATAGAAAGGCTTTTCTTCCTGTATTCTTATTTTCTGGTTCATCAATATAGCAGAATTTATAAAATTACATGCCTTGTTTTGTGCTATGCTTTTTTATTTTATAACAGTAATTATGGCATCCACCTTGTGGTATGTGTCAGTGTACCATCAGCATGATGCCTGAACCACCTTCTCAGCTAATGGTTATTTGAAGTGATGTACACAGCTCCAACTTACCTGTTTTTCTCTATCAGTCACTGTGAAAACAAGCAGCTTAGAAGCAGCAGATCTCTAAAATTTGCACCATTTAGAGAGGAAAGACCTCAGTGAAAACAAATGGTTTATGCTTTCAGCCAGAAATAAATAAGGCATGGACTATGGCTCTCTCATCTACGGGTGAGTTTTATTAAAGAGTTAGAACAAGCTCCAGTTTACAAGATATTCAGAACCATATGTATGCATTAATTAAAGGAATGTGGAGGAGGAGGAGGGGATCTGAGAAAATAACAAAGCAGCAGTGGATGTGTGCAATGATTTTTCATTCTGTTTCGCTTCAGCTCTGCCCCTGCAACAGAGGATCTAATCAATCTGCCGGCTATTAAGTTTGTTAATTGATAATGCATACTAATTAGGCTGTGCGCAGTTACTTAAGAGACTTTGCTAAGGTGATTGTAGGCACAAGTCCAAATGGAGTTTAAAGTATTCTGTGTGAGGTTAAAACCCATCAACCAGAATAGATGGATTTTATATTATAACAGAAGGCACAATATACCCATAAGTATTTAATGTATTGCACAGTTATCCATTGTTACATATCCTAAGTCTACCAAACAATTAAAAATATAAAAATAACCTCTAAAAAAAGGTAACTAAATAAGGTGTATGAATATGTAGAGATAGTAGAGATGAAGGGAAGCCAAAAGTGAACCAGCCTTAAAATAAATACTCATACTAATTTTTGCACTTATGTACAGTAAAAACAGTAGGTAGTTCTGCTGCAAGGGAGGAGCAAGCATAACAAGAACTCACCCTAATCTAGCTTTATGAACTTTGACAATAAGCCACATAAAACTGATATGCCTTTCTGCCCCCATTCAAAAGGGCAGCAAACCAGTAGTTACAGAGTAGAAACAAAAGCATTTCAACTAGCTATTTGTAATACATAGATAAAGTCAGAACTGTTATTTATATCATTACTATATTGTTATGAACCTAAGAGTCTCCTTTCCATTTCTAGTGACTCTTTTTGAGGTGCTCCTGACCTTAAAGAGGCAATTTTTTACATATTAATAGTCTTGGTCTTTTTTTCCCCCTTCTTTTTCTTCTTTTCTATGCATCATATAAAATGAAATTTCTTTGCAATATAAATTTGGAGTTGGCAGGCACTAGTGATGGAGGTAGTGGGCATTTAATTAGTGAATGAATTGTATTCTCATGGTGTGGCCATTGGACCTAAAATCCAAGCTATAGTGCTTTATTTAACTATATGAAAATGACTGGGTGACACTATTTAGTATGTAGGAAACTATTTTTTAATGACTGAGTACTTAGAACCCAAACTAAAAAAAAAACCAAAACAACACCATGGGAGAGAACAAACTTCATGTATTGCAGCCTTGTTGAAGGAAATTTATTGCAATGAGATACATCATATTGTAAGAAGAACTATTGCAGTAGAGATATTTTTATTATCTGCATGTAGTCAGTAGATATAGTTGGAGTGACAGGATATATGTACCAATAAAAAAGTTTGGTAGCTGCAACCATAAGGGTGAATTGTATATGTTACAATTATCTGATTTGTATGCAAATGTTGTATATTATGTCAAGGATTATGGGGAAATTACTTTTTATTTGTTTCCTATCAGCCAGTGACTTCAACTTTTGTGTAGTACAAATCTGGGAAGACATAAGGATACTCACCTAAATGGCTGAGCTGTGATCCAGAGGATCACATGCACAAAACTATGGAAAGACATATGGAAAACAGTTTTTTCCCCCAAAAACTGTTGGTAGGCTTTGTGACATTAGCAATGCAGCTTTCACATTTAGAAATATAAACACAACTTGTAACAAACTTTCTTGAAGCTTTTGTCCTCTGAGAGTTCTGTGGGAGATGTGATATCTCCTATCCCTTTCAGTGCTTCACTTAACGGTCTGTAATGAATGAGTAAATAAAAGGAGATTAGCTTAAAAGGCAATCAAAGTAGCAGGGAATTGGTAGCATGAATGAGTGATTCTCACTAGACTAGTACATCTCAAGGAAGATTTTACAAGGAGTTTGATGGCAGGACTGTGGACATTCTTACATACTGACACTGAAAACAATAGGATCTGAATTTTTCTCCCCAACACCAATACTTTTCTGAGCCACATCCATTGGGCATTATGTCTCTGAATGGTCTCCTTCTCCTTCATGGGGAAATAGGGGCACATCCAGAAAGTAGTTGTGGTCAACCAAGATCAGAATGGCCCTCCGGAGGCTCCTGTTGCTCTACAGACCTCATCATGTTCCTAGAAAGGATGAGGTTCCTAATGCACTGAAACCTGTCTATACAGGAATGTTGGATGGATTGGACTGAAGGTTTTTGGGTATTTCCATAAATGAAGATGTTTCAGGGGGAATATCTTCATCTATCTATCTATCTATCTATCTATCTATCTATCTATCTATCTATCTATCTATCCATCTATCTACCTACCTATCTACCTGTCATTTAAAACAAGCTACACCACTGGTCACTCATTGTATTGTGTCCTCTCATGTCAGCAACAAATATGTGTTCTGAAGAAGCTTATCTTAACACCAGCAATATGTTGATCACTGGTAATTATTAAAGAAGCTGGATTAACAACTTTATTGATTAATACTGAAGGGGAGCTTAGAGAGAGGTACAACATGGGTTCTTATATTTTGATGTGTAGTTGAAATAACAGAGTTCACTTAGCTGTTGAACAGTCTCCTTTAAGGCTGTCCACTGAACAAAATGAGAGTACAGAGCAGGTTAAATCATGTTATGCCTGTTCAAGAGATCTGCCTCTTCCAGGAATATTGCACCTGCATTATTGAAGAAGGTTCTGCTCTGACGTGTTTCTTTAGTGCACATCATTGAGATTTTAGCCCATAATGTCAACTAAAGCAAAGTAAATAGTAGGAAAAATGTTCTGCGAATATTTGCTCAAAGTGGAAAGTGGATTTCAATTAGACCGCGTTTGCAGAGCTTTCACGTTTGCTTTCCAGGAACACTTGAGTGCTCAAGCTTTATTAGTATGAATAACTCATGAAAAAGTGAATGCTAGCTCAAATATTCACCAAAAGCAGATTTTGAAGAGAAAATTCACTGGAGAAGTGTGTGACTAATTTTGAATAAGAAGTACTGCTGAGAATTTTACAATGTTACTATCTATTTGTGGACAGCTTACAAAGAGAAATAAATGTAGTATCTGCAGATAATTTCCAGCAAATGTTCACCAGCTCTAATGTAAAAAACCTCACAGTCATTTCTGTAAGGCCAATATCTATTGTTTCTGGTTTCTTATGAGTTTAAATTCTTAGCTTGTTGTCTAAGGCATGCTTCATAGAGGTTCGAGCACCAAGGGTTCCCATGAACTTAAACAATATTTGAGATTGCTTGGTAACCTGAGGACTGGATCACTAATTCTTGCTACTGTATATATATCGTACTATACTTGTTATGGGTTACACTTTTAGAAAATTGTGTCTACTCTCCCACTTGTGTCATCTTAGAATTTTTTTTCTTGATGATCTGGGTGAAATGTACAGCATTTAACTATGTTTGCCAATGCACCTATTTTTTACCTTGTGCACTCTATTTACTATATTCTATAGAATTGTATTTAAGATTAAAAAAGACAGCAGGAAATTTGCTGGATTGTGGTTTCATAAATTGGTATGGGTTGGTGTTTTATTTCAGTGTCACTGCTAAGAGTTCAAGAGACTATTTAATATAAGCAAGAGTATCCTCCTCTGATTTCAATTGGAATACAAATCTTACAGCTAAGGACAGAGAATTTAGAAAGGAAAAGAGTGCCACAAAATAAGTAATATTAATTGTAATTCTAGTCTACCAGGAATCAAATCACATCTGAAAAAGAGTTTTCTGAATTCCCCGTTTCAAATTTGACTGCTTCCTTTTACACTTTCACTCCCTTTATGAGTCTTCCTCTCTTCTTTCATGAGGGGAAGAGGAATATTATCACCATCTCCTACTGGTACTTCTGTTGTAGATGACAAGATATGTTCTTGGACACCATGCTTCCTTCACTAAACACAAAGCCAGAAGCAGAAGCAAAACAAAAACAAACAAACAAAAAGAGACATATTTTGTCCTCCACTTTCACAATGCACAAAGGAAAATTATTAACATTCAGCTTCATTCTCGAGTGTGAACTAAATTATGTAGACTTAAAAATGCAAAAATGAAGATGAATTAAACTCTCTTGCTTAGCAATCAAATAAAAAATAAACATTTGCCTAACATGATTGCCATTGCTTAATACATTTTATATGAAATAAGATACTCTGCTGTATCATTTCTTACAAATGTAATGTCTTGTTTTTCTGCAATACTATTTTGCTGATTTCTAAAATATTAAAATAGATCCTTTTTGCCTGTTCAACAGCAATTTCTTTATATAAACAAATGCTTCTAAATGCTTTAAGAAAAGAGGTATTAAATTGGTTAAAACACAAACCATTAGTAAGCCTCACAGAGAAAAATCTGCAAATGTGAAAACAAGAAAGGAAGAGTACAATGCACATAGTAATTATTGCAATTCATCAAATCATAGCATATGTACTAGCATTGAAACTATATCACTCAAAGAGCACAGACTTTTTACATAGCCTAAAAAAATTCCTTGCTTTGCTATAGAAGGATGTACAAATAATTCATTTGATCGCCCTTATGAAACATATATGCATGCTCTAAGGGCTGTGTTGTATTTGCTGTTGAATGTAGTTCACACTATTTCTATATAGATTCTTCCAAGGAGAAAATCAGAAAAGAACTGCTCAGATCCCATAATTCAGTATTTTACAAGGCATTGGAATTACTGAAACTCATATATTATTGTAAGATTTTATTTTAAAATTGTTCAAGGAAGCATGAAGTAATGAATAAACTCCAGCCCTGAATCTTTCTGCATACTACTGTTGCCCTGTGAAGACTCGCTGAATGGTCTGAGTAAAATCTGGAATGCAGCATTCCTTAGGCACAGAGTGAGATCTCCTTTATCCAAAGCTTCTTAACTTTTGAAAGCAATGTCCACCTAAAATTGAAATAAAATTGACCTTTAATTTACATGTTCATGTTTGTCATCTAGTTTCTTTAAATGATGCTTGTAAAATGCCTTCTTCCAGTAAATATACAGATCTTCATCCTTTCCGTTTAAACCAGAGTTCATCACTGATACAAGCTTTATGAAAAAGGAGCAGAAGAGCCAAAGGCACATGTAGTAATTCTGGTTTATTATTTTTTTTAGTTGGACAAGTGCACACAATGAATTTTATACATCAAAGTTTAAGTCTCACAATTCCCGCTCCCAGATCAGGTGAACGAGAGAACTTAAATTCCTTTTCTCCCACTTAAAACTGAAGTGAAACAAACTGAAATTGAAGACTGTTTTCTATTTTGTTGCTCATTAGTAGCTTCAGTTTACCTCTTGCTTTTATGATATTCTCTGGAAAGTCATTGGCTTCAGTAGGGTTTCTCTTGATTTATACCAGTTTAAGTAAAACTCATATTGGCTCTTTTCTCTCACTGAAGATGTTGCCCATGAGATGTGTCAGAATAATGACTCAGGAAAATGAAGTCATAGACTAGACAGGGCTCCCAGAGAATGAGCGGCCTTGCACACTTCACTGGTCCCCACATCAGTGTGCGCCGATCCTGCCGTGACGAGGATTACCTGGGGAGGTGCCTGACATTCTCCATGCCTGCTCAATCTGTTCTGTGTGGCAATAGAGGTGATAACTGTGTTGTGGACATTCGTCCTCAAAGAGTACATTTCTCATACCAATAGGCTATTGACTTTCAGTAATTGCAAACTTAGGGAAGATTTTTATTGGTGTGCTGGAAATAAAAGATCTCTTGTCCCACTATCATAGTCTTCCACAATGATTAAACTGCAGCTGGGAAAGCGACAAATTTGGTCCCCTTTTCTCACCCGTCTGAACAGGGTGTTGGTATCTGCCTACATAATCAAAACTCAGCATACAGAGATTTATTTCACAGCAGGACTTGCACCACAAAACTGTAAGGCAGTTTGTTAATGATCGTTTGTCAATTTTTTTGTCATAACTGGATGTTAGTAAGGAATATTAAGGATGAGAGAAAAAAAGAATATCTGATTAATAGTCTTACCTTTAAACACAATTATAAAAAAAATTAGTACTACTTTATAGAGTCAATAGTTTTGAAAGATGAATTTGACCAGTTATATTACTTGTTTAAAATATAACGAATACACCTGGAATTATAACATCCTTTGCACAGTGGATGTCATATTACTTTTTTTGGTGATTACGTCAATTTAGTATTTCACGTATTATTAGTAATTCCTCATTACATAAAATTATTACTAAACTGGCAATTAAGTGAATGTGAAGGATCCATATGCTGAAGTGTTAGTAACATTTCAATTATGAACCTCACATCAGATGTCTTCCAGTGAACATCAATAACATTAATGAACAATGTTTTTGCCAAAACCACCCAAATCCATTCCATTATCTTATTGTATTATATATTATATTTTCACAGAGCCTTGATACATCTTCCTAAATATTTAGATATTAGCTTCGGGAGGAATCAGGTAGTCTGCTTTCTGCCTCTATTGCACAAACAGGTTTCCTCATATCTCAATAGTTATCAAATCTAGACATCAGTGTTTCAGCTATTGGCAACTTCTTATTTCAACATGTCTTCTTCAACTTGATTTTATTCTTAATATTTTTCTTTGAATTTATATTTCCTCCTTATTTTTTAAAATAAAATCTCTCCTAAGTGAAGTTCACTTCCCTTCACACTGTTGCTCTTCAAAGACAAGCCTGTTCTCCTAAATTAAAATATTTATCAGAGAGTACCCAGGACAATCTGTACAATGAAAATCATAATGTTGTCTTTAATTCTTACTTTCAATCTGTGAACCACATGGATTTATTGTCATCTTTCCTGTAAAAGTGTAAACAAACAATTTTGAAAGACAAACAAGATGAAGAAAGGTAATAAGAGAATAAAACAGACAAGTAGCGTGCATACAAAACCCCCTACTCATTCAGCTGTACATTTCCCCCAGCAAGGGCATACAGGCTACTGCTTCAAAACAAAGTGTATTGAGTAAGATAAGTGAACTTCAGAAATGTCCCTTCTTTCATGTTTGGCTGTTGCATCCCGGAGTTTGGGTTTAGATTAGTGTTTTTGATTTATGTTAAAATAAGTCAAGTTCTGTAATCCCGCGTTTCCCCCGTGTTGTCCCCCCCCGCGGTTTCTGCCCCCATGTTGCCCGCTGCCGGCTCTTACCCCTCTGCCGCTCCTGTAACCACCCTGCCGTCCGGCCCCGGGAAACCCCGTGCCTGCCACCCCAATCCACACGATCCCGCTCAGCCCGAGGCTCGGTGCCCGCCCCTGCGGGGTTCTCTGGTTGGTCGCTGTTGCTGGCGTCACCGCCACGGCAGCCGCCCCTCTTGGCCGGCAGGCCGTGGATCCTCTCGCCCTGCCCCTCCATAAAATCCTATCCCGCCGGCACCCAGGCGCCATTTTCTCCCATGCGAGTGTCAGGAGCGGTTGCGTCTTTACATTGAACTGCGCCACGTGACCAATAAACCATTCCTGCCAAGCACGGAGTAAATGGACAAATTCCTTCCTCTTTACCGGATCCCTAGCACACAGTAACAGAGGCTGGCCAGCCCACGCGCCCGAGACACGGAGCCGTGTCCGGGAACCCGCGGCAGAAAACCCCGGCAGCACGTGGAAGCTGCGCCACAGCCGGACTCCCAAGAGCCGCGTGCAGCCGGGGAAAGCGAAAACCCACGCCGCATTTGGCTTTCTGGTTTAATCCATCTGGTCTTAAGCCACTTGTGCTTTGAACGGATGGACTGTGGGACTACCAGTGCAGCAGAGATCTTGCCTTTCTGCAAAAAGATGAAGGAAGTTTTGCAA
Organism: Vidua chalybeata; assembly: GCF_026979565.1. Taxonomy (NCBI): domain Eukaryota; kingdom Metazoa; phylum Chordata; class Aves; order Passeriformes; family Viduidae; genus Vidua; species Vidua chalybeata. The sequence goes on along the minus strand of NC_071570.1, from coordinate 27,272,752 downwards.
AAACTGCAATAATGCCTGCAAAAGTTTGACCAGTGGTCATTACTGACTAATGTTTGCTAGACACAGGCTGACTGTTACTCTTACTTGTTCATTTTTAAAAATTATATATTTGCATGTTAGTCTGATATTACTGCAGAAGGCACAAACATGAGATAAACAAACCATAGAGAATTTGCTTCCAATTTATCAGTGGTGATGGTTTCCACACAGATTTGTGTGTCTGTCTTTATGTCCAAAAGTCTAGACTGATAATATAGCATTTTAGCTCTTGTATGATGCAAGTTAGTAGTAAGAGGATAAATACTAATGTCCACATTTAACAAAGAAAGATAGTGAAGTTAGAGGTTGCTTCTCCTTGAAGCTTGGATGAAGCCTCTAATGAAGGCTCAACACAGGAAGAGGTAGTTTATCTCTCATTACTATCTCTCAACACAGGTATGATCACATCACATCACTGCCTTGGAGCCTATACCATAGGGAGATTGTGGTACAGTCCTGCAGAGTGTCTTAGCACAAGGGCAAATTATTCTTTCTTTTTTCAATTTGCAGACAGGTCCATTCTTTAAAAAAATTAAATATTGCTGAAAAAATAGCCTATACATTTACTTACTATTAGGCAGAGAGGTCCTGGGGAAGGTGACAGAAAAATTTTCTTCCATATTATTAAATTTTTACGTTGGGAGTAAAAACATTTGCTCCTCCACAGGGCCAAAAACAGCAGTCACCACTTAGAATACTGTGGCTTTGTCAATAATGTTTCATAAAAATATTAAAACACCAAGTACCTCTTGTATTGGTGAAGATAATACACTTTTAAGAAAACACTTTGGGCTGGATTTTCTGAAGTAGATACAGATAGTAAGTGTTCCAAAATTCAGGTTCCCAGCATCTGATTCTCAAATCTTCCTGAAAAGTTTGTGCAGGGAATATGAGTGGCAGCATTTCTTTTCAACATCATGTCTTTTTAAGCTCTCTTTCTTTGAGAACTCCAGAATTAATTTATCTAAAATTATTCATAACTTCTCCCTCCATATTTTCTGAGAATACTCATTAGATACAAAACTTCATGTAAGCATTTCTCCGCCCTGCTCTATATGCATAGATGACAAAAAGTTAGAAGTCATAACCTATTCAGGTCTGCCATTTTGCAATGCTAAAGTGGCTTTTTGAAGACAGATTTGAATTTTGGATTGGTTGAATGGTGGACTCCTGCAGAGCAGCTATTAGCCAGAAATAGCACTGGGTCTTACAAAAATCTTCCCATGTGTTTTTGTCAGTCACCCAAATTTTCACAGATTTGAAAGTGGCAACATACATTCAGCAGTTTAGAAAAATGAAAAATGGAGAAATCAAGGTGGTTTTCCTAGTGGAGTTTTGATATGTACACATCGTAAATTTGGTTTACTCTCCTCTCTGACAAAATCCTACTGGTATTGATATCTATCAGTATGTCCCAGCTCCCACAGAAGGTAGCAAGCTACCCTCAAAAAAAGTTGCAACAAATACAACTTTGGTGTGAAAAAAAACAGTTTATATTTTCACCTTGGCCTTGCTGTGTTTGAGCCAAGGGACTTCATGAGGATTAATGCCATGCTCAACGTGAAATGTTGCATGAAGGCACAGCTTTGCTCTGTCTCCTGAAAGCTGTATTCCTCTGGGTCTATAGCAGTAGAGCTTTGAGGTGTTGTGTGCATCTGGTTTACATCAGAGCTCACTTGGAGGTCTCTTAGACATTCTTTATTGCAGGCTTCAGATATGTGTGTTTTGTTTCGGTTTTCTGGCCATGCCTGGACATGGCAGTGGAATGTAAGTGGAAAGGGATTCTTTCGGTGAGCTCTCCTGTACGCACTTACAGTATCTCAAACATTTAGCAAACCCTTGCATATAGGTCATTTAAATTATCTGGACAAATCTTATTTTCTGAGAGCTAAGTTAACTTTTTTTTTTTAATATCTCCTTATTCCATTTATAATCTTATTTGGCAAAAACATGACTCTGGACATTGGGAAGACTTTGTGAGATTAATGACATACCCTACTGATCCTGAATCTTAAATGAGGTTTTAACTAATATTTTCTTTGAAAATCAACCACAGTTTTATATTCAAAGACAGACAAAAACTGGATACTCCCAAGGTGCTCCATAAAGCACTGACATAAATCCTTGGATTTATGTAGACCTGTCATGCAACAGGATCCTTTGGATCTTCCATACTATTCCAGCACACTGAGATGAAAATTTAATCAATGAGAATCAATTCATAGCTCAGCTTCCCTGCAATTTGTTTTTCAGGATGTGTGATGCAATGACAATTTGTCTTTATAAAACTCTGATCCTAATTCCCAGGAGCTTCTGAGTGTGGGGAGACAGCAGTTTCTTCTCCCCTGTTGCTACAGGATATCTTGGCTATTGTAATTCCCAGCTTTGCAGGTGCCAGGGGTAACTCTTCTCCCCTCTTTCTCTGTGGGAGATGTTTGTGCCACTCTTCCTGGAGGATGGAAGCACAGCAGTAGGAGGAACCACCAGCAAAAATCTGCGGCAGAGCTAACAGAGAAAAATAAACCCTTCCATGAGAAATTTTACCTAAAGGTGAAAAGAATTCATAAAGAAGAGAAGGAAGTCTTTTTACCTCCCTAACATAATTTTTATTTAAAACAATTGGCAAACCAAGCTACAGCACCCCACACCCCAACTTTTAAGTCAAAATCACTGTAATCAGCATGAGTTCCACTTTACACACTTTTTTCACATATATTTTACCAAGGAAAATGTAATGCCAGTATAAACAGAGTTAACTGTTAGTAGGTGCTAAGAAAAAATACACTTCTTTCCTTTGTGAATGACTAGTTTGGCAATATGTTGTAATGATGTTTTTCTTTTTATGGAATCGATGTGTCTGGGGAAGCAGACTATAGAGTAACAAATTGGGGACTTACCAGAGGCAAAATAAAGTATGCTTGATGGACTCCTGACAGAAATAAACAGTGTAAATCAACTTTATTAGCCACTCAGACATGGAGGCCAGCTGCAGTCAGTCCCCAGTGTAATAGAAGAAAACTGAAGACAAATACTACTTGGAAAATACAGAGGTATTGCTGCCAGCTCTCACAAGACACATCATTCTCATCCACTTGGTCCTCTGCTCTGCAGCCTGACTAGAGCTCCAAGAGCTCCTATCTATCCTGCAAGGTGGTCTTGAACTGCAGAAGGGAAATTAAAAAGGCGAAGGACTGAGCTCCTGGTATCTCCTGCAAGTTCCCTTTGCTGATGCATGATTTCCCCATTACTCTCTGGGATGTGCCTGCACCTAGAGCCCTATACAAAGTGAAATAATAAGGTCTAGTCTTGAGCCCACATTGAATCTCCTATAACTTAATCCCTTAACATTGTAAAAGTTCAACACAAAATTTAAGTTCATAAAAAAATTTAAGTTCATCAAACTTACTTAAATTTAATTACATTTAATTAATTAATTAATTAATTAATTAATTTAATTACATTAAATTAAACTTCTAATTCCACTCTTCATGTTGAAGCATTTCAGATCTATTTTAAGATATTTTTACTAGTACTAGAATTTTTATTTGTTGTTCTTGTCCCCTGACCTCTGCCTGGAATCTGTGTGTGTCTCAGAGGAAGGCTTTCACTAGATCCTCATCCCAGAGCATAAAAGCCACTTCTCCTGGATATGACATAATGATAAATGATAAATTGATAGAACATTGAAATAACATGAGGACATTTGCTCTGAAGTAAAAAATCTGGTATTGTTTATGTCATATGATTATAGTAGATGAAACCTTGACAAAAGCTGATTTCCTACAGAGGCCTCTATCATTTCCACTGACATGTTCATCCACTTCAAAGTGAGGGCAAGTCTTTTGTTAGATTAGACTTTCCCCTTTACAGATTTATTTCTCGTTGACTATAATTATACAATTAAAGCTAATATAGGTAATTTAAACATTTAATTTATTTAATGGCATTGAAGGGAGTGTTTAAGGTCAGAGGAGATCTGAGGTCCTAGAGATGCACAGAAGTCATGATTCATGAGTGATTTCCTGCCTGTGGTGATAGTTAGCTGGGTGACATTGGAGGATAATGACCAAAGGTCTGAGAAAGAAGCTGCCAGGAAAGTATCTGCTGCCAGAAGTACATGAAAAACCTCAGAGAAGAAATATTGTTCATATAAAAATAATACATGTTAAAGTTTATTTTAAAATAGGATGAGGCAGAATCCCTCTTTCCTTATTATAAAGAAGGCTTTCTCTCAAACATTTCTGCTTTGGTCTATTTGTAGAAAATACCAATATAAACCATGTCTGTAAACCTGGCATGTATCCTGGAACAGTGGCTTAGGAAGCTGACTAAAACTACCAAGAAAAAAATAATGTAATATTAATACCTATGAAGGGCTGAGCATTTGCTAATGAAGTAGAAATACATTAGTAGCATGAAAGATGGAAACAAATGTCATCAAATAAATAAACACACAAAATGCAAAAGTTGAGCTAAATAAATTCATTTTCCTTCTACTGAAATGCATGCCATGGAAGCAAACATGTAGAGAGAGGTGCCCACTCAGAAAGCATCTGGTCTTGCATCTCTGTCTATTATAGCTGTTTGTATTCCTACAAAATCTCTCTGCACTCTATGTCTCAGAGGTAATGGCAATCCATGGTAGGTCAAAGATGACAGAGGCAACTGTCATCAACATCTTCGTGTAAAATGCCACTGGAGGAGTAGGCAGTGAGTTCTGCTGTGTTTGCATGGCCTTCCTACAAGACCAGTGAGTAAAAAGCCCTCCCAGTAAGTCTGTGCATTTAGATCTATGTGTGTGTTCATAGTCTGCCCAGTAATGCATGCATGTGGCTCCCTCACTGCCTTGTGTCCCTATGATGAGTCTGCTTGGGACTGGATCTGCCACTCCTTTCAAAATGGGTTTGCCTTAATTTGTTCTCTACAGTGCCCTTCTTTGAAGAATAAGAGCCTGTACAGTATCTGTGTTTTGTATCACACCCAAAAGCCAATTAGACCAATGGTCTATTGCTGAAGGGAAGGAAATTTGATCTCAAGGACTTTCTGCTAGGAGACCCTATACGTACACAGGAATTCACACACTACAGCTTGACATTATCAAAAACATCTGGAATCTCTGCTTAGATCATGTCAGGGTAATCTGGACAGTATGAAAAGTTAAAAAGTCAGAAAGAGGTATTCCATGGGGAAAGAAACTCAGACCTCAGCAAGAAGGAGGACATTTCCAGAGTCCTACAGGTCCATAAAGTCTGCCGTAAGTCTGTAATGAGTTACAAGCCACATTAAGACTCATCCCTCCAAAATCCCTAGGCTACCAGAGTATTACAGGATGACTTACATGAAAAAACACATGAAAATGTGTTGCAGGCGTGTTTTCTCTGTAAATATGCTGAACACACAAAGACAATATGGCCTTACTACATAACCTATAGAGAACAATGGCTGATAAAGGCAAAGGGTGTGTGGTATGTGAGAGGTTGCAGAACAGACATCTGCCATTATGAGTCATCTGAGAAGCACTATTACATTCTCTGCTCTACCAGGATCTGGTAGGTGACCCAGTCCTAGAATAATTTGGTTCTTTGAGGTCACTGGTGATTTAATTTAGATGTATGGAACACCCCTAACCTCTTAACTTGGGAGAGAAAGATTATTTGATCACAGCATACTTGACTGAGGTCTGTTGGAATGTCCCTTGTTAGAAATCACAAAATTGCTATGAGTTAGATTTTTAAGGTTGCTTTTCTTCAGAACTGCATTAATGGTTCAGAACAATGCGGGACCATGTTCTATTAAAAGTCTTTCAATACTAGGTGATTCAGATCAAACATAAATTAAGACATTTGCCATAACTTACCAATTTATCTTGATAGTATTGCTTTGTAAAATCATAATGGGAGAAACTGATAGTTGTTCAAACTAGTAAAAACTAAGTCCTCTTAAGAAACAGCTTAAATAAAATAACATAATAAACCAAACTGAATTAAAACAAAAATAAGATCAAGCCATGAATGGCTCTACTAATCCCAGAACATCCACCCTTTCCGATATCATCCAGCGTTGCCCAGCTCAAGTTTTCATAGTCCCTTTCTGGTGTGCACCAGAGCCTAAGACACAGCACTACTAAGGACATCCTAATGAAGACTAGTTTAACTCACCTCTGGCTTTGGGGTAGGGAGTGGGAAGCATAATATTAATAAAGGAAATCTAAATACTACATTGCCAAGAAAACATTAATTTGCAAAATAACAGGAACACCAAGCTCTAAACAGGCAGGTTAAAAAGAAAAATCAACTTTTTATGCAGAGGAAGAAGATACTTCCATCCATAGACAATTTTCCCATCTTTTCAGCCCAGGAGAGAATAGAAAAAGCAGTAGTACAGTTCATGTCAACATAAATAGGAGGCAAAAGGGCAACATCTGACAATGTGCATATCTGTTCTGGCAAGAAAGAAAACATAGTCAATGGCTATCTGCAGGTTAAAAATGTTGACGTTTACAGTACTGTCCTGGCCAAGACACTTCCATCAAAGAAGCACAGATGAATGTGTTGGGTAAGTTTTGGGTTGGAGAGAGCTGCCAGCAGTGGCAGAGGACAAATATTCTACTTCTTGCAGGCTTTCATACTGTGACAGTTATTAATATCATAGTAAGCATGACTATATAAAAGAGGTTGTTTCTGGAAAAAAAAATGGTGTAAAAGGAAGAAAAAGAGAAAGCTGATGATTTTTCTTTAATTTACATTCCCCATTTTAAAGTTTCTTAACTGTTTCTAGACAGAAATTCTTGTTAGTTAGTTAGTTAGTTAGTTAGTTAGTTAGTTTGTTTGTTTTGGTTGATTGGTTTGGGTTTTCATTTTGCATTTTTTTTCCCTTCCGTTTCTCTCTTCCTCAGTGCAATGCATTTCAGCAATTTCATGTAAAGGAATTTGTGGGAGGTCAGCGATGATATTTATCCAGAAAAAGAGAAGGAGGAGCAAAAAAGTGAAGACTTGTTATTTGAAGGTTTGAGGATCACATCATTCCTCAAGTAGACCATCATATCATCCAGGGTTCCAAAGGTTATCTTTAGCATCTTGAATTGCACTCAGAAATTAAACTGGAAGTCCTACAAGAGTCTTGCTGCTTTATGGTTTTAGGTATTAGAATAGAATAGAATAGAATAGAATAGAATAGAATAGAATAGAATAGAATAGAATTTTTCAAGTTGAAGGGACCTGCATCAATCATCTAGTTTAGTTGCCTGGCCACTTCAGGGCTAAGAGAAAGTTAAATCATGTTACTAATGGCATTGTCTAAATGCCTCTTGAACAGCAGCAGGCTTGGTGTATTATCACCTTCCTAAGAACTCCATTCCAGTGTTTGACCATCTATTGGTAAAGAAATGCTTCCTAATGTCCAGTCTGAACCTCTCCTGGTGTAGTTTTGAACATTTACATGCATCCTGTCACTGAAATCCAGGCAGAGGAGATGTATACCTTCCCCCTTTCTTCCACTGATCAGGAAGTTCTACAGAGCAATAACCCTTCAGCCTTTGTTTTTGCCCATCAGATAAGCCCAAGATTGTCTCCAGGGTGACTTTCTGAGCTGCCTCAAAGAGTTTTGTAGACAAGAGTTTTGTAGACATTGTTTGTAGACAAGACCTTTCTATCTTCTTTCCTGGCTACTGGACCATTAAAGATGTGATCCCATTCTAATCAGTCTAACATTAACTACTCACTGGAAGTATGGAAGAAAATACAGTTGTCATCAGCAGACTCTGTCTTATTCCCATAGTAAGTAATTTCCACTCAGTTGGACTTGTTTAACTTTCTATATCTACTCCTTGATTATCCATACCTCTGCTGGTTAACACAGGTTGTTTTACAATTAATCCAACTTCTTTTAGACTATTGCTTTACAATTACTCAAATCTAAAACGTGCCTGTTTCTCCAGAGCAGAGGTATATATCTGCAGTTCATCAAATAAGCCTCATTCCTGTCTTTTATCAGGATCCATCCTACCAGGAATATATGGAGAATACCTCCACTATCTTGAATCCAGCTTCTAAAATAAAGCTTAGAGCTTATAGGTCTTGATTTAAACTAAAAACAACCAGTGGAAAAGCTCTTGTTCTCTAGGTGAGGCTAAGTGAAAGCCCATATTATATGTCTTATGTATAGCACTCATAGCCTTTTAAAGAAAAAATGAAGTATATGGTTCTGTTTTATAAAATGGAAAATTCACATGAAGACTTGCAAAGGGAAAAGTTTTTAAATATTTGCAAATTCAGGGACCACACTTTGAGATAGAACACTAAATCTCACAGGAGAAGCTAAGTGTTTAAAGAGCATATTGACTGCAAACATAATGGTGAAAATTCAGCAGCTGAGATATTCATGTTTCTTGGGTCCTACAAAACAGTAAACTGTAAAGTTGAAGAGGATGGATTGGAAACATGGGGTTTTTTGGCTTTATTACTCAGACCATTCTGCCTCTTAGATTGCCAGGCCATGAAAATGCTGAACTTTTATCTATTATATAAAAACTATAATCAATAGATTTTTATATTGGTTTAGCCTGTTATAGAAACATACTACAATGCAAATATAAAATACTTCCAATTTCTTAATAAGACAAAAGTCCTCCTTGCCTCACAAGCATCTAAGAAATAATGGAGGGGTTCATGGTCCAGCCCAGTGATACCAAAACATAACTTATACAGTGCCAATCATCTTCAGACTATCAATATTTCCAAGTACAAAACCAGCTTGTATTAAAGATTTCATGTAAAAATACAAAACCATTCAAAATTTAATTTGATGAACAACATTCAGAAGGCCAGCCTTTCTCTTCTCCTCAAATTGATAAATTTATCACCTCAAACAGTGATAAATAATCCCAGACTATTCCCTACTGATCTCTCTAAGTGTATATAACAATATAGATCAGGTGTGAGGACTTACGGTCCCATAAAATGGCCTGAAAATATGTGAGAAGGTAACCTGTCGCCTTCAGTTTCCTGATGGGTATCTGACTAGGCTGCCTGGTTGCTTTCTGGAGTGCTTTCAATCTCAACTTGTTTGAGTTCTTCTCTTTGCAGGTTGCTTATTCAATTCACCAATATAAGCAAAATAAAATTGCTGATCCTTTGTTGTTAAGTTAAGATGACTTGTACTATTTTTTCTTTCACATAATCTGAAACATTTATTAGGAGAGAGAGACATTACTTCTGCCTTTTTCTGCTTAGAGCCAGTAGCACAAGAATCTGAATAAATAAATCCATTTCCTACTAGGGAAGAAATGCAATTTCTACAAAAAGGGAAATACAGCATACAGTCCTTTGGTCTGTTCTCTGTGAGGCATTATGAATATAATATAATAACAAAATGGCCATCTAAGGCATCTATATCTAATTATCACTAAGCACTTTAATTCCAAAAAATAATGAAGTTTTTCACTCATAGGTATTATTACCTTATATTTCACATGGATTACTAGAAACAGAGAGTACTAGGTAATATAAAAATAGAACTGTGGCAATGTAGAAGCTACTGATTGCTATCCTGAATCTTTTCCTCTGTATCCTCTGCTATGGGATGATCTTTGACAGGTAAAAATTTTCTTTACAAGAGAAGGCATGTCTAGTTTATTACATAAATCAAAGTTCTATACTTGTTTTAATTTAATCTAATAGTTCTTACATTTTATTCTTTTTCATTTTAAAAGTCTTTGTCCTCAACAGGAAGATGGTTAAATCAATGGCTGAATCATGCAGTGAAACAGCTGAAACACATTCTAATTCCTTGAAACAGAACTAGGTGTTGGTTTTGTGATGGCTTTCAACATACTGAGTCTGTGGGACTCTGCATCTTTGTGCCAAAGAAGGTATTACTAATGGACAGTAAGTGCAAACTTCAGTGAAGGTACCAGTGTTCTTGTGAAGATGTGGAATTCTCTGTATTTTGTTTTCCTTTAAGTAAAAGTTAAAACATTTTCCCCTTCCTGCAGATATTTTTCATCACCTTAATGCAAGAATCACATTGCCTGCATAGCTCCAATTATGCACAAGTACAATGTTAAATGTTAAGATGTGAGACATTATTTATTTCTTCTGTAATTCATTTCACTGTTTGTGTGTGATGATTTTTGCAGGCTTCTGACTTTCCAAGCTGCAAATTCTCTCTCTCTCTTTCTCCTATTGACCACTTGTTAAATCTTTTTGTTTGTTTCCCACCTTTCCCCTGGGACCTACAGACAGACAGCCTTGCCAGATTCATTTTCTGATCAAAGCTGTTTGATTTGGTCAATTTTGCCACATTGGAGACGTTCTCTATTACAGAGATAAATAGCCTTGGGCTAACTGTCAACGAAAACTTGTAAGCTAATAAATTATTCCAATTTCTTCCTGCGGATTTCTCTGGAGACAGCCCTAGGAAA